>NW_022900915.1:28897973-28947177 GCF_012274545.1 Fukomys damarensis | reverse complement strand
TTTTTTTTTTTTTTTTTTTTTTTTTTTTTTTTTTTTTTTTTTTTTTTTTTGCAGTGCCTAGGATCAAATCTAGGGCTTCACTTATGCTAGAAAATCTTTCTCTCACTGACCTATGTCCCCAAACTCCACTGTGCTTATTTTTATTTCCCTGATAATTATAAATGTTGAGTTCTTTCTCATAATCAATATCCTTTATGATGAACTTTAGTACCCAGAGTCACTCTGTCGTTAAGTCTTGGAGAAAACCTCTGGCTTTACTAGCAGTATAGACACCAACAGAGAGGGACAGTGGAAGTGACTGAGTTACATTAAGGGATACATTCTTTATATGACAACTCTAGGTCAAAGCTAGTAAATAAAAATTTTAAAATTATGTCACATATGCTTTTACAGATCTTATTATTACAGGGATATTCAACACAGTAGAACACAATGAACATATGATGTGGAACTGAGATGTTTTATGGATACAGTTCATTAATGAAGAAAAGACATGAAGGACATCAAATTTACTCCTGAAGAGTTCAAGCATTTCTGCTGAACTTGTGCCCAGAGGAAGTTTTAGAATAACAGAAGAGTCTCAAATGCTAAATCACCAATCCATTTTGTCTGTCCTAGTGGCCGGAGGACAGGCAGCCAGATGTATCATGAAGGTAACTGAAACTTCTCTTGACATTTGAGAGAGTCAGACTGAAGAAATGTATTATTGAGTAAAATAATAAGCTCATTTTACTTTTTGTCATTTTTTGTCTTCTATATCAAAAATCTTACAAGTTAATTTATCATACTATTAATTATTTATCTAAAACTGAAAATTTATTCTCTAAGAATGTAGATAATATAATTTAACACTTCAGATATATGAAAATATATTTTATACACATTTTAAATCTCAGTTATTAAATTTTGCCATAAAAATTCATATTTTCCTCCGTCAAAGTTCTTATTTTGAACACCATATTGTCTCAGACTAAATATGCTATCCAGGCTCAAGATGGACGGTACTTTAAACTCCATAGGAAGTCACGGCTGCCAAGTAAAGATTTCCAGCTGGCAGGTCAATTAGGAGAACAGAACCCCTGCTTCTGGGCAGATTTCCATGCTGACTCAGAGCTGTGTGTCCACGGCTCTGCTCTGTTGGTGACATACGTGACCTTACCAGATTCACATTTTATGTCACAAAAGAAAAAAAATTGGAGAATTTAACAACTAATTTGCAAATATGTTGCTTCACAGATCCCAGGGGTTGCAATGTTTAAAAACTGGGTTAAAATCTCAGATTTAGGACTGGTTATTTAGCAGTGATTTAATGAGCTTCATTTAAAACCCTTTTAAAAATATTTTATAAATTAAGAAGTGCACACATTTAATTAATAATAAATGAATAAGCCTGTTAACACCCCTGCTTAACAGGTAGGAAATAGTAAGTTCAACTTTCAGTGACTTTCCCTGAGAAAGAAGCTTGTGGGTAAATAAAGGACCAGGAGCTGCCTTGCCAACGTAACACCAGCCTAGGGCTGCTGCTTCTAGTGTGTGTTAGGAACAGAAAAGTACATTTTGAAGGAACATATTTTTTTCTTCTTCAAAGTTCTGGTGGGATAGCTAAAGGAACTTTTAAAAAATATTTTATTTTGGTACATTTTATTTTAAGCAATTACTCCTGAACACCTCAAGTGAATTACTAAGGTAAAATATTTATGTACCTTTGTTTTGTTATATGTTCTTCAAGTTGGTCCCATTATTTCTATGGAATAGAAGCTCAAAGTACCACATGCAAGAGAGCTGGTTATTAAGCAACAGGCAGGAAACAGAAGCAGAAATTTAGAATGGGAAGTGGAACTGCTCTTGTAGAAACTGGCGTGGGAAAGCTTCAAGAATGCAAGCACAACAGACTACAGCCTGCATGGTGCGCCTTTCGTCCTTGTTCCTACCTTTCGTCTTATAGCTTTTGATATCTTCTTGCTCAGAGCAGACTTCCTCACTTTCTTACCTGTGTCATTCTTTGTCTATGGAGTGGTTTTACTCATAAATGGCTTCCTGTGAGACCTGTTTTCACCTGTAGCTCACTTGCATCCTTTGGTGTCCGTTCTAACAGCTAACTCTGTGATTCTCAGTGGTTAAATGTATAGTGTGATCATTCTTTTTCATCATACATGGCCTACAGTTTGTTGGGTTGGAGTAGGAGGACTATCAGAGATCAACGAACTGCAGAGGGCTTGTTCCATGGTATAATCAGAACTATTTTCAGACTATGCTTTCAGCCCGTGCTGAATGTTGGAAGGAAACCGTGTGTGATAGATATATTCAGAAGTCTGTCCATTAAAACGTTTATAAATTTCTCTAATTTATTCTTTCCAGTATCACAAACACAAGTTTTAAGTGTGTGTATACTGACATTGTGCTGGCCTCTTAAACTTCCACTTCCATTAACACACTACAGGAACCCAAAATGGGATTGAATAGTCCCATTGATAGTATACTCTCTCCTGTAGGTAGACTCATCCAAACAATTTGAGCCCAACCCCGTTAATAACAATGGGTATACCAAACCAATGCCTTCATCATTTCACCTTTAGATGGGGGCATTATGTAACTGTTCAGGCAGAATGAAGCCTAATGTTATCGTGCCATCTGAGGGAAAGATGAGTTCTCAGTCATTCTGCTTAATAAGAATTATAAAGCATGTGTCCCTGAGACCTGGCTACAGGAGAACCCATAAGGAGAGGAGTCAGCCTTATGATAGAACATGATTACCATAAGACAAAGAATGAAAATACACTTGTGGTTTTTAACATTGTTGAACTTCTGACTGTAAGCCTCATTTAGAGTCTATTTCTTAAAACATTTCAGCTACTTGAGCTCATATATTTGATTTATTTTTAATCTAATTTGCACTAGGTTACTAAAGAATGGAAGGTTTCCAACTAAAAAAGTATTTTTAGATTAAATTTTAACATTAAAGTTTTAGTACAAATTAACCCTATGATGTAGGAGACTGCAATATTGATTATGCCCAAACCAGGCTGTGAGCAGTGCAGGCTGTAAAGAGATAACTCCATAAATGGCTTGTTTCAGAAGGGAATCTAGCCAAAGTCTACATGTCAAGGTCAGAGTAACTTGAAACCAAATTCCATTCCCACAACTAAAAACCTTCTTGACTAGGACAATGTTCTAATTACAACCATAAATTTTGTCTATTCTTATCCTAATTTGAGAACGCTTTTTTGAGACTTGCTTACATTAATTTCCATAGAAACTGCACAACTGTGCATCCTCACATGTAGTTTCACCCTTGCTCATAGCTTGCCTTTACTCCAATTGATTTCCAATAAAAATCAGTGGGTTGGACTGGCTGGCATCTTTGTTGGTTGCACCAGAATTGGTTGTCCTGACTCCCTGCTTTCTGTCTTTTAGTCCCCACCTCCTCAGACTTGGATTGTAGACTCAGCAGGAGACTGGAACATACTGCAGAGGTTTCCAGTAACAATTCAGGAGTCTACCGTATCTATCAAATATAATGTTTAATATGCAATAAACTTTTGAGAATTAAAGGTGAGTGGGAGTGGACACCAGAATGGCGGCATTAACAGTGGGGATAGATAAGAGCATAAAACCAGATGTCACAAGTTTCACCCAGTCTGAGCAGAATACAAACTTTAAAGGAACTAGAATATTTTTTCAATCTGTGAGAGTAGATCTATTAGAAGCTATTGAAGTGAACATCAGGATTAGTTATAGCTCAGTTGGGGCTGTATTCATTCCTTTTGGGGTTGTTCTGCTTGCTTGCAACTGAACCATCTAGGAACTTATGGAAGGTTTCTAAAGAGATAGCCTTGGTATGTCCTCTTAGAGTGGAATATTCCTTCTCTTCTGGACCTCAAATTTAGGGCTGCTAGGTATAGTAGTGGCAGTAGGGTTGGTTCCAGGTCCTGTGGGAGAATGTGCTAGACTGTGACACTGATGGTGTCTGAGCAGAAGACGTAGAACACACACCAGTGATATGACGAGAGCAGAGAACCAGCCAAGGACCTTACAGTTGGCTTACCCGTCGGAGGGCTGAAACAACTCCAAGGCAGTGACTGAAGCTATGAAGGCAAAATTAGAAAGGAGGAACGCCACAGAGGAGCAATTCAATCTTGAGACTTTAAGAACAATAGATCGGCGAGAAGGAAGGAGTGTTTTCAGATAAGCATATTATATCTTACAACTGAAGAAAACCTCAAGACGAGTATCCCCCAATGTATGTCTCATGGAAGACTGTATTAATAGATGTTGTGTAAGAGGGGGGTAAAAAGAGATTTTTGGTTAAATTCATTCAGAAAAGAATTTTCAAAATAATGTAAGTAAAAATTTCTTTATTGCTAAGAAACTCTGGTTCTCATTGCATATGCACTGTAAACATAATGATTCTTGGAGTTCTTTTAGACCCCTGTCCTTTTGTATTTTCTGTTTTGTTTTTTTTTTAATTCTTCTATTCCTTCTCCTTCTTCTCCTTCTCTCTTTTTTTTTCTTTGCACAGATCATTTCATTGCACTGAAGACCACAAAACATTTTGGAAAATATTGATTGAATTAAATCATGATTCTACAGACCAAGAGATTGAAGGGAGATAAAATGGCTTAACAAGCTTACATCAATGGCATGTCTTACACTATTAAAGCTCAGGTATATCTTGTCAGGAGGTACTTTCTCTATGACAGTTCCCTTCTTCTATAACAACTGATATTCATTGGTTTTTATTTCCTTTAAAATATTTCTTCTTACTCTTGTTGGGTGAATCTTAAATGGTAGGGCTAAAAACTGCTTAGTGAGTAGTGCTTGGAGGTGAGCCCAAGTAAATGGATGTTTAGACCTACTGAAGTGAGCTTGGCTGTTTGTATCAGGGTTTCCTTTAATGTAACTGTCAAAAATACTTTATGAAGTACAACTTCATTAAATGGACTAAATAATATAAAAACAAAGGCTTGTAAAATATGTTTCAAAGAATTTCTGTATAGATAAACAATGTACTTATAGATACAAGTATATGAGTTCTCTCATTCATATTTACCATGATTGATTAAGAAGGAAAATTAAATAGTACTTGAAAATTAGACAAATTCAACTTTTATATTTTTACTAGATAGAGTGTTGATTACAAAGAAAGAATGTCACAACTGTATGAGCACTTTGACTGATGGTGTAATATAGACTTGATTGAAGGAATAGTATAAAGCACCCTATAAATTCTGCAATTATATATATCCTTATTTTTCTGAAATGTTAAGAATGAGCTTATGGTGTATTGGCAGGATGGAATATTAGATTGTATTTGTAAATATTGGTAAAACCATTTCAAAGAATTGAATAAGTTTTCACAGCTTGTTAAAGTAGGGGTCAAATATATATGTCAAATTCATATATATTTATATATATGAAGTTAGTTAACAGGAGAATCTAAAACTTTTTATTGTGGATAATTATAAAGTTTGATTTTTAAAAACTAATTAAATGGGTACTAAATAAGTATAATGATAATCGTGCACTTTAAATGGGAATGTATGTAATAATTTCAAAATAAAATACTGTTATATTAAAAGGTCAACATGTTGTAAAGTATTGCAAATCACAGAATGAAGTTCAAGTGTATAAATTCCCTTGTATTCCATATAAATAGGAAAACTTCGGGTTAAAAATACATACTAGAGTAGCAAATTTAAGGTTCTGAAAGATTAGAATTATAAATCAGTTTCAGCATAAGTTGACTGAAATAATGCAATACTTCTATGGGAATCACAAGCAATCTAATGCAAGTGATGCCATTTGTCCTACCGAAACACTAGTCACCAACATGAACATTCAGTATAGTACTTCAGTGCATGAAATTTATTGTGAACATAATTTTTTTCTCCAGAAGAACAAAGATTGAACATAATATGAGGAAAAGATGCTGAGATCTGGGTTTACCAAAGTAGAATAAGAACAGTAGCATTCTAGGACCAAAGGAAGATGCTTTGAGAGGTGCAGAGCTGACATGAACCCCAGGAAACTCTCAGATCTCTCTAATCAGGGGCCTTTAGCTACTGTTCATATGGTTTTGCTGTCATTATAGGACACCAGATTTAAAAACATAGTGAGAACTCCTTAAATTGATGATTTCCATCCAAACTTAGAAGGAAATGAAATAGCCTTCTTTCTCTGTAGTAGTATGTTCTATTCCAGATACATTGCTATCTTTGCTTTGCTACCTAATATTTTATGGTCACTGTTAGTTTCTGCTTCACTCTTTTAGCTGGTCTAGTCCCACAGGTAGAGACCATATAAGTTTGTTTTACATCAAGGAAGGGCCTGATAATTTTTCTTTAATCTCTCCCAAATGTTACATACTTCTGTATGTGTTATGTAACATTTTCTATATGACCCCTGTTTGGGAATTTTACGACTAACTTCTTTAGCGTGGTGATTGCTGTATGATTTCAAGCTGGTCTTGAGGTCTAAGAATTGACAAGATTATCTTGTCCTTGTGTCTCACGTGGCATATGTAAACTTCTAATTAGGTCTACTTTATGACACAGGAGAGTACTGGTTGATCTAAGAGTTCTAATCAAGGCTCCACTTATGACTTTCTACTGTGACTTGAACTTCTGTGATTTTCACCTTCTATATTCTCAAATGATAATGGCCTATTTTGACATTTGACAGCTTTTCCTATTTCATACCTCCTTTCTAGGCTTCTTTTTTCTTTTTTTTTCCTTTTCCCTTACTACCTTTCTCCTACTCTTCCCATTTCCCCTACACCTTTAGCCCTTTTCTTCCTATTTAACACTGTCAATTATACACTAGGATCTCATGTACCATTATAGTTTTTCACAGCAGAGAAACTATTCAGTATTTACATATGTGTGACTTATTTATTTCACTTAGGAGTCTATCCTCAATATGTATACATTTACCTATGAATGACTCTAATGTCTCATTCTTTATGGCTGAGTATTATTCCATTTTATAGAAAAACCACATCTTCTTTATCCAGTTTCCAATGGATGGGCAAATGGGCTGTTTCCAAATTTTAATTATTGAAAACTGTGCCACTATAAACATAGGTGTGCATATATCACTGTGATATGATTCTTTTCTTTTGGAAAGATACCCAGCAGAGGGATGGCTGGGTCAAAGGGAACCTGTAGTCCCAGCTCTTTGAGGTATCTCCATATTGATTTCCATAGTGGTTGCACCAGTCTGCACTCCCACCAACAATGGAGAAGGGTTCCTTTCTCCCCACAACCCTGCCAACATTTGTTATTGGTTGATTTCTTGATAGCAGCCATTCTTTGTGGGGTAAGGTGGAATCTCTGTGTTGTTTTCATCCACATCTCTCGAATGACCAGTGATGTGGAACATTTTTTCATATATTTACTTCTTTGTCTGAGAAATGTCTGTTCATTTCAGATGCCCCTTTTTGAATCAGGTCTTTATATTGGAGGGGTGATTTTTTTGAGTTCTTTATATATTCTAGATAATATTCTTTTGAGGAGCAGCTGGTAAAATTTTTTTCGAACATTGTAGGTTGTCTCTTAGTTCTGTTGATGGTTTCTTTTGCAGTGCAGCAGCTTTTTAATAAGATGAGATCCCTGTTGTTGGTTCTTTGTGCAAGTTCCTAGGCTTTTGCTAGAAATAATCATGGTAGACTACAAAAATATTCCTAATTCTCTATATTGACAAGTAATCACATTTTGAGCAAGGTTACTTTGCACATATGACCATAAACACACGGCATCTAGTTCACCACTATTTGGATTGTGACAAATGTATAACAGATAATGTGAAATAGGAAGAAAAGGTCCAAAGGTGAAGCAGAAGAGGAAGTAGGAGAGATTGGGGAAAGGAAGAGGGAAAGAATAAATATGAGAAATGGAAAATATGGAAACAAATTGTAAACAGGGAGGGGTGGAAGGGCTGAAGGAGGGCAGAGGAATGGGGAAAAATAAGAACAAAGATACATCATGTGAAGGTACAAATACCCAATGATGATTGTCATCGTATTTTATAACTAAAATGTAGCAATAAACTTAATGAATAAAAACAAACAAACAAACAAACAAACAATTTGATGCTGCAGCAAATGCAATGTCAAAAAATTTCTCAAGCCCAGACCTTCACGGGCATTTTATAGTTTATTTTTGTCTGTTTAGTCTTCAGCCTTCATAAGGAAAGAAAATCTAAGATAAAATACTGAAGGATGGGAAATCACATGGAACATAATTGATTCATCTCGGTCAATATCGTCCTGCAGTCGCCTGAACCCCAGCAGGTGAGAGCAGCATGACTTCACATGCAGCCTGTAGACTTATAAAATCTAATCATTGGTGAGATGTTTGTTATATAAAAATAACTAACAGACAAGTGGGCTTTTCTCTAATTTGAACTTTCTCTTGGTAGAAAACCAAAATGGCTTCATTTTACTCACACTACAGAATATACTGTTTTCTGTACTCATTGCTTATCAAAATGTGCTAATGTTAAGATTTGCTTTCTGCTTAAAAAAAGAAATTTTTAGAGATTGGAAACCTCTTTCAATCTTGTTTTATGTTTTTAATTCTTTAATTTTATTGGTACAGTTTAGGTATACAAAATGCTGACATTCATCATGGGGAATGTGTTCCTTACATGCTGTGTCTTGATTCTTACTTTTGCCCCATTTCTCTGCCCTCCTTCAACCCCTCCACACCTCCCTATTTACAAAAACTGTGTTTCTATTTTTTTTTTATTTTTCAAATATTTAATCCTTTCCCTTATCCCTCCCACTTCCCCTTTCCCTTCCCTTTTGGGAATTTTCTTCCTATTTCACGTTGCCTATTATACATTTTTGTCCTCATTTACACTTGTTTCTCGCACCAGAGAAATCATTTGGTATTTACACATATGTGCCCTGTTTACTTCACTTAAGAGTATGGCCGTAATGTGCATCCATTTAGCTATATGTCTCTACTTTTTCATTTTTTATGGCTGAGTATTACTCAATTTTATTTAAAAAGTAGTTAATAGGCAACTGGGTTGTTTCCACATTTTAGCTATTACAAACTGTGCTGCTATGGCACAGTTTGTAATAGCTAAAACTTGGAAACAGCCTATTTGCCCATCAGTTGGAAACTGGATAAAGAAGATGTGGTTTTTCTATAAAATGGAATATTACTCAGCCATAAAGAACGAGAAAATAGATTCATTCATAGGAAAATGGATACATATTGAGGATATACTCCTAAGTGAAATAAATAAGGCACACATGTGTAAATACCAAATAGTTTCTCTGGTGTGAATAATCTGCAATAATACAGAAGATCCTAATAAGATTACTGACATTGAGAAATGGGAAGAAAGGAGCTAAAGGTGTAGGGAAGGTGGGATGGGTAGGGGAAGGGTAATAAGGGAAAAGAAAAAAAATGTGAGATAATGAAAAGATGGAAATAAAATGTTTATAGATGGGGAGGGGAGGATGGGTGAAGGGAGGGCAGGGACAAGGGGAAAAAATGAGAACCAAGACCTGTCATGTAGAGGTACAAGATCCCAACAATGAATGTAACTGTACTGTATCTCTAAAATGTACCAATAAACTCAATTAAAGCTGTAAAAAGACTGTGCTGCTATGAACATAGGTGCACATATATCGCTGTGTTGTTATTCTTTTACTTCTTTTGGGAAGATACCCAGCAAGGGAATAGCTTTGTCAAATGGGAACTCTAATCCTAGATTTTGAGGTATCATAACAAATGCTGGCCGGGCTGTGGGGAAGAAGGAACCCTTTTCCACTGTTGGTGGAAGTGTAGACTGGTGCAACCTTGTTTTATTTTTAATTTCTTTTTACAAACAAATTCTTCCTTTCAAAATCATTAGTTTACTAAGATTAAAAAGGAAACATTCTGAAATAAAGCAGATCAATGACCTCTTTGCTCTACCTGAAGCTTCTATTACTCAGAGGCTGTATATTTTTTCATTCACATTGTATTGTGAAGTGCAAGGTAATATGACTAACAGGACATAAAAGAACACTGATAATCTTTCAATATAACTATGGCTATTACATATATATATATATATATATATATATATATATATACACACACACACATATATATACACACATATGTATGCGTGTGTGTATATAATGCACACTATTACAATAGAAATTTGATATCTTCCATGTTATTGAATTAGTGTTCCCAGTGATGGTACAAAATACTTGACACCTAGTTTAAGGGAGAGGTTTAATTTTTTTGTATGGTTTCAAAGGTTTCAGTCCATGGTCAACTGGTTGCAAAGGCAGAAACATCCTGACTAAAAAGTGTGCTGGATGGGCCAGAGGTTTAGCTCAGTGGTTCTGCTTCCTGCCTAAAAAGTGTGCTGGAACAAATTTTTTTATTTCATAGAGACCACGAACCATGGAAGCAGAGCAGGTAAACAGTAGCAGAAAGGAAAAGGCGTGGGACCAGATATATTACCCAACACTATGCCTCCAAATCTCCATTGGACACACAGAGAAGTGTGCTTTACTTGTGAACTAGGAGGCTCCCAAGCCAATCAAATTGACAAGCTAACAGTTATAGTCATTTTTACTTCCAAGCATAGCCAATACTGAGTTAATCCTTTGCAATTTTTGAGGCTTACTGATTAAAAAAATCACAGCAATATGTATGAGCTTTCTGCATTTTCAGAATACTGTGATCAACTTATCTTATTTAAATATTTAGAAAAACTATAAGGCAGACTAGTCATATTTTATGATCTTTATGTTATGTAAAAATTGAATGAGTTTTAGAAATATTACAGTGGTTGATTTGAAATTAATTTCAACTTATTCTGGCTTCTTATCCATTATTCTTTACAATTTGAGGGAAAATGGAGTAAAGTAACATGCATATATTGAGGTACAACACCTGTACAAGATAGACTTTGCCAAGGTATATACAGTGTACAGAGGTAAATATACTACTACATCCATTTAGAGGAGAAAGACATGACTTTTGGAAGGGAAAGAGGATGAAAGTAAGACACATGATATGTTAAGTACATGTGCCAATTTCTCAACAAGGAATATAAACATTATGCAGTTAACACAGTACTGTTGAAATAAACTAAAAACTGCTAGTTATAAATTTTAAAAAGTGGTATTTGAATTGGGCTTTACAGAAAATAAGATGAGCTCAGGGATGAAACGATTAATAAGCATCATAGATATTAATGTACAATTCTGCATCGACTAAAGTATGGATTAGAAAAAATGAGTATTTTAATTCATGCAGAGAAAGCAATCGTTATTAAGTAGCAATTAAAATAATAGCAAGCTAAAAATGTGAAAGGTCTTTCTAAATCAAATAATGGATATCTTTCAAAAACCTATACCAAACATCATATTTAATGATGAAGTTTCACACATGCTCCAATTAATTCAAGCACATGACATGGGTATGTGCAGGAACTGGGGTGGGTTCAGTAAAAACAAGGTCAACACCTGCATGATCCTGAATGAAAGCAATCTTTAAATTTTGTACCATAGGCCTCACTGGACTGATGCAAGTTGTTCTCAGCAATAAAATTAATGACATAATCAATCCAATGACTACTAATAAAGCATATGAATGGAAAAAGAGGCAAACATTTTATTTACAGACTATGTAATGTTAGTTATATAAATAGCAAAAGTACTTCATGCTAGATTTTGACATTCACTCTTATGCACCATAGACCAATGATTGTTCACTTGCAAAAAAGAAATAACCACCTTTGATATGTTTTCTTGAAAAGTTTTTATAATTTTAGTGATTTGAATTGTTAAAAAAAAGTATTCCTTGGTCTTAAAACTACTTATTTCTAATTGAGAAATAAGTCTGGTTCAAGACATCTCCTGTGTTAGAGGAAACTTTTATTTGGGCATCTATTCCCACTTGAACTTTTAAAGATGCATGATTGCATCTACCCTTCTCCTCTCCCCACTCTTCTGCTTCAACTCTGTTTAACAAAACCCGGTACATGTGTTCAGGGGGCTGCCTCATCAGTGCCACACCTGAGCGTGTCCTCTGTGAGGGCTCTGATGGCTATGCCAAAGGGTCCCATGACGTTTCAGAGTAGCTGGTACTTCTGTCACCACTGACAGAAATGCTTCATGCTGCTACCAATGACAAAACCCCAGCATTGCTGCTCTTTTGAGGTCCCCTTCACCAAGCCGAGGACCTGTCCTTCCTCTGAGATTGGAACCTGTTGTTGTCGACCCAGGTACACTCTTGCAGTATTCTAACCCTATTGTATACCTGGAGAAGACACCTGGCAACAATTTGCAACAACCAAGGCCTTGGCAGCCCATGTCTTCTATACCTTATTATTTAGAGAATATCATTGTCCACATTTTCTATTTCAGTCCACTGGTTTCAGGGACTCAATCTTAGCCACAAAACAAATGGGCCCAGTGATATTTTTGAGTCGCATATATCACAATATACTTTGAATTGCCCATCCTTCACATAGCCCTGGGGAAGTTTTCTTTTTGGACAGAACTTTGGTGTAACCATTCAGGGTAAATTGTTTCTACAAAGTGTTCTCTGCACTTCTTGAAAAAAATCTGACCTGTTCTACTGATCAATTTTCCAGACAGCCCAGTTATACCATGAGTAAATATTAATTAGGCTCATTGTTCAAATTCTGATCTCACAGGAAGTCCTTTCATCATTTACTCAGTAATAATATGTAATAATTTGCAACTAATAAAATGGGAAATAAATTTTCAAACCCTTAAATGTAAAAAAGTAAGTATTTTATATAATCACCCATTTAAGGTAAAAATATCAAATATTAATAATAATATCTGGTAGCTACAATTATTAATAGGGAAGAGATAATATCTGAAAATTCAAATATTTTGCAATAGAGTTCAATTTGATAGTCTGGATTTTACTGAAAATATGGGATCAGGAAACCTTAAGTAAGTGTTTTGTTTTTATTGGAAAATTCTTACATTTTGCGGTATATGTTTCTATGTTTTGGGGTCCAAAGCATGAGTTTTGGAGTAACCATGAATTCAAAACCTTTTTCCTTTTAATAACTCTTTGATCATAAACAATTAAATCATTTGAATTCTATATTAATTTTCTATAAAATTGATATTATAATTTTACATAGGATTTTTAATCAAGATTTAATAATACATTTGTGTGCTTAGTATAGATACCAACACATAGAAGGCATCCATTGATCACTATTATTATTTTTTAAATTTATTCAAATAGTTATTTCCAACTTATTGAAATTGGGTTTTATTCTATTACCTGCACAAGATGAGAAATATAAAACCTTCCAGAATCTAGGATACCTTTACCTATTCTTCTTATCATTCCTCTGATTTAATTCCAATTAAACTTGATGAGATTTTCTGTGAACACTACAAAATTTGGAATATTTTCTAGATGGATTCTATAGATTCCAGGCAGTCTATGTATTTTGTATGTGTAAAAGGAAGTGGATAAAATTCAGTCAATTCAGTAAGGAAAGATCCACAAAACTCACAGATTCTTAAAATGTAGCACAATAGTCCCATATCTTCCTCCGGACTTTTTCTTCTGTGAGTAAAATGTTCATAGCAATTCTGAGTCAGCAGTGAAGCTGACTAAAAGCCATAGGGAGTTATCATTAGACAGATAATGAAACAAGGCCATTATCGACCTTTTTGCACATTTAATGTACCTAACAGTCTTGCAAAAAGCATGTGTCTCTCAAGACAGAACTGACATGGATGGCCGGGCTTGACCAGCTACCAGAGCATGAAAAGCATACCTTTAAGAAGAGCTGAATCAAACCCTCTTATCAGCCTCCAGTCCATGGAAGCACAATCTCTGGAGCTGAACTCCCTAGCTTTGGCTGCATTCAAAACAAAGACACAGACCATACACATCAATTTCTCTTAATTAGCTCTTTACATGACTTTCATTTCTGTTAAGTTGGCGAATTAACAACATGCTACCAAATCAATTCTCCTACTCCTCTCTCTGGAGTTTTCGGGCACTTTCTTTTTCATAGTCACTAAAATCAGTTCTACTCACTTCACTTCTGCAGTGATTCAGGCTGGAGGGTAGTTCCCCATTGAGATACAGTAGCTGTCCTATTAATTTTGTTCTATACTTTCCTCTCTCCGGGAAACAGGCTATTTAATTCGTTAGACTGCTCTGAGGCACGGTTTATGTTGTTGAGCAGATTTATGTAGTGCCTGTCTTGAACAACGTTGTACGCTGACTAGCAATGACTATGCTTCCACATATATGAATTTTAAATAAAAATTTCCAAAGCCTATTTAAGTAAAAAGGCCTCTCCATGAACAAAAGGAATGCTGTGTTGTTTTGGTTTTTTTCTTAAAAAGAATGTGGTAATATCTTCATGACACTTCATTTTGGTTGACTGGGGGATTAGTGTAAAATAATTGATAATAATGAATGCTCTAATTGTTTCCAAACAACCGTACTGAGAAACTTAAATTCCCAGGATGCAATGAAGTTTATAATCAGTTGACAAAAGCAAGTTAATTCTTTGTGATATAAATTATTTTTCTCTCTCAGTTAATCCATTTAATTCTTCATTCTGCAGTAACATAAGTATTTCTCTCTCTTTTGGGGCACAGTTAGAGAGAGGAGAAGAGATAAGAAAATAATTAAGATGTGTTGTGTAAATGTACCAAACTCTACAGTTAATGATATCAATGTGTATCATGAAAGGAGTAACAAATTTTAAAAAGAAAAATTTAAATTTTTCATCTTTGAAAAACAGGTAATGTGCACGCCAATGTTCTGAAACCAGTATATTTCTCTTAATTTGGATTTATCACACTTCATTTGAAAAGATTTATCAAAGTGGTATTTTATCACAAAACAACAGATTTTCTCAATGGACCATAGTTTTTTTTTTTATTAGTACATGTTTGTAGTACATAATGTTTACATTACTTGTGTGGAGTTGGTATGTGTACATAACACATTCTAAATCCTTCTTTCATCCTTTCTCCTTCCTCTTCTTCCTCCATTCTTCTCTTGATCCTCTTCCTATTTGAAAAAACATCTATTTTCCTACTAACAGGCCAAAATAAAAATAGTAGACTAAAAGTTTCAAGAGCCATCCTTAGTAGATAAATGCTAATTATAGTCAAGGTACATATTAGTACTGGTAAGATATTGAAAATTAAGTTGCAGTGAAGTTTTTAATTGTGATTTATCTAAATTTCTCCACACTGTATATTTATATGATTAAAATTCCTTTGCAGGTATCACTTTAGCAAATAATTGCAAACAACATTAAATAATAGTAAAATTGCATAATAAATCGAAAATATATTGTTCATTAAATTTAAAAAGTCATAAAAGAATATCACTTATACAAATATTACAAGGTGGCATTTGTCTGTTTGGGCCATGTTGATTAATTCAAAAATGATAACTCATTGAAAATATAGTGGTTATGTTTTATGTGGATGAAATCGGAGACCTAAGTAGCAGTAGTACACAGACTGACCTTACCAATGGTAATGATATTTGACAGGAAGCTGAATGTTGAAACAATTTTGGATAAAGCTCTTACATATAGAGAGCAATAGCCTAAGCATCTAAAAAGTAGTTGGAAGCCAGCGCAAGTAATAAAAAGTAATTTTGAAAATATGTGGAGTGCATTAATTTGATAAAAATTAAATATTTTTAAAATTCAGTGTCAATAAGACCATATTTCTAACCCTATGGAAAGAATGGTCTCAAATGGCACTTAAACCAGGCACAGGGGCGCACACCTATAATCCTAACACTCTGGGAAGGTGAGGAAGAGGGACAGAATGTTTGTACCTTGAGCAACCTAGTGAGATCCTAACTCAAACAAACAAATAACTAGCTCTGCTTAAAGGCCCTGGGTTCAATCTTTAGTACCAGGGAAAAAAAGGTATTTAGTAAAATATATATTCTTTACTCTTTTTTGCAGTATTGGGAATTTTCCCTACAGGTCCTCTGACATTGAGTTACATCCCCAACCTTTAATTTTTTTTTCTTTGTAATTTTGAGAACTGGTCTCTTCTATTTTGCCCAGGCAGGACGTGAATTTATGATCCTCTTGCCTCAGTCAAACTAAGTGCCAGGATTACAGGAGAGTCTCGGGAAGGCAGAATCACACCTTCTGTCTCTCTAGTACCTCACCCTGTACAGGGTTATTAGGTGGTTTGGCAAAAAGTAGGTTTTTCTCTGTATACAAATGTCTTTTCTGATACATTGTTTCCTCATAGGCTTTGGGCACATGCTATTATACCAACTGTTGTTTCCCTGCAAATACAGAAAAAGCATAAATTCATCATTTAGAAAATTAATTTTGTGGTACTTTTTCATTTAAAGAATCAAATACAAGCCTGTCTTGTGAACAATTCAAGAAACACACTGAGATGTGTCTGCTCTCTGCTTAAAGAAGGCCAACAGCAGAATGGAAACAGAATTGAGTTTGGTTTGAGCTCCACAGACGCAATTTCCTTTTCTTGAGGATAATATCTATTCAGAGCTGATGGCTTTTAAGAAAGAAGACTGTTACCCAATTTCCTTCCTCTTGCAGCAGGTTTCTAAATGGTTAGCTGTGGGGAGCACTGTGAAGATGTGCTCTCGAATGATCTTACACCTCATGTGGCCATTTAATAAAACACATCCTGCCCACAACTGAGTAAGCCACATGAAAACTTTATTGCAAGCTGAATTCTGTAAGGATGTATGCTTTTGCAAGTGTTTGTACACAGTCTTCATCCCTGTGTTGATGGTAGTTTGCTTGTTTCTTCTAAATAAGCCACGCCATAGAGATAGGAAAAAAGATGACTATTATACAAAGCACATTTTATTGGTAAGAAGTTACACATTTAATGACGAATTTCTAATCCTAGCTATTAATACTTTTTCTGTTGTGTTTTCAGGAGGGAAAATATGGGAAACATGTATGACAGCCAAATCTTTGATGCATTTTTATCTGGTGATAATCCAGTGATAACAATAACATGATATAAAATAAGATAATATAAAATTCTTCAAATAACTTTAAAACTCATTCTCTATTAACTTCTGTCACACTTATATGCCAATTATTTTATATATTAAAATAATAAATCTGTGCAATATCTTCCCATACATGGACTTGACTTTTTCTAACTTATTCTAAAATATAAAAGTCTTTTAACATTGACTAATAAACTTTAGGAAGATGAAATTAGTAAAAATTTATCTTTTTAAAATTTTTCTCACTATGTCCATAACACACTGAAAACAACTATCTTTAATGAATATAGTAGGAACTCAAAACAGATTAGTTTATTAGACAATATAGTAAATTAGCATTTGTGAAATGAAGAGAAAAGTCAAAACTATACAATGTCATCCTTGAAACTCAGTATCAACAATAGACATCACCCTGTCTTTGATGAGTAGTTCCCTTTTCTTACCTGCTTCTCATTCTAAATTTCCTGTAATTGTGGCTAATTGCTTGTCTCCATTTTCTATCTCTTGAAGCCCCCAAAGATGAAGATGTACTATTTGTGTTTATTTATTTATACCAGATAAGTTTTAAATTATTTACCTCAGTAATCTATTAAAATTGCTTTCATCAACCGGAGCTACTCTAAGACTAATTAAAATTTACACTGAACAGTTGCTTCCTCATTGCTATCTATAATATAAAAATATAAAATATTTCCATGAATATTTATGATAAGATATGAGCTTAAAGAAGTAATGAAAGCACAACTTATGGCCTCAACCATACACTTGTGAAAATAAAGTGGTGAATTAGTGAAAATTAGGTTGTGACAAGGTATACGAGTGGGGATGACCCAGGACAAATGGAAATTCAAGGTCACCCAGACTGAAAGTTGGCTAAGGCAGGGAGATTTTGCTTATGGATAAAAGTTTTTAGTTGGATCCACTGGTCTTTGGTAGATAAATTAATGTTTTTGTATAAAATATTAGTGGAAATATTTGTGAATATGCTGTGATAAAGGTGTTTCACGACACAAAATAAATTCTCCCTTTTTAAAAAATGCCTAATTCATATATATCTGTCTTTTAGACTGAATATCTTAAATCATCCTACTATGTGTTCTTTTTTTCACAGCACTGAATATAACTGCATGTCTATAATTGATAACTATTATTTTACCTCTCTTTTTGTAAAATATCTAGTCAGACACTTTTTTTTCTTTGTATTGATGATTATACCTCATCTGCCTTGATCTTTGATGCAAGATAGGTATTAAATTTTTAACTAATGAGTAAGTACATAGCTTTCTTTGTTTTTCTCATTGAGTTTACTGGTACTTTTTAAGTATGCAGTACAGTTACGTTTATCATGGGGATCTTGTACCTTTACATGACAGGTTTTGGTTCTCATTTTTTCCCCATACCCCTGCCCTCCCTTTGCCCCCTCCTCCTTTCCCTATTTACAAAAACTTTGTTTCCATTTTTTCATTTTCTCATATTTTTTCTTTTCCCTTATTTCCTTTTCCCTACCCTTCCCACTTCCCCTATACCTTTAACCCTATTTCACATTGTCAATTATATCATTTGGATGTCTTTCTTTTATGTTACATACACTTGTTAAATTTTACCACAAACTTTTTGCTGTGTGATGAAAATTAATTTTGAAAACAGTGAAGTACTTGGAGGATGAAGTCGACCTGGAGTTCTTTCTCTTCTACAGAACTGTTTTTCTATGTGAAAATTTTACTTTCTTACAATCTTGCTTTCAGGCTTATTTCACTCGGAAATTTTAATTAACATACAAAAAAAGAAGGAGTAATAAAGAATAGAAGAAAAACAGAAGATTTACAATATTAAAGTAAGTATTTAAAGATTTTTTTATTCTGCTTTTGTACAAGAAGCTTTTGGGTAATGATAACTACCGTGGTAATTTAGAATAATTATAATATGAAAATGAATGCCTTTTGACTATATTTACCCATTCACATATTGTAGAAAAAGAATTGCAGATGAACGAAAATCATAATTTATTGCAATCAAATAATTTCCAAAATTACAATTTTTATTGTTTTCATTCATTTTGTCTGAGAAAATTATGTTGTACAAAGTGTCTAACATTCTGGAGTTGAAATTATCTATCATTAAAAATACTTAAAATAATTCAAGAAACAAAACCAGAAGCCTATTGTTATCCATATATAAATGTGAGTTATTGTTTTAAAATTTTAAAATTAGGGAAGATTGGGCTGGAATGCGTCCAACGAACTCAAACCACAAAAAGAAATTCTAAACAGTGAATTCTTAATACATTTTAAATAGTTTATAGTTTTGCTAGATCCAGTACTTATGAATGGATAATTTCAGGGTTTCGTTTCAGTTTGTTTCACTGAACACTGCCCGGCATTGTTCTAGACTGGAGGAGCAAAAGGCTGAAATGTAAGCCTCTTGGGAGTAAAAAGTCAAGTAGTTTAGATAAACATGCAAAACTCCTGATTTATGAAGAGTCCTTAATATCTTGCCAGAGGAATCTACACTGGCTCTAATCTTAGGTTAAAATTATTATCTCTAAAACGATCCAGTTAAAATTCAATTATGTCATCTCCGGGATAAATTAAGACATCAAGCAATTATTATCAACTGTTGCCACCACATAAGCACAGCTATTTTAACCCAGAGATAAAGGAAAATCCTCGGAGATAAACCAGACCAAGAGGGAAATGTGAAGAGCAAGCAGGAACCAGCACTACAGAGGGTTAATAATCACATTTCCAATGTGATTTTCAGGAAGAAAAAACAGATGTTTTATCTACATTCTGCAAATATTTGTTTAATTAATGAATGGCTAAATTGTTTCTGGTAGCATAGTCTGTAGTAGCAGCATGGGGGCATGGGGAACCACATGTGAGATAAAACAGAAGGCAAGAGAGGGATGAACTGGAAACTCACGACCTGTTTATCTAATGAAAATCTGGGCAACTACTGGACAAGAGTAGTCCTCTGTGATACTGTAACAGAGACTCCAAGTTTCATGCACTTATAGACATTAGTGTCAAGCTCTATGGGTTTTCTTGGAAATGAAGGAGGCATTGTTTTGATGAAGAAAAAAAGTGATTAATTTTCTGAGTTTTCCTTTCTTTAGTATCTTGACACTTTGGTTATCTTTAGCATCACATCTGACAAGTGTGGCCCAAGTAGCCCTCATAGACCTATTATCCAAACCAGGGCCTGCGCACAGCGTGGCGTGCTCCTCAAACACTCAAATTTCTTAAACATCTCATGCCTGAAGTCCAAACCACTCTCTAAATCTATTCTGGCTCAGTCAGTTTTGTGATTTTAAATTCTTTTTGCAGGCATGAAACCGATTTCTGCAATTCTTCTGTTCTTCCAAGTTATCTTCTTGGAAAAAGAAATTGACTTGGGGAGATTCAACGACCACAATTGCTAACAGATTTTCGAATGGATGCTGTGGGAGACATCACCTTCAATCAGACTTAACATCTTCTCCAATACAACTTTTAATTTTCTCTCATCACATACCTCTAAAACCTATGGAAAAAGTTTATCAATTATGTTTTAAATTACATAATTTTTTAAATTACAAATTAGGGCAAAATTCGAATTGAATTAATAAACTTAGCTGTGAGTAACTGAATTCCTATTGTAATTTTAATCTGTATAGCTTCAGTAACATGGTATAATGGCATTATTATACAGATTTAAATGTAGCACTCTAAAATAAAGCAGATTTTCTCATATCCTGGAAATGAAAGTGGTCATCATTCAGGTTTATATTGCTTTCTAGTATACAGAATTGGATATAATATGAGGCAATAATTGTCATCTTTTGATTAAATTGTGCCCCTTTGTCAAATTCCAAATGCATTGGAGAAAGTTTCCAGTGGAGAGAATCTAATTTCTAAGATAAATGGGCATCTAGTAACTACAGATTGATGCATCCTTGACGTCATTTTACTTACCCAACTTCAATATTTTTATCTGTACAAAAAAGGCGTAAAAATTGTCATGAAAAGTCACATGTTTTAGGTCATTACACTGACAAATGTACTGAAAAATATAAATAGCTGTGTGATTACAAGTTACTGTTATTTTCTCATAGATTTTACATGAATATACACTTGTAGATACACTGATAGTCTTGCTATGTTAAAAATTATTTTTGCCAAGTTTCTCTTTTTGCAAACAGGTCTAGTAATTCTCACTGTAAATATTGCTTTATTCATCTTTGAAAATACTGTCTGCACTGCCTATATCCAGCTTCTACTTGTGCAGATTGAACAAACCAAAATAGAAAATATTTTTTAAAAATTGTTATTTATACCTAACATGTACAGACTTTTCCTTATTCACTAAACTCTACAGTGTGACAACTTTTCACTTAGAGCTGACATTGGTTTAAGTTCTGTAAGTAATATATCTATGAAATGAAGCATGTGGTGTCATGTGTGTGAATTGGTATAACTACTGTCATTTTTACACAAGGCGTCTCTGGAGGTTGACGTCCACCCCAATCCTGGAGTCAAGTCTCTGTGGATATGAGGGAAAATATGGAGGACCAGGCCACAGACTAACTCAGGAGATTATTTTCTTCTAATTTAAGCAGAGAAGCATCTGGTCTTCTGGCAAAAAATTTAAATGATTTTGTTGGCAGAGATAGGGCTATCCTGGAGTGAGCCTGCTAAGGGATGTTTGGATTCCCTTGCACTGAGACACCATTATTCTGTGATGTATTTTCTTTGTTGGCTACAAATATTGGAGTTTTGAAAATGTTTTTAACAGTTGAAATAACAGTAATGAGTCATATTTTATGGTTGATTAGTTTTGTATTCCAGTTGACTATAATCCTTAATATAATCAGACTATATTTTGTTAGTATGTCTTCTCCAAATTTAAACTTCCATATTTTCTCATATTACTATTTAGTATTTCCGTATTAATGATACTATTTCTTCAAATTTTTTAATGTAGCACTAAAGCACATCTTCATGAAATTTTCAAGAAAATATTAAGCTGAGGCAATATAAGCTCTTAGGGATCACTGTTTTCTAGATAATTACTATCATTTTCATCGTGATTATCTTATTACAAAAACATGTTGCTTATATCTAGAGAGGGCTAATGATTCTGTTAATTACAAGATATTTTTATGAAAATATAAAAGGTCAATATTAAGAAAATTGAAAAAATTAGGAAATTGATAAACTAGGCTTGAAGTCTATTAATAAAAGAAAAAAATGATTAAAATAATTAATTAGTAGGAGCCTGTCGTGGGACCCATTTCCAGGCCTGTATGTCTGGGGCTAGTCAGATAAGATGATAATGAATCTCACATAAGAGTATAAAATATGATAGTTTAAAATTATTTAAAACAGCACACTCACTAATTCACATTGACTTGTTGAGAGACATGAAGATAATTCATTATCCACCTCTTGAATTTCATTTCTTCTCCCAAGCAGAGGCAATGAATATTTATTTTTTCCAAATTATCTTTTGCAAAATGTACAGGGATAGTTTTGAAAGACAGAGGATGTGTCTTTCTAAGGAAGAAGCTGACCTACTTTTGGTTCAGTAAAATAATGATAATTTCTCCCATCATGAAAAATTTAAAATATGTCTGGTTGCAGCTAATTACATACTATTGATCTTTCTATCCTAAAGGATTTATATCTGTTACACAAATCCACCACCTATGTAGCATTCATCTGAAATCCTCCACAGTTCTCCAGGGTGAAAGAGATGTGAGAGGAAGAAGGAACTACTGATTCCATGGAAAATTAAGTCCTTTGTCTCTGACCCAATAGTCTTCTGCTTTCTACTGGCAACCATGTAACTGTGTGAAATAATTTATTAGCAGGACTTTCACATATGTTGACAAAGACTTATAAGCAAGCTTTAGTGTGGCAAACATTTTAAGATGAGTAAACTACTGCACAAAGAGCTTAGGCAGCTTTCCCAAGGTTATACAGATAGCAAAGAGCAGATGTAGGATCGTATCCAAAGTTTACTTCCATAATGAGGAGTTGCTGTCCAACAGGTCTCTGCTCTGCTGATTGCATTTAGTTCAGTTTCCTTAGTGCTACACTGTTCTTGATGAATTAAGTATTTGCTTAGAAACTTGTACTATATCTATGGGATTAACTTTAGCATGAAACTTCCTCTTATCTAAGTCTTAAAATATTACTTACAAGGGATGCCAAAAACAGATGTTCAACTTTTTATTTCTTAAACTCACTCTTCTGGCTTCTTGAACATCTCTCAAATAAAGGTCAATATCTATTCTGCAATTATGCAGTGTGAAATGGTATCAATTTTTCTTAACGTATGTTTGTGATACATCATGATTGTGCTTGTTTTGGGGAGTTACTACATGTATATAGCATATCTCAATCCTTTTGTAAAATCCCTTTACCCACTTTTTACCATCCACAAACCTGGGTCCCTTTTTCCATCTCCTTATTATTTCCATCTCCTTTTCCATCTGCTTGTGTTTATTACACGCTCTCCTTTATTTTTAAATTTCATTTATTTATGCTTTAGAATTCTTATGCAAGGGAAACCATTGATATTTATCTTTCTGTGTCTGATTTATTTCACTTAGAATTAATATTATCATCTCAAGTTCTACCTACAGTATGGAAATGCCATGATTTCATTCTTCTTAATGTCTGAGTAGAGTTCCCTGGTGTATACACATCACAAATTCTTGACTCATTCTTCTACTGGGCAGTTAGACTATTTTCAGAGTTTAGCTACTTTGACATGCTGCTATATTCCTCCAAAACATCCTACTACAGTGATAAATGTGACACTCTGTGTCACATTTTTTCCATAAACTACATTAATATGGAGGATTAATACTTGCAATAAGTTTTAGATTTTATGCATTCTTAGTTTTTATTTTCTTATTGAGTTTATTGGTGCTTTTTAGGTATACAGTACAGTTACATTCATCATTGGGATCTTGCACCTTTACATGACAGGTCTTGGTTCTCATTTTTTTCCCTTATCCCTGCCCTCCCTTCACCCACATTCTTAGTTTTTTTCTAAAATTACATAGTTTCACTTTATTTCTATTCCATTTTCACTTTAGAGCTGTGTAGATCTGTGACTTTTTAATATTTCTGTTTTTAATACTTCTTTAAGAACTTTTCTTCATGGTACAAGAAAACCAGGAAAATATCTTATTGTATTTAATTGACTACTAAGCATAGTTTGATCACTAGAGTTTATAGTATCCAGAAATATTTAAAAACATAAGAATAATTATATGGGATGGTAAATTTATAGAATAATTTCTGACTGAATTATTAACAAATGGGGTGAAGCCCTGTGTTAATTCAACATTTAGAAAAATTTTTATAATATATGTGCTGCCAAAGCAAGCACAAGCAAAATGTTTATAAAACAATATAATATGTAAGTATTTGTATGGTTCTTTGCATTAAAGAGCACTGAGGTAAAATTTAATTTATAGACTTTTCTTCTCTTTAATCCAAAATGAAAGAAAATTATACCACATTGTGTCTTATTTCTCCCATAATATTTTTTCTTCTAGTGAACATGTATATTCATCTGAGTATTACACTTATCATTTATCCTGAAAAAAAGCTCAAAATTGTATTACATAATCTCCTTAAAGTTTCAGTAAGATAGAATATATTATTTATTACTTTGGCTGCCACCCCAGGCAACCAAACTCAGAAGCAAACTGGGAAGAGTTGGAGCCATATGGAGCTAGCCTGCAACCCTTATCCCAGCCCCTGACCTTGCCTGCAGCCCCACAACAGACCCCCGCCACCTCCCATACACCTCTGGCCTCCTGGCTCTGCTAGTACCTGGATTCACACCACAGAGGCATAGGGGGTCATAAAGGCCATTGGCCTGAGCTTCAGTCTCAATTTTTATTTAACTCACACAGTTAAAGGTGATAGGTTAGTAACTACCAAACTTGTCACTTTCTAAGCTGTGCTTAATGCTTTTGTGTTGCTGATTGTATCACTTGAGCTAAGATGTTGTGGTTGATCTAATCAGATGTCCTTCCTGGTATAATGAAAAAGAGATTGCCTCAAAGTCATTAGAGACTGAAAACCTAAAGACAAGCTATAAAGGAGAGATCAAAGTATTAACCCAGATGTCAAACCAAGGACAGTACCAACAAAAATAGAGATGAGAAGACTTTCAAGGAAGGCATAAGCCCAAACACAGGCTGCCAGCTCAGAAAAGGCAAATTCTGGGGAAATGAGGTGGAAAAGTCAACTACCTGGACACCCTAAACTGATAGCACGGGAAGTAACAAATCAGATGAATGAGATTCTAGAAAAATTTAAAACAGAAATAATTTTCTAGATAACTAGAGATGGTGAGCAGAATGAATGACATGATTAGAGACTCTAAACAGAATCAGACAAAAAAATACATGAGCTCAGGACCATGATAGAAGCCATGAATGCCCAGCATAGGAAAGAAATGGAAACCATGAATGCCCAACTTAGGAAAGAAATGTAATCCAAGAAACAGATTCAAACAGATATCCAGGAGATTAAAAAAATCTATTGAATGTGTACATAACAGACTGTGCCAATCTGAAGACAGGATATCAGATATAAAAGACAGGACAGGAGTCAGTGACCATGAAAAGAAGGATCTCTTAAAATTAGGGAAAATGACAAATCAATACAACAGCTCCAGATGATGCAAAGATTAATAATATAATACTTGTATGAGTCCATGAAAAAGCAGGAGAAAGTACAAATGACACAAAAAAACTAATCACAAAATTAATGACAAAGAACTTCCTAAACAGGGCGGGGGATTTATCTCAGCAAATCTGCCATCTGCCTTGCAAGCACAAGGTCCTGAGTTCGATGCCCCCAACAAACAAACAAAAAACAATAAAAAAGAAAAGTAAACTTCCCAAACAGAGCAAAAGAACTTTACATGCAGCAAAGTGAGGCTTATAGGACTCCAACTAGCCATGATCACAAAAATTCTACACATAGACATGTAATAATCAAAATCCTGGAAACCCAAAAGAAGAACAAAATACTACAAGAAGTTAGAGAAAAGAAATAAATCACATACAAAGGAAAGCCCATCTGAATCACAGCAGACTTTTTTACACAAACCCTCAAGTCAAAGAGCACCTGGAGTGAGGTATTTCAACCCCTAAAAGAAAACAACCTCTAACTCAGACTGATGTATCCTGCAAAATTATCTTTCAAAAATTGATGGGGAAATAAGACGCTTCCAAGACAAAGTACACCTGAGAAACTTCATGAATACCAAACCAGCACTCCAAACAATTCTAAATAATATCTTAGAAAAAGACAATGAATATTATAACTTTATGAGGCTCAACAGAGCAAATCCAGCAAGCATTAAATTAAAAGTAGAGGGCAAAAAAAAATTTTTTAAAGAAACAACAGGAAAATAACATGATAAAGATAAGTCAGTATATAGCACTTATAACCAACAATGTTAATAGTCTCAATTCACCAATCAAAAGAAATAGACTGGAGGAATGGATTAAGAAGGGAAATCCAACAATGTGTTGTATACAGGAAATGCACCTAGTTCAAAAAGAAACTCATAGACTGAAAGTAAAAGAATGGAAGACAGTTATTCAGGAAACAGGAATGCAGAAAAGAGCAAGGGTAGTTATTTTATTTGCAGACAGAGTAAATTTCAAACCAAAATTAATTCAGAGAGACAAAGAAGGTCACTCCATTCTTGTAAAGGGAACAATCCAAGAGGAAGAGATGACAATCATAAATATATATGCACCAAATACTAATGCCCCAAACTATACAAAATGAACATTAAGGGACAGAAAAAACCAAATAAACACTAATACAGTTATAGTAGGGGATCTCAATACCCCACTGTCACAAAAAGACAGGTTATCTAGACAAAAATTCAACAACAAAACGCTAGAACTAAATTAAATGTTTAAACAAATGGACCTAAGAGATTTCTACAGAGTGTTCAATCCCATAAATCAGAACATACATTCTTTTTGGCTGCATATGGATCATTTTCCAAAATAGACCACATACTAGCTCATAGAACATGTTTAAGTAAGTGCAAAGGAATTTAAATTATCCCATGTATATTATCAGACCACAGTGCAATTCAACTGGAGATCAGTACCAAAAGAAACAGCAAGAACTTTACAAATGCATGGAAATCGAAAAACATTCTCCTGAATGACAATGAGTCACAGAATTAAAGAAAATTTAAATTAAAGAAAAATTTAGACAGTTTTTACAAAGGAATGATAACGCCAATACAATATACAGGAATCTATAGGACACAATGAAAACAGTTCTATGGGGGAAATTTATAGAAGTGAATGCCCACACTAGGAAAACAGAATGGGCTCAAATAAACAACCCAATGATAAATCTTAACCTTCTGAAGAAAGAATAGTAAGACAAGTTCAAAGATTGTACAAGGGAGGAAATTATAAACATTGGAGCAGAAATCAATGCAATGAAGACTAAAAACGATACAAAAAATCAACAAATTGAAGGGTTGTTTTTTTAAAGAAAAAAATTGATACATCATAAGCTAACCTTATCAAAAAAAGGAAAGAAAAGGCTCAAATTCATGCAATTAGGAATGAAAAAGGTGAAGTCACAACAGATCTACCAGAAATACGGAAGATCATTTATACCTACTTCGAGAACCTGCACGCTAATAAAATGGAAAACACAGAAGAAATGGACAGATTTCTAGATACATATGAATTAACAAAGTTGAATAAAGATATAAAAATTCTAAACATCAGTTACACAGTATTTGTCTTTTAGTGATTGGCCAATTTGGCTTAACAATTCCCTCCAGTTTTGTTCACGTTGCTTCAGGTGAGAGACTTTCATTCTTGCTCGTGGATCAGTAACATTCCATTGAGTATTTATACCCCACTTCTTTATTCACTCATCTATTGATTTAAACCTGGAAATCCAAATGGTTTTTGCCGCAATGATAACATATAATTTAGATGTATACCCAATATTGGCATTACGGGATCAGGTGGTACTGCTTTTAGATTTATGAGGAATACTGTTTTTCCATAATGACTTTATTAATTTATATTCTAACCATCAGTGCATAGGAGTTCTCTGTTTCTACCCACTTACCACCATTTGTTATTTTTCATCATTTTATGATTTCCATTCTAATGGGGATGAAATGATATCTCACTAGGGTTTTGCATTGCATTTCCTAGATGATTAGTACAATTGAGCATTCTTAATATACTTGTTTACTATTTGTTTCTCTTTTTGCTCTTGCAAAGTCTTTAAGTGTCCATTTTAAAAGTGGTTTATGTGGTTTTACGGTGTGCACCACTTTGAGTGCTTCATATATTCTGGACAGTTTTTTGTGAGATGAATATTTTTTAAGTATTTCTTCAATTCTACCATTTGTCTTTTTATTCTGTTAGTTATTTCCTTTGCTTAAGAAGTTTTTATTTTGATGTACCTCTGTCTATTTTTACTTTTAGTGACTGTGTCTAAAAGTCCACATGCACACCAATGCCTTGAGATATTTTCCCATATCTTTTCTAGCATTTGAATAGTTTCAGTTATTACATTTAGACCTTTGGTCCATTTTTTACTGATTTTCAAATACCTGAAGAGGAAGAGGTCTAGTTACATGTTTTGCATCTATCCAGACAAATGGATATATATGTCCAACTTTTACCAGCACCATTTACTAAAAAGACATTTTTTCTTCATTCCAAGCTCTTGGAGAAACTTTGTAAAAAAATTCTGGTTATATCAACATTAATTCATGGATTCTCTGTTCTGTTCCATTGGTTTATTTTTCTGTTTTTATGCCAGTGCCATACTGGTTTGGTTATTATAATTTATAGTATATTTTGATGTCAGCTTTGTGATTGTTATGTTTAGAATTGACTTGAATATTTTGGGTCTTATGTGGTTCCACATGAGTTTTAATACTGTTGTTTCATTTCTGTGTTTAAATTCATTGGTGTTTTGATGGGAATTGCATTGAATGTATAGACCATTTAAGTAGTATGGTTATTTTCACATTTTTAATTCTTCTATTCCGTAATGCTAGGCCTGTTTAATTTCTTTGTGACCTTTATAGTTTCTTTTATCAGGGATTATAGTTTTCATTGTAGACATTGCTCACTTCCTTGGCTTAATTAATTCCTAAATTGTTTTTTGCAACTATGGTGAATAAGATTGTTTTCTTAATTTCTTTTTCAGGAAGATCATTATTACTATATTACTACTGTTTTTTGTGCATTGATTTTTTTCCTACAGTTTCATGGGTTGTACTTATAAGTTCTAACAGTTTTAATAGAGTATTAAAATGGAGTATTGAGAATTTTCTATGTGGAAAATAATGTCATCTGCAAAGATGGATGATTTAACTTCTTCCTTTTTTATGTGGATGTACTTTCTTTTGTCTAACAACTATTGCTGTGGTCTCCAGTATCATTTTAAATAGGATTGCCAAGAGTGAAAAGCCATTTTCTTGACATGAGGTGGTGTCATGGATTGTGGCCTTAGTACCTGTGGTCCTGGAGCTACAAGATATAGAATGTCCCTGAGTAATGTAGAAGAAGCTTTGGCATTGGCATAGAAGAAATTTTGGCATAGGCAGCCACAGTCCTTCACCTCCAGGACATAGACTGGAGCTTGATCCTGTTTTTCAGAATAAGCTTTGGTGATTCTGGGGATTTTTAAACCAGCATCTGCAGTCCCAAGTACATGGGCTGGAAGACCTTACCTAGTTCTTACTAGATGAGTAGAAGTGTTGGTAGCTGAGACTTTTGGTAGCCACATCTCATGATCCACAGGACTTACATGGATTCTTTTCAGTTACTGATGAACAAGCACAAGTAAAAATTGGACTTTTTACAAGTAGCTATAGTTTTGAGATTGCTGACTGAGGAAGAGGTCTTCCTGCCTCATCTGAGGCAAATACTAGTGGGACTCAGGCTTGTGATGAAGGTAGCTTCTGGTCGCAAAGCTGCAGGATTTTAAGGGAGCTTCTTCTTCCCAGGGATGTGTACCATGGCTCAAGAGTTCTAGGGGAATGGAGGTACAGCTGAAAACATGCTAGCAAAATATCTGTCTAGTACCAACTATTGTATCTTGGGTTTTTGAGGTTGGGTGAGAACCAAAGCAAGTTACTTTTTTCATGGAGAAGACTCTTAGATCAGTCAGCTCTCCAAACTAGATTTAATCCCTGAAGGGACCATGGTATTCTCCTGAAGTTAAAACTGAAGGCCTGATGTTATGATTGGAGTTTCCGGCACTTTCCTGTTTATCATTAAGGTTCAGAATAGGCCACCTTCTGCTTCCCATTTAGGGATCAGGTGCTGAAGTTGTGATTTGCATTGTTCTTGCCCCTAGGTTGCTCTTTAAGGCTCCAGTCATGATTTTCAGAGTTCACCCTTGATAACTTTACTGTAGATACCATTTTTTCTGTGTTGCCCTGGTTCAGGTCCATGGTAGAGACACACACAAGGCAACTTTATTCAGCCAACTTTGCTGTACTCCTTGTGTATGTTCTTTCTTTGGCTTATGTCACTCTTCTCTAGGATAAGTAAAAAAGATACTATCGTCTTCATTTAACACATGAGAAAAAAATGAGTGAATTAACTGAGATTAGGAATCCAGACCTTTGGTTTCTTACTCTAACACTCCTGTAACTGCCACACAAATATAACATGCAGTATGAAGACATAGATCAAATGAAATATCCTCACATAAACATTAAATCTAACATTGCATATGTATCACCTTATCTGTAAAGTATACAGACTAGAGCAGGATGAGAGGCTGTGTTGGATTACATGATAGAAAATAAAATGCAGAACAACAATTCACTTAATGAATCAGCAAATATCCACCAGAAAACATGGTAGCCATTTATTTGGAATAATGCCTTAGGATAGTAGTATACAAGCTGACTGCCTTTGTAGATGATCTTGTTTTATATTTTGCTACCATTAATGAACCAGCTGAAAGAGGGTCTATTCTGTCATTCAGTTTTTCTCTTATCTGAACCTAAGTCAAGAGATTAGTTAGCAAGCAAATCAAAGAGACCATAAGGACTTTGAAAATATAAATTACTATATTTTAGAGTAAAAGTGTAAAATTAACTTGTTGAGCATAAATAATATTGCAACAAAAAGTTGAACACACATAAACATCTTCAGCTTTAGTATCTAGACAGTAGAACAAACTGCTAGTCTTTCAGATGATGAATCTGTTTTATCTCAGCTTTTGAAGCTGCTTTTTGAATGCGAGGTAGGCACACTCTTTCTGCTTGATAATTAGAATAGGAAGGGAGTTGACTATAGCAAGATATTCAACTAAAAGTGCCATTTTTCAACTACAAACAAAGACTTGCTACAACCTTAGGCACTCAACCTTCCAATTGGTGCCAATTACATTCATACTCCCTGCTGTGTTCTGAAAAGGAGTGGCACCAGGGGGACCACAATTAAAACACTTAATTACTTTGTGTTTTAAATGTGAGCTATCTGTGGAAAACAGCAGGCCAGTCTTTTTTCTAACCACTCAAGAGAAATCCCTTTGGTCCCTGGACAACTCCACTAATCATCTGAGTTAAAATACTTTCCAAATGCCTTGCGTTGGCACTATAAACCTCTCTACCTTTTCTTGGAAAGGACTACACACTTGGTTACTATTAACTTATCTATTGAAGTGAATGAGTGAGAATTAAAGCTCCCCAGAGATGGCTGATGAGCTTCCACATGGAGTAAATATTGTTACACATCTGGACATTGAGGGCTAAGAGGAAAGGAAGTCTAGAAAAGGAATGAATTTCTGAAGGCACTTCTCTGGTTTCACAGAATTGCCATTATAGGATGAAGTATTTTTAGTATCAGATTTGTATTTTATTAATGTTAAAATCCTCTTGTAATCTTGAAGATCTACTCACTTTCATTAGCAGAAAATGCTTACAAAAATAGTAGGGTACCTTTCAAAAAGATGGTTTAGAAAAAAGCTTCAGAAATTTTATACAGATTTAAAGTTTGTATGTCAATTTCTTTTTAATCTTTTTACTTTGTTTAAATTTATGCACAGCAACTCTTTTTTTTTCCAAAAACAAATGTTTTGACATCTATTTTTACAACTCTTCTATACTTACAGCAATATTTTGAGTCAAGAAACTGACATTATCTTAGTTTGGTTCACACAGTCAGATGACCTTTAGTTGAGGTTCCATAGCTAATTAGTGCAAAATTAAAAACAAAACATAAGTTGCTATTCTAGCCTAAGATTTTATCATCAAAGTGTGTGACTCTTGTGCATTTAATTCTACAGTCACTGTAAAAATATGTAAGTGCAAATGTGTAAAAGTGACTTCAACTACTTGGGATTTGGGAGGGGAAGACTAAATTGTCTTGAATTTTGTGTGGAAGGTAATTTATTCTTTTGAGAGTATAACTTTTGTTTCAGTTTGAGGATTATTTTTTATTTTGAAATTTTGAAATAATAATATACACATAATGAATGAAACACCTTAAAGATGGTTTCTAGGTTTGAATAAGAAATTTATTTATATTTTGTATACAATTTATAGCATAGCCTGAAGTTAATTTTATACAATAGTTTTAGAGCATCTGTGCTTTGACTGAGACCCACTGCCTGATATCAGATGTGGAATTTTTCACTTAGGCTATTGTGTGGGCAATCAAGTATTTTAGGATTCTGCAGCATTTCAGATTTTATCAGATGCACGATGATCAGCCTGATTATGTATAAATTGAGACATGTTCACTAATCATCATAAAGACAATAAACATAGCATACACATGGGAGAAGACAGGCTATTTGGGAGCACAAGGCAAAAATAGAATGGTGAGGAAGTGTGGGAGATAATATGCTTCCTCCCGATATCCAAATTTACTTTCCTTTCTAAATTGTCTCTGATCATTGTAATCTGTGGTACGAAGGGTCAACAACAAAGCGCCAACAACAAAGCGCCAAAAGATCATAGCACAAAGGTGAAATGATTCACCCAGCTTAATTTTTAGCACAGAATTTTGAGATCTTCTAATTAAGGAAACAAGACAGGCATCTGCTTGACCCTACTTTGACATCTTCAGATTTCAAACAATTCAACTCCAACTCCCACAATCAAGATAATTTTCATTAGAAGAAGTGATTTTGACATTTTCAGAAAGTCAGGTTAAGCTTGTAGAAGAGGCGAGAGTCCTCTTTTGTTCTTTTACTGATAGATTTGTCCTCTAAAATCAGGCTTCTTAGAGCTCGTGGACTTGCTGGATTATGACAAGCATAATGCACAGCAAGGCATTCAGGGCACAGGCTTTGCTTCAGAAATGTGTGTGTAGCTCTCTCTGCTTCCATAGTACTAATTGGCTCTGTGATCTTGGGGAAAGTCCTGAAATATCTGTAAGATATAGTTCTTTTTCTATGAAATTGAAATAGTAATAGTATTTACACATTCAAGTGGTATCAGTAGCAAATAATATGTGCTCATCTTTGCCTTCAGAATCTGTGAATGAGGTCTTATTAAGAAAAATGTTTTGTGTATGCAATTAATTTAAGGAAATTGAGCGGAGGAGAACTTCCTGGAATATCTAGGTGGGCTTTAAATCAAACACAGATATTGTACCCTTGTAAGAAGCAGGAGAGCAATGCTAGGAAGAAGAGCAGTATATATGTGCATGAAGTCAGACATTGGAGTGATGTGGTACGAGGAAAGGAAAGTGCTGAACCATCATAAGCATGAAGAACAGGAATGGAGTCTCCCCGAAATCCTGCAAACTCGGTATGTCCTGCTTATACATGAATGCTGGACTTCTGGCTTCCAAAATATTTTTTACTCTAAGATGTTTGTGATAATTCATTATAGAAGCTTACAGAGAAAAACTATAGCCTTAAGTACATATTGTAAATTATAAAGAATATATAAAATATATCATTTTGCAAAGTATGAGAAATATAAATTAGAGAACCAATGCTAAAGGAATTATTTACTTAGAGAAAATATCTCCATTTATTGGTCATTTTTGTGCCAAATATTCTTCTCTGTGTTATGTATGCATTACATGGTTTCTTCTGGATACAAAAAGTAAATTCTATGATTTCTTTTGACAGATAATAAGGCAGCTACTCAAAAACATGAAAAGACTTGTCTCAAAACTTACAGTTATTACCAAAATCAAGATTCAAACTAAAGTCCTTAATACTCAGATATATTAGTGGGAAGAAAAATTCTCTTTTCTTCATGTTGTTTCTACAGGGTACAGGGAACAAAAGTGAGGTAGTGGTTTTTAGAAAAACTGAGTCAAAACCAGCAATTGTTCATAATATCTTTTCTATCATAACATTCTTTGGCACTATGAAAATGTTGAGAAATGAAGCAAAAATCTAGACAAAAGGAAGAGAGAAAAGGATGATAAAATGTGGAATTTGGAAAAAACTTCCTAAAACTTGTTACTTTGGTAATTGGAGGAAGAAATTGGCTCTAGGTAAATCAGAAGATGTGAAAATAGATTTGATGCTATAGCAGGCAGAAGTACAGATTGTGACTTGCTAATGTACATGCCTCTGACCTGGGTGATTCAACTACACCTAGGGGCAATGGATATGATGTGGTTCACTTCTATGGCTAGTGCCTGTTATATGGTAAAAGAAATGAACGTTTTGGATGAAATACAGATTGACTTTTACTTAAGTCAATTGAGTTAATCAAAAGATGATTAATCCTGGTGGGCTTAATTAATCAGACAAAATCTTTTAAATGAGCAACTGGGATGTGTGCAGCCTAAAGTATCCTCCTGGCCTTGAAGGAGTAGTCATATCATGACAGGCCTATGGGAAGGTCCCAGAACACTGGACTGTGAGAGAAGTCTCTGAGCTGAGATACACACCAGCCAGCAGCAGGCTAGAAAAGTAGTTATCTCAGTCTTACAGCATGGAAGGGGCAGATGTTTTGGTCAACAAATTGAAATAAGCTTGGAAAGCAGTCTTTCCTAATGATGGTTCCTGAGATTAAAGCAGCCTAGAAGAGAGATGGGACCTTGAATGCAGGCTAGAGAGCCTCTCAGCAGAGGGCCAAGTTCGCACTGCCTGGATCCCTGCTCTGCAGACAGATAATCTATGTGCAGCATTTAAAAACCAAGAAATGTTATTTGTAACATAGCAATAGAAAATAAGACCCATAAACAAAACATGTAAGGGAATACACATGAACAGACACAGATATCCAAGCACATAAACACACACAGACTTAGGACATGCGCACCCTACACACATGCACACATGTGCATATGCATACTATGGCTTTAGCCTTATAATATGTACTGTCCTCTATTTTTCTTCAAGAAATTGGTCATAATTTTCATTTTATTTTTTTCTCATTAATATCAAAAGATACTTATCACCAAATATACCCCTAAGGTTATATAGCAATGTGCATTTAACACTTTTATTGCCTCATAAACTAGTAAAGTGATAGTAATTTAATGTGTAACTGTTTCATTATTAATGGGAGAGATCTTACCTTTCCAGACACATTCTGAAATTTTTTGTGAAACATAGTCATTATTACCCAATAAATATGATGTGGGTCAGATTGGAAAATAAATGCTTTCATAAACTTTAAATGCATTAGGTGCACTTTGAACCAATTAACTGTCACAATTGTAATGATATTATTGCAAAAGAAGTAGCTTAAAACTTGAAAGTAATTCTTTTTAGCCCCATAAATTGTTACTTGTCTTACCATAAAAATAACAGATTTATTGGCAAAGGTTGTTAATTTTGCATTTTAATTTTCTAAACTCTAGAAGCAGAATGATATAGCATAGACTGATGATAAAAATTTCTGCATGTAAATGTAGTCCACATAGTTTATTTATAGCTCAGATATATTAATTTGTCAAGTTGGGTTCAAAATCTTTCCCTACTCTTGATCAAATTAATATTCTGATATATTTTATATAATAAGTGTAAGTACTGCAGAATAAAGGTGATAGGTTAGCTTTAATTTGGAAATACTTGTTAAATAGACAATTTACAAAGTAGTAAACCATAGATAAATCATATGAAAAAAAGTAATGTAAATATATTGATAGTATAAAAATCTCTTAGCAAATATATAAAGGGTTGTTTAGTCACTTTATCAAAGTCAGGTAAGAATTCAAGTGAGAAAAACTAAAGGCATCATTAATTTATCATCCAATTTGATAATATTTTCAAATGTTGTGAAAGTCACCTTTGCCCTGAAAGTAATCAAATAAAGAAATTTCCTAGAAAGTGTGATTCAATACACTTAAAATCTTATAAAATACACAAACTTTTTGTTTGAGATATTTCAATTTTGATTGCAATACCCAGAATAGAGTATACACAATTATATCAGATAATTAAAATAAAAAAGAGAGACAATTGAATATGCAATCGATTTAGAAAATAGCTCTTTGTTTTCAATAGGACACTATTTTTCTAAAGTAGGATATAATTTGACATATACTATGTCATTCTTTTTTTTTTTGTTTTTTGTTTTTGTTTTTGTTTATGTTTTTTTGAAACAGGGTCTCTCACTATGTAGTTGAGACTGCCCTGGAACTCACTACGTAGCCCAGGCTGGTCTTGAACTCACAGCAATCCTCCTGCCTCAGCCTCCTGAGTGCTGGGAACTATATCATTCTTTAAAATACTTTAAGATCACTAATGGAAAAATACAGATATTTGCACACATAAATATAGAAATTCATGATTATTCTTTGCTATATGATTGTACACTTAATTCAGTTCTATATTTTCCATCTTTATTACATTCACTTTATTATTTTTATAAGTATAAAAATAATTCATGTGAGCTGTTTAAAACATTTAAAATATAGTCTCAAAGGAAAAAAATCATCAAAGGGAAAACAAAAGCTTACTATCTAAAATTATTGCAATGTGGCCCTTTGGCCCAACACAGCAGAGGAGCCCAGCACAGCAGTGTTGGTGCCCCCACACACCACCTCATTAACAAGAGAAAGAGGGACTCTCTGAGGCTCCTAGATGAAAATTGAAGCCCACTGGAAAGGAGAAGAAAATCTCTGATAAAGGCACATCACACCACTGTCTTTGATAAGTCAGATAGACCAGCACCTCACATCAGAACCTAGTCTAACTTCAGAGGAATGACAGCTGGAAGCTACGGTAGAACCTTGTAGAGTTCAACCCCACAGGAGGTCAGATATCTCAACTTGGGCCTTGCAGTCAGAAATCAGCCCGAACCTCAGAGGGCAGCTCCTGGCTTGCTGAGACTAATCTGCACACACCTGCCCATGCTATCTATTGTGTCAACAGAGGCATAGCCCGAATAAGGCTAATTCTATTGCTATTTTTTATTTTCAAAGTAATATTTTTCTCTTATCTTTAAACATCTTAAAAGTTTTTATCTTTTTCTTTTCTCAATTTTTTTCATTTTTTTTCTTTTTCTTATCTTCTCCCCCATCTCCTCCTAGATCTTCATTTCTCTCCATTTTTGCTCCTGTTTTCATCCTAATTCAAATTTATTTTCTTTATTTTACTTTACTTCTCTTTTTCCTTCTCTTAATTGGCATTAGTTTTCAAAGAAAGTGATTGCAGTCTCTAGCATCCCTATTGTTGTTAGTTAGGTTCTGTTCTAGTGTATATTTTCTTCAGTCTTCTCTTCTCTTCAACAGCTTCCTACAGTTTGTGTGATCTTCCCGTGTCCTCTGACCTCACTTCTAACCTTTCTCTATCCTTTCTATCTATCCCTCCTTCCCCCACTCCTTCTAAATACCCCACCTGAAGGATAAAGTTGCTATATAGAAGAGTTTATTCACTATAAACACATTTTTTGCTTGTCCTTGATTTTGATTTAATTCACACAATTAAAGGTGATAGATTAATAACTACCAAAAACTGTCATTTACTAAGCTGTGCTTGATGCTATTGTGTTGCTGATTGCATTACTTGGGCTAAAGTGTTGTGATTAATCTAATCAGTTTTCCTTCCTGGTATAATGAAAATAAGATTGACTCATCATTAGGGACTCAAAACCTAAAGACCAGTTATATCTGGAAGATTGAAGTATTAACCCAGGAATTAAACCAAGGACAGTACCAACAATAGAAATAGAAATGAGAAGATATTTAAACAAGGCATAAAAACAGACTTCCACAAAAGGTAAAGTCTGGGGAAATTAGATGGAAAAGTTGACAGTCAACCATCTGGACACCCTGAACCTATAGATAGCACAGGAAGTAACAAAACAGATAAATGATCCTCTAGAAAAATTCAAAATAGAAATAATTTCCCAGATAACTGTAGAGATGGTGAGAGGAATGAAAGACATGATTAGGTACTCTAGAACAGAAACAGATAAAAAATAGATGAGCTCAGGACCATGACGCAAACCATGAATGCCCAGCACAGGAAAGTAATGGAAACCATAAAACAGATTCAAATAGATATCCAGGAGATTAAAAACTCTATAGAAAGCATTCACAGCACAATGAATGAATGTGAAGATAGAATTTCAGATATAGAAGATAGCATTGTGGTCAATGACCATGAGAAGAGAGATCTCTTAAAAACAGTATGGGATCATGAGAAATCAATCCAGTAACTCTTAGATGATACAAAGAAGAATGATATAAGATTGCTAGGAATCCATTAAGTAGCAGGAGAAAGTACAAATGACATAAAAGCTATGATAAAAAAAAATACACCTAGATATATAATAATCAAGATCAAAGCAAGAAATTAAAGGGATAGAGAGAAAAATAAAAGAACCAGCAACAGGAAAATAACATGACAAAGAAAAGTCAATACACAAAAGTTGCAAGCATCAATATTAATGGTCTCAATTCACCAATCAAATGAAATAGGCTAGCAAAATGGATTAAGGAGCAAAACCCAACACTATGTTATATACAAGAAATCCACTTAATGCACAAAGAAATTTATAGACTGAGAGTAAAAGGATGGAAAACAGTTCTCCAAGGTACAGGAGACTGAAAAAATGTGGGGATATCTATGTTATACTCAGACAGAGTAGATTTCAAAGAAAAACTAATTAAGAGAGACAAAGAAGACCACTACATCCTTGTAAAGGGAACAATACAAGGGTAAGAAATGACAATCATAAATATATATATATATATCAAATAATAATGCCCCCAATTATACAAAACAAATATTAATGGATATGAAAAATGAAATAAAAACTAATACAATTGTAGTGGGGGACCTCAATACTTCACTGACACAAATAGACAGATATTTGTCATCTAGACAAAAAAATCAACAATGAAATACTAGAACTGACCCAAGTCTTTGAACAAATAGACTTTGTAGATGTCTACAGAGTGTTCTATCCCACAAAATCAGAATATACATTCTTTTCAGCCACACACACACAGATCATTCTCCAAAATGGACTACATACTAGTTCATAGAATATGCTTGAGTAAATGCAAAGGAATTGAAGTTATCCCTGTATATTATCAGACCATAGTGCAATTAAACTGGAGATCAATAGCATAAGAAACCACAAGAACTTCACAAACACATGGAAATTAAATAGCACCCTGCTGAACAACCACTGGGTCACAGAGGAAGTTAGATAAGAAATTAGTCAGTTTCTACAATTAAATGATAATGTCAATACAACACAGAGGAATCTATGGGACACAATGCAAGCAGTTCTATGAGGAAAATTCATAGCAGTAATGCCCATACTAGGAAAACAGAGTGAGCTCAAATAAACAACCTAACTCATAACCTTAAGCACCTAAAAAAGAAGAACAATACAAACCAAAAGCTCTTATAAGGAAGGAAATGATAAAAATCAGGACAGAAGTTAATAGAATGGAGACTAAGAGAACAATACAAAAAATTGATGAATCAAAGAGTTGGTTTTTTGAAAGAATAAATAAAATCAATAAACCTTTAGCTAACCTTATCAAAAAAGGAAAGAAAATACTCAAATTCATGCAATTAGGAATGAAAAAGGTGAAGTCACAACAGATCCACCAGAAATCCAAAAGATCATTAATACCTACCTTGAAAACCTGTACTTAAATAAAATGAAAAATACAGAAGAAATGGGCAGATTCCTAGATACATATGAACTTCCCAAGTTAAATGAAGAAGATATGAAAATTCTAAACACCTCAATTACATTCAGTGAAATTGAAAATGTAAATAAAATTTACCAACAAAGAAAAATCCAGCTTCCAGTGTCTTCACTGCTGAATTCTACAAGGCATTTAAAGAAGGACTTTTGCCACTACTCTTTAAACTTTTCAGTGAAATTGGAGGGGAAGCAATACTTCCAAATTCATTCCCAGAAGCAAGTATTACTTTAATTCCAAAATCAGGGAAATACACAACCAAAAAAGAGATCTACAAGCCAATCTCCCTAATGAACACCAATGCAAAAATCCTCAGTAAGATACAGGCAAACAGAATACAGAGGGTAAACAAGAAGATCAATCTACCTGACCAAGTCAGATTTATCCTAGAGATGCAAGGTTGGTTCAACAAATGTAATTCAGTAAGTGTAATACACTATAGTAACAGTGTCAAAAACAAAAACCATATGATCATCTCCATAGATGCAGAAAAGGCATTTGACAAAATTCCACACACATTCATAACAAAATCCCTGCAGAAAATTGGAATAGATGATCTTTTTCTTAACTTGACAAGGGCTATCTATGAAAAATCAATAGCCAACATCATACTAAGTGGCCAGAATCTGAAAACCTTCATGCTAAAATGAAGAATGAGACAAGGGTGTCCACTATAACCACTCCTGTTCAATATAGCTATAGAAATATTAGCCACAGCAATTAGAAAAGAGAAAGAAATAAAAGGAATAAATATCAGAAAGGAAGAAGTTAAACTGTCATTATTTGCTGATGATATGATACTCTACACAGAAGACAAAAGAAAAAACTCCACTGAAAAACTTATGGACTTAATTGACAGATTCAGTAGAATAGCTGGATGCAAGATATACACTCAAAAATTGATAGCATTCTTATACACAGATAACAGACTCACTGAAAGAGAGATTAGGGAAATGATTCCTTTTGCAATAACATCTAAAAAGTTAAATATCTGGTAATCAATCTAATGAAGGAGACAAAAGACCTCTGCACTAAAAACTACAGCACTCTGGAAAAAGAAAAAAAGATAGAAGAGGACATATGAAAATGGAAAGACATCTCTGTTCCTGGGTAGGAGAATCAAAAAGTGAACATGTCCATACTTCCAAAACTGCTGTACATTTTCAAGGAAACCCTGATTGAAATCCGAATAGTACATTTACATAATTTGAGTAAACAATCCAAAAATTCATTTGGAACCAGAATAGCACAAGCCATTCTAGGTAATACAGACATGGCAGGGGCTATCACATTTCCCAATTCGAAAAAATACTACAAAAGCACTGTGTTAAAAACAGCATGGTACTGGCAAAGAAAGAGACATGAGGATCAGTGGAGCAGATTTGAAGATGTGGAAACAACTCCAGACATACTCAGCTACCTTATATTTGACAAAGCAGCCAACCATCTGCACTGGAGGAAAGATGGCTGCTTCAATAAATGGTTTTGGAAAAACTACATTTCAACTTGCTAAAGATTAAAGTTAGACCTGTATCTTTCATCATGCACTAAACTAAAATCCATGTGAATTAAAGATCTAAATATCAAAACAAAAACACTAAACATACTGGAAAAGAAATTAGGTAGAATTCTTGAAGACATTGGCATAGGAAAAAACTTTATGAACTAATCCTTAGCAGCATGAGAACTTGCACAAAGAATCAATAACTCAGATCTCATTGTATTAAAAAGTTTTTGCAATGCAAGAGAAACTGCCAACAGAGCTAAGAGACAGCCCACAATGCAGGAAAAATTTTTACCAGCTACTCCTCAGACAAAGGACTATCTTAAATATATAAATAACTAAAAAATGTATCAGACCTCCAAATACAAAGATCCAATTCAAAAATGTGCATCTGAAATGAACAGACATTTTCAGAAAAACAAATAAAAGCACCATATAAATATATGAAAAAAATGTCCAACATCACTGCTCGTTCAAGACATGCAGATGAAAACAACACTGAAATTCCGCCTTACCCCAGAAAGAATGGCTGCTAACAAGATATCAACCAATAACAAATGCTGTCAGGACTGTGGGGAAAGAGGGATCCTATTCTGCTTCTGGTGGGAGTGCAGACTGGTGCAACTACTGTGGAAATCAGTATGGAGATACCTCAAAGACTAGGATTGGAAGTCCTATTTTACCCAGCTATTTCCCTACTGGATATCTTTGCCAAAGAAGTAAAAGTATTATACTACAGCAATATCTGTGCACCCATGTTCATAGCAGCTCAATTCACGATAGCTAAAACTTTGAAGCAATCAAATTGCCTATCAAGAGGAGACTGGATAAAGATGTGTTTTTTCTATAAAACGGAGTCCTACTCAGCCATAAAGAATTAGAAACTAGAGATATTTATAGCTAAATGGATGCACATTGAGGCTGTATGCTCAAGTGAAATAAATAGGACACTCTTGAGTAAATAACAAATAGTTTCTCTGGTGTGAAAAACAAAAAGTATAAGTAAGGTTCAAATGGTATAATTGATAGTTTGAAATGAAAGAAAATGGCTAAAGGGAAAGTAAAAAGAGGTGGGAAAAGGAAATAAGGGAAAAGAAAAAATGTGAAAAAAGGAAAAACTGGAAACAAAGTCTTTGTAAGTAGGAAAGGGTGAAGGGAGTGAAGGGAGGGCAAGGTTATGGGGAAAAATAAGAACCAAGACATATAATATAAAGGTGCAAGATCCCAATGATAATTTAACTGTATTGTTTACTTTAAATATACCAATAAACCATGTGAAAAAGACTACACTATGAAATGTTTTACATATATGTTTTACATATATATAAATGTTTTACATATATATATCAGTCAAATGTTATATCAAAAGGGACTTTGATATTTCTAGATAGTATCTCATAGTTTTTGGATTTGTAGCATTTAAAAATATTTTTGCTTCTTTTTTCAGATACATATTTAACTAATTAATATAGAGACATTTTTAGCTATGATTCATTGTCATTTTCAAACTCTTTAATGGAATTTGGCAATATATTGAAAGTAGAATTAGACTTCATGTATATATATATATGCCTCGAGTACCCTTTCCCCAGAATATTAAATTGTAGTGGTGAGGGGAATAATATAGTCATGAATTTAATTTCAACTGTTTTTAACCATTCTATCTATAAATTTGACTTATCTTAATACAAATGGAGAATATCATCCAAGTGACCTTCATATAGGTTTTCAATACAAATTGACTTCCTCCTTTTCTACCTTTCCTTCTTTCTTCTTTCTTATTCTTTCTCTTCCTATGTTTTTTTTCTCTTTGTTTTTCTTTTCCTTCCTTTTGAACCCATGTTATATTCAAAGCATTGTGCTAGGCAGAAAAGGTATAAATATTAGTAAAATAGCTTACATCTGCCATCTCAAAGCTTAGGGTCATGGCTTTTACTTTTTAGATAACCATTTATATTAAAATGTGGTCATTGTTATTCTCCAGAATGGTAAGAAAATGACTTGCAGTGCCCTTAGCAAAGTTGAGAACAAGGAATATTACTCAAATGAATGCTGCTAGATAGACTGACATTCAAGCTGGAATTAAGGAATCATGAAAATTCAGGCAGTTAGTATTTGTACTTAGAAGAATGGAGTTAATTGTTCATCTCAATGTCTAACTCATTGCAATGCTGACTCCATTGTATGCTCAGTGCCCACCAAAACATCTGGAATACATATGGTATTTAATAAATATTAGTTCACAAACAAGAAACATCTAATAATTTGTTCATAAATGACACCATAAAACCTCAGTTTCAAAACTATAATGAATCATATTTTCACTGCTAATCTTGATTGTTTTCTTTTTCTTCTTGTTCAGTTTTCTTTATATTAATTTTAATTTTTTGTTCCTATTATTGGAGTCAAGATGGTATATACTTGATTTGAATTTTCTGACTTTATGTACTTCATTAAGTCCTCAATGCTCCCTCAAAGTTAAATAGCTTTTTCACATATAATTTTATAAAACAATACAAATAAGTAAAATCTTCTGAGTTAGCATTTGTTATTTATTTTTGGCCACAGGGAAATTAGTTCAATAAGAGTCAAGCAGAATGCATAAGAGCTGCAAAAAATATATGAGTATCAATTAATTATATTGAATATTGTTTAATACACTGCCATATTCAATTTGGCATATATATGGAATATAAACAAACTTATGTTGCTTTAATGGAGATAATTTAAAGAAGAATAAGCATGATATAAAAACCTATCCATTCATTAATTTGAAAATATAGTACATATAAAGTTAATAGATTCATAAATTTATAAAGAAAGCAAATTAGAAAACAATGCTAATTGATTTGAAGCACCATGGCAACAAGCCATCTAAAATGCTACTCAAAATTATTGTACTATAGTTAAGAAATGAGCTTTAAGATCTAATTAAAAATTGAAACCCACAGGATTTTGTATTTTATGCTTGAGATGAGTACTGGATAGTTGTTTTTATTAGTTCATATTGGTCTAATACCTCATTTCCTTGTTATTGTATTTTCAATTATCTAAAAATTTAATTTAAGAAAAAGAATACTAAAACATGGCAAAGGAGGATATGGGTCACAATTTAATAAATACTTTCAAACACTATCCTTGAAGTCAAATTATCTTTGAGAACTTCAAAGGTAAAAATCTATAATTTGTATCAAAGTTCAAAAAGAGGAGTACTCATCTAGCTTTTTCCATATAAGAAGGCATATCTTCTGAGAAAAACAAACATCCTTCTCAGGAAAGAATACATGTCCAGATACACAAACAGCATATGCCAGAGTGAGACCTCCATCATATTTTAAAGAAGTAAAATATAACTATATTGAGCTTCTTTTTAAATAACATGCTTGTTATTAAACATTTTCAACATTTTCAGGAAGGGATTTTCTTTGGATTTATAAATTGATTTGTAGATCACTTTTGATTTTTTACTCTTAAAATTTAAGTGAACTACAATAACTACAACAACTTATGATTGAACTACAATAGCTTAATTTAAAAATGAGTTGAAACATTACCAGGAAAGTGTGCATTAAATATAATGTAGAAATTATCATATAAAAATAGTGTTCCTACATTCCACTCTTTTGTATCATTTGGTAAAATTCACAGAACATAGCACCTTTAACATAAATGCAAAGGAGAAGAAATGATATATAAAAGGTATGATATAATTTATCCCAAAAGAACTAAAACAGATTTTTCACCTAAAATATGCTTACTTCTAATCTTGTATACTGTAGAGGAAATAAAGCAGAAAATGAGTTAATAAAAAGAGATGTTGAATGGTTAAATTGGGATAATTCCTCAGATTATTCACTTTCAAATATATTTTCAGAAGTGTCTCAAAAGGAAATAAGGAATGGGGCCGCAATGTTCTAAGTACATGCTTACCTCTAGCATAACAACATGAAATACAACCACAGACATCGTAGAGCAAGGACTGCTTATAACCATGTGGTTTGGAATCTGTGTACTAAGGAGAAGGAAAGAAAGATGGTGGAGCACAGCTTCTAAGTGATCTGGTTGCCCTGTAGTGCGACTATTCCCAAACCAAAAGTGCAAAGGAAATCGAGCTTTGGTGGTTTCACTTGGATAAAAGGACAGCTTACTTTTACTTGTACCAAGACTCTCAAACTCTACCTACCAAAATAATATTGATTACTGTAGAGGTAATTTAAAATGTACACGAGTGAACAGAAAAGCTAAGACAACAATGTTAGAATGCCACAATACACTTACATGTACAATACGAAAAAAATCCCCAAAACCAAAAAACACCAGCTGTGGGTTTTCTATTGAGACCTTTATCAGGCTAATAAAGAGGCATCAAGTTTGGAAAAACTGAAGCAAAGCCATCTCTATTTACAAAACATATGGTTCTCTCCTTATAAAAAATATAATATGAGTAAAATCTAATATGAGTCCAAAAAGGACTTCAGTCTATTTGGAATAAACAATTAATTACATTCTTACACATATCATTAGAAGTTGAAAATTTAAAATTATCATTTAAAGAAGCATCAAAACTATGAAATATTCAATAGTAAATATTTCAAAAAATGTGATAATTTAAAGCCTACAGCTGCCGGGCATGGTAGTGCAAACCCATAATCACAGCACTCAGGAGGCTAAGTTGGGAGGACTTTCATATCAAAGCTCCAAAGTGGGATCTGGTTTTCAAAAGCCATGTGTGTTTCTAAAGATCCCTTACACATTTCCTCTATCAAAGTCTTATCACAGCCTAACCTGGAGTGGTGATGCAGCCCTGTAAACCCAGCATTTGAAAGGCTGAGGCGAGAAGATGACAGGTTCGAGCTCAGCCTGGATAATTTAGGGGCGCGGTATGACCCTGCCTCAAAATGCAAAAAATTAAAAATGAGTTGGGACGTAGATTAGTGTCAAGGTCCTGGGTTCAATACTTGGTACAGTAAAATAAATAAATAAAGTAAGTAAGTCTGACCAGAGGACATCATAATACCTGTCTGTGAATTAGCATCCTCCATTAGATTGCATTTGGCCAACAGTGGAATTCAGAGAGCTTTTCCAGACTCTGATTTCTAACGAAGTTAATAGTACCTCGAGGTCTTGTATCAAAGTTGGTCAGCAGGTGGGGAAAATTTTAGAACAAATGGAAAGAATATGATACATGGAATTAGAAATTTAAATTTTCAGTTTTTCACTGCTCTTTCTTAGTTTCCTCAGTGTTCTTATGTAACTATGCTGCCCCACAGAATCTGTATCTGTAAAATGTAGTCACACTAAAGCCTACTGCACTAATTTTCATTCCTTTGATTATTAAATTTAAAAAAATTATATACATGCTCCTCCTAGCGAATGAATCTAATTGTTCTGTCTTTGAACTTGAACTTCAGAACATTTAAAATAATCTCTGAAACTGATTTGCATTGCAGCCAGAATAGAGAACTCTGACTAAGTTAATTAGAGGAGGCCATGATTACTAATCTACTTATTATACCTCAGAATGAACTCAGGTCCTTGCACTTTAGAGGCAGGCAGTGGAACCACTGAGCTAAACCTCCGGCCCTCATGACTAACTTTTAACACAAAGTCCTTCGAGACACAACAGTTAAACCCATAGCAATGACAACATGGATGATTTTGTTTGGGGTTACCATGAGTAAAATATTGCTATTACAAGCTGTCATAGACTTTCATTTTATAAACACAAAAGTGTTTGTTTAAAATTTGTTTTTATTAGTATTTTTACAGTACATGATTGCACACATTGTAGAGACTTACTACATATGTATAAAACATTTTAATCCTTAATTAATCTTTATTCTTTTACTTCCTTTTTACACTCTCTTCTTCCATCTCTAGATAATTGTTTCATTTGTAAAGGATCTATATTTCTTTACTTTTTTTTTCGGGTAATGGAGATCAAACCCAGGACCTTGGCACAGTGCCACTGAGCTAAATCCCTACCCTCAGATCTATATTTCTTAACAGCTATATTAAGATATAGTTCACATGCCAAAAATTTACCCATTTAAAGTATATAATTAAATACATTTTAGTCCAAATAGAGTTATGAATCCATCATCACAATTTACATTTTCATCATCTCAAATGAAATATTATATCCACTAACAGTACTGAACTATCAAGCCTCTTTTTTATCTGTATGCAAGCAGACTACACATTTTATCTATAAATTTACCTACACTGAGTACTTCACATAGAAGCACCTGTGTTTCTCAGTAGCTGTGCCAGGGAAATGCAAGAAGCAACTGTTGCACTTACCCACTTGATATGACGAATAGCAAGGTGTATGAACCCATGCCAAAGTGTAAATAGATGAATTTTACCCATGTCAGATGCCATGATATGTTTTTGTGCATTTGTAATTTTATATTAAACATTTTCTTTTCAGTTTTCCAATTCAGTACAGTATTTTTTCCATACTACAAAAAAAGTCTTTATTATTAGGAAAATAATCAGAGTTAGCTTCCCTATGCTATACATAAAATCTTAACATCATAGGCAGTGCAGGATAGTACAGATAGCTTTTGAACTGATTTCCAGAGAAGCACAAAACCACTATGTTGAACAACCACAAAAAGAAAAAACAGGTAATTTGAGGTTTTTGGCAAAAGACAGTACTTCACACATCTAATCCAAATCAAAGAGCTGGTAGACTGTTTTTAGTGAGATGAAAGAAATGAAATAAATATAAATTGTATGGGAAAATAAATGTAAAATAATTTAAATAAACTAACGGAGCTAATTATTTTTTAAATTAAAATACTAATCAGGTACAAACTTTTGTTTCTCAATGCCTGACTTCTCATTGTTTACTGGACTACTGCTAATATTATTTAAAAAATTGAATTTTTGACTCGGAGTGTTAGCAATAATTTTGATTTGCATTTACAAAAGATTATTTTACCAACTGAATGCTCCTGTTCCGGAAAACTATTTTAGGTGAATTACTAAATGCAGACTGTGGTACTAATTAAAATATCTTTACAAAGTGACAGACCCCAAAAGTCCATCCACTTATAAAAATGTCTATGAGCATTAGTTAATAATTAGCATCTTAAGTCATGGAATGCCCTATTGAGTGGTATGATTAGTGATTAATACAACTTTAACACCATGCCCACAAACTTTTTTCATGTATCATTGCTAACATTCTTTATTTGTTAATTTTATATCCATCACTGAATTCCTACAGTTAGATAAAATTTTGATAGTATACATAATTGGGGAGAGAAAAACCACAGGGGGTTTTCTTTGAAGTTTTAGAAATCTGAGCTATCAGTTACTCTTGGGTTAGCTCTTCCTCTTAATACCTGAAGCCCTTCTACTTTCTAATTTCAGTCCACGAAATACACATTGTTATATTCTGTAATAACATGGTGGTCTTCTGCTATGTTTTTGATCAACAGTGATTTAAGCTTAGCAGTCAAATAAAGACATTCTGTCGATGTAGTTTCATTTTCATCCTAATGTTAAATACTTTAAAATATTTTATATACA
>NW_022900915.1:28841113-28892445 GCF_012274545.1 Fukomys damarensis | reverse complement strand
CGCACACGCCGCCGGGTGATCGCAGACAGGCAGGCAGGCAGGCAGCTGAAATAAACCCCCTCTGGGGTCCTTGGGTCCTTCCTGGGTCTGTTGTCGTGCAGGCCGGGAGCTCCCGCGCAGGCCGGGAGGTCGCGCGCACGCCGCCGGGTGATCGCAGACCTCTGCTATGTTTTTGATCCACAGTAACTTTTAGCTTAGCAATAAAAAAAAAGGCATTCTGACCCTGTAGTATCATATTCATCCTAATGTTAAATAAACATTTAAAATATTGTACATGCAAATGAGTAACCTAGATCACCCAATCATTGCTGTTGATATTTTATAAAAAGTTTCTGTTTTAAGTCAGATTTGCAGTAAGCATTTAAAAAAGTCTCATGACCTTCCTGCCATCACAAGTGTGCAGTAACTCTGTGTGTTCAATTCTCCCTTCATTTTAATGTGGATTCATTTGCAATGGCTAAAATTCTTCCACAAGAAAAATGCTTGGGAGGTTATAAATAACACAATTTTCTCACCAAGCAACTTTCTAAAAACTGAAAAATTAAATTTATGATCACATTTGATTGCCAAGTAGACTGCAGAAACAAAATTTTGTGTCTGTTTTGGTTGGGTAACTAAAGTTCTTTTAAACAACCAGAATACTTTAAAGGATGCTGTTTTTACCCAAAGGAAAGGACTTGACTAATGGATTCAGGACAATATTACATGAAAATCTACCATTACAACTTTGGGAGGAGGTTAAAAGTAAGGACAGGTGAGTCAGCTATCTATGGTGATGTGGATCATGGAAGCCAAAGAATTTAGAGAAGTACAGAATGAAGACCTTCATTCAGATGAGGAAGAAAACAATAAAAATGTTTGGTCCAAATGCTACAAAATAGTCATGTACATCTGAATGATCAAAATTAGAACTAGGTTAGAAAATGTTATTAGGTTCTTTCCAGGGGTGAATCCTATTGGACCTGATGCCAAAATTGAGAGTCTGTGTTGGATATTGTTTGTAATGGACCATATGCTACAAGATATTTTGACATGCACTAATAATACAATACAAGTAAAACATTCTATATGCATCAATAGTGATACTCAGAGCTGGATGTGGTGGCACATACCTGTAATCCCAGCACATGGGAGGCTGAGACAGAAGGATTTCCATAAATTAGAGGCCAAGCTCAACTACAAAGTGAGTCCAAGGGCAGCCTGAACTACACAGTGAGACCTTTACTCAAGAGAAAAACAGTGATACTCAAAAATATATTTATCATGAAACCTCACTATCTGAACTAAAAGCCTTCATAGCAGGACTATCTTTCTAATCATCAGAATCTAGAAGATTTATGGAGAAGTGACAGATGTGGAATTGAGATTTTTAGAACAATAATTGCATCTAAGAGATTTGGTGTCCCTCAAAATTACCTATGTTTTGACAATAAAATGGCCCACAAATAAAGAAAAAGATCCAACAACTTGGCTACTAGATCATTTTCAAAAGCTTTGTTTCAAACTGTCAAGCAATTTATATACTGCCTATATACATGACAACTATTGAACAACTTGCATCATTTTGTTCTTGTTGTAGCTTTTGCTAATATATGCTAGGTAAGCCTTGCAAATATGATATGAAAATATATGCCCTGGTAGCTGCAATGTCATTCTACACCTTTAATTTAGAAGTTTATCCTGGAGCTCAGCCGCCAGGTTTTTCTTCCTTCAGTAATAAACCTTATGACTTTGTGAACAGGCTTATTGCACCGATTTCAAAAAGTAACCCAAATGTCAGACTCAACAATTGGCTCAGTAGTTATCTATTGATGTTAAATTTAGTGAAAGAACACCAGTTGGCAAACACAGAAACTATTTGCAAGAGCAAAGCTGAGATCACTGAAATAAAGTTGCATGTTCACAAGCCCGAAATGTGTAGTACAATCTTCAGATTTCAGAATTACATAACATTGGGCTCCTATATGCAAAATCAAAACAAAGTAATATTGATACTGTCAACATTACACCGTGATGATAAGATTGATAATAAAGCTATAATTCTAGCACTCAGGAGGCTGAGGCAGGAGGATTCTGTGATATCAAGGTTAACCTGTGCTACATAGTGAGCTCAAGGCTAGCCTGGACTACATAACATAGCCTGACATTGTCTCAACAAAACAAAACTAAAAAACTCACGACCAACATAAAAGATTGACAGTGAATTCTCAATACAAATGAAGCCAGAAATGCTCACATTTACAACAAAATGAAAGAGTAGATGTTGTTAATGAGTTATGCAAAAACTGTAGTGTCACTTGAAACATAAAGCATTGGACAACGGTTATGTTTTACCCAATCCTAAACATGTCAGGTGTAAATAGTTTACAAAGAAATTTCAAGCACAAAATATCACAGATATATTTTCTTAGAGGATTGGGACTGAATTTGATAAATGATAAATTAGGAAGGGGGACTGAAACTGATAAATGATCGCTTAGGAATGAACAGAGGAAGAACAGTATGTATCTACCCAAAGAACTCCTCAAAAGAATTCTGGAGCTGGATGGTGAACAGACAGGTGAAACATTATGAGAATATCCTAATAAAACAGGAAGACCAGCAAGATGTCAAGCATGTTCTACCAAAGAAGACAGAAAAGCAAAAAACCTGTGCCATAGATGTAAGTGATATTTATATATGGAACATTTTGTTCTCATGTGTGAAAACTGCCTTGGGTGTGAAGTAAAGATTATTTTTTGTGTGTGTGTGAGAAGGTTCCATTTGTATTTGCATTGTCATTTGCATAAAAATTTATTTCTGCTGCTATTTTTTAGACTTTTAAGCAAGTAAACAGTTGATGTTGAAAATGTTGATATTTAGTCCTCACACATTACATATTATCAATTTAATATTTTATTTCCTGTTAAGTACATGTTGTTTAATATATTAAAACTCATAAAGTTAAATTAAAATTAATAATTATTTCTAAAAATAAAGGTGGGCATTATGCACCAGCCATAATGTGCTTTTCAAAAAATTTGCTGTGATGCCTGATTGTTTCCATGCCCTTATAGCAAATTCCTTCTTATTACTAAATCTTGTTCCATTTTATGCATGCACTTTACTTTGCCAATTCTTAAATACTGAAGAATATTTTATTTTCTTTCAATTTGGAGTAATTGTGAATGAAGCTGGTCTAAGCATTGATAGGCAAGGGCAAGTTTTTGTATGGGCCTAGATCTCGACGCATTTAGATAAATTGCAAGGAGCACAGTTATTGGAAGATTGATAGTAGGATTTCTTACTACTGTCTTCCAAGTGACTGAACTTTTTTGAATTCCTATCACTAATGAATGGGAGTTTCTTTTGCTCCCTATTTTCTTCATGGATGGATTTGGCAATGTTCTGGATTTTCACCATTCTAATTAGTGTGTAGTTATCGTTCATTATCATTTTCACTTGTAATTTCCCATTGACATATATAATCATATCTACATATGTTTATTTACTGCCCATGCCTTTACTTGGTTTGATGTATGCTCAACACTTTTGCCTAACTTTTAATGGAATTATGTATTTATTGTTACATCTGCTTTTAATACTTTGGATACACTTCTAAAATTGAATGTGTTTTAAAGATTTCTTTTTTTAAAACCCTGTAACTTGTTTTTCCATTATCATAGTAGTGCCTTTTTCAGAGTATACTTTTAAAATTTTAGTCAAAGGCTAATTAATTATATCAATTAGAACTTCATTGTATTCAAAAAGTCATTGTCAATCACAAAAGTATCTTCTTTTTTCTATATTCTATTCTAGAAATTTTACATTTTTGCATTTTATATTTAGGTATATGATGCTCGGTTAATTTTCATAACATATATAATTGCTGCTTTTACATTAATTTTTTCTTTCTTTGTGTTAGTATCTAGTTGGTTGAGCATTATTTGTTAAAAACACTATTATCAGGTCTCCACTAGGTTTCCTGTGCTTTATCCATAAAAAATTGAGTATGTCTAAAAATCTATGTTTTGACTCTTTATTTTGTTCCATGAATCCATTTCTTTATTTTTTTATCGATATTATACTATGTTGATTACTGTATATCTCCAGTAAAACTTCAAGTTAAGGAGTGTAAGTCTTTGGATTGGGATTGTTTTCTTTCTGTGGTATATCTTGGTTCCTTTGGCTCTTTCTTCTTTTAAAATAAAACTCACTTTCTGGTAAATAAATTGCTAGGATTTTGATTGAGTTTATATTCAAACTATATAAAGTTAGAAAAAGCTCATGTTAATATTCAGTCTTCCAATCCAAAAAAGGTCAAATTTTTCCATTTATTTAGATCATGTGTGATATCTATCATCATTTTTTTGTTTGATTGTTTGGTTTTTTTGCACTGGGGATGGAACTCAGTACGTTGCACTTTTGAGGTAGGTGAGATGCCACTGAGCTAAATCCCGGGCCTCATCAGTTTTAATCAAGTATATATTTATATATTTTCTTAGATTATACTACAGCATTTTGATATTTGTGCTGATGTACATTTGTGTAGATCTATATTTGTATAGATATGATTGTTTTTATTTTAAATTTTGATTCTAAGCAGTAGATAAGAAACCAATTACAGTTGGTATATTAACATTGTTTTCTGCCGTGTGCTTACACAATGTAAAATAACTTTCAAGGATCTTTAAATCCATGTCTAAAGATTTATAGGTATGGTCTCTATATTCTGAGAACTCACAAGTCAGGAAAAGCAAAACAAAACATTAATTAAAGTGTGAAGTGCTGCGAGTGAAGCTGAAGAAATAAGTTGAGAAAACAGGAGACAGAGTTCACAAGTGCAGGTGTGTCAGGAAAAGCCTGCGGGAGAGAAATATTTGACAGGACATTAATTCTGTAAAAAGTATGAATTTGCTATGTAGAACTGGGAAAATTAGACAGTTTATAAAAAATGAGCAATCTACTTAAAGTGTTAAAGATATTAAAGTTGTGCATCCAATTTTGACAAGCAACATTTTCTATCCTTTCAAAAGAACTTCATTCACTATCCATTTTTACTCATGAGATATGGAATTCAACTTATATTTCCGTCCCTGTCAATTATGCTGAGATGGGTCATTCTCATATATTTACTTTGCAGTGAACCTTTATGAGGATAAACCAATTTATTCACCCACACATTCTACATAAAGGGGTGTTAAGTTAGAATTTAAATTAGTTCAATATTTAGTTTCATTTGTAAATCTGTAGTTTTTTGTGCTTTAAAACTATAATTCCTAGCAGAAATCTAATCTTCCCCCAGTGTCAAAAGCATGTATTCATTAAAATATTTAAGGACTCTTTATTTTCTTATTGTTTTTAACAGAAAAAATCATTATCATAGAAAAAAGAAATATTTGTTTTATACAGCCTGATTTCCAATATGTTTGCCATTGTTGATAAAATATTGTTTTTCTCAAATGTAAAAAGATTATGATATGTTCCTTTACCAATTTGTTATTAAAAAGATATTCTCGTTTTATTTAATGGATTATAATTTTTCATTTGAAGTGCAATAAAATAATAGCAATTGCACAAAATATTCCATTTTATTTCACATGAGGGACAGAGTATGAGATGGGGAAGAAAAATGAATTCAAATTTCTTATTTATTTTTAAGTTTTTTCCTATTTCTCATGCTAAGTGAGATTTTTTATTTTAGAAACTATTCTCTTAATATGTTACAATTAAATTCTTATCTCATTGTTATTATAGTGAGTATTACAACACTTGCTAATGGGTTCTTTAAATCAAGATCAGGTAAAAATAATGATTAATATAGATTCCATCAATGACATTTATTTATCAATGAAATTATTGAAAATTAATTTACACCAACACCATAGTGACTAGTTATACTGTGACCAAGATAGTGGTGAAAGGTTAATGACTGAAAATTAGAAAATGAACTTTCATATTCTAATTTCTTCTGGTAGATTTCTACACGATAAAATATATCCCTAAGGCATTATAAGAAAGGCATCAACTTCTTCTTTATATGTAACGAGAGGACTGGTACTTGGAGACTTCAATGTAGCTGCTTTCATAATAATTTAATGCACTTAAAACAAATTGAAGTAATTAGATTTTAAGACTTTAATTTGTCATCTACAGCAATTTATTGTTCTTAGTAGCCAAGTTCCAGGCATTGATATATATCAACCCTATCCTTTTGGTGTCAGGGGAGGGGCTGATGTTCCTGGTAAGAGTAATTTTGGTATAATGACATCAAATTACATAGATAACCTTGAGGTAAAGGAGAGAGAACAAAAGCAAGCTGACGGCTTACAAAGCAAAAGAATGATAGTAGTGGCATTAGTCATATGTTTATTGAAAAACATTGGATCTTCACAGTTTAAAAAAGATAATTTTGAATTTTGTGATCAAGCAAAGTTGGCCCTTAATTCAACATTTTGCTTCATAGTTTTAGACTTAATCCAAAATTGATTAAGATATTTCACCTAATACATATAAAAATTAGGTATACTTTTGAATATAACTAATAAATCCATCTTTGTAAAAATTATTAAAGATTAAACTTTAATGTTTTTGATAGTTGTGAAAAAATTTTAACTTTCCATATTAATGGTACACAATATGGCTACAATTAAAATATGGCCACTGGATTCTATTCAAGTAATTATTAGAATAATAATATAATTCTTTTTTTTTTTTGGTATATGGTTCAAATTCAGGACCTTGAACTTGTGAGACAGGGGGCAGAATCACTGAGCTGAATCCCGAGCCCCTACAATTCATCTTTTAATTCAGGAAACACTTAAAAGTAAACAGATGCTACTAATAATTGTACTAAGCTATCAGACATAAACCAGAACTACCTCAGGCGTGTAGTTAAGACAACTCTAATATTGACAGACCTATTTTCTTAAAAGTACTTGGTGATGGGCTGAAAACAAAATATCGATAAGACAATGAAGAATGGTTTTATTTTAGTTATGAAGTGAAAATATGTTCATGAAGCAAATAGTATCTTGAAAAATGTTGCTGGTTTTTAATTTATAGGTGCCTTATTTAGTATGACATTGATCTGAATTATGTATGCATATTGTACTTTTAAAACTTTAGCAAAAAATTAAACTTTAGATGGTAATGCATTCTTTTACATTTAATAATAAAAATAATAAAATTGCTTAAAATGGATAATTTAACTGGTGATGTGCTTATTAATTTGTTAAAGAAATGAGAAAAATGGGGGAATTCATAATCATTCTTATGATCCAAGTGGCTATTGCTTACATAAAAGTTTATATTTATTGAAAAATTAGGTTATATTCACAGTTTTAAAAAGATAATTTTGAACTTTATTATGATTGACCAAATTTGGCCATTTATTCAGGTAGTTGATGTGATTTTGCAGACTTACCTGGAAATGTTCTTTTGGAAGCTCTGCATTATTCTTTTTGTAAACAGCATAGGTTTTTCACTTTAGTTCCCTGAAGTGGCTGTTTCCTACAACATCACTCACAAATATATGATGTATGTAGACTGAAAGATGCTTACTTTTTATTCTATTTGTTGTACTAACTTCAAAATTTAAATGAAGTCACTGAATAGAAATGAGAAGAAAATTACTTTAGTAACTCTTTGATGCTGGCCAATTTACAGTCATTTTTCTCATTCTTCTCTAAGATCTAATGTATTCTATAAAAGTATTCAATAAATCCTGATGCAAAAAGATCTTCAGATAGTCATTCATAGGTGAAATCTATAGCCCTAAAATCATACATTAGCAAAATACACTAAAATTCTCTCCTTTTCTTAACCCCCAGGACATTCTAATCATTTGGAAAGAGATCAAATAACAGAGAAATAAATACATTTTCAAAAGAGGAAACTTATAGTTAGTAAATAATAATTCATGACATAACATCTTATTTTTAAATTGAAAGGAAGATCAATTTAAATTCTCCCAAATAATATTTAAGAATAATAATATGTAGAAGAGCCAAGATCGTGATAGAGGAGGAGATTATATACAAATGGGCTAGACCAGAATGGAAAATAGCAGTATTTTACTTGTATTAAATGTACAGCTTCTGCATTACTATTTTATTTTGTTTTGACAAACATATTTCATGGTATATACCATAACCATTCTCATTTCACCTAAAAAGAAAACAAAGCTCAGAAATTGAACAGATTTGCACCAAAAAATTAAAAAAAAAAAGATCCTTCTCAACTATGAAATGAATAAAGAAGAGATTCCACCCCTGGCCACAAAGTCCACTCTAATCTAGGAGACAGAGAAACTGGTATGGAAAGCCAGCTTCTTCCTTGCTGCCTTTACCATGCCCAATTTTACAGGTGAAGAAGTTGAAAAAAGAAAAATGTGAGTTCAGAATTTACTTTTGGTTTAATGGAGACATTGTGTGTTTTCCCCCAAAGTGGATTGTATCATGAAATCAGAAATAGGCAATGTCATTCAAAATGGAAGTGGGTAAAGATGTTCTTCCTTTGCTGTGTGAATCAGTCTGACAGTACAATCTAGCTCTGAAGCATTGCAAACCTTGTGAAATTACTCAGAGGAGAGATCATCAGACTTTGTTTACTAAAGAAGTGTTTTAAGATTTGCTGGTCACACAGTATGTGTCCTGACATCTCAGCCCTGGCCTTTGTTGTGGGAATGGCCTGGTCAGTATGTTTAAGGATAGTGAATTTGCATTTTGATGTCATTTTTTAATGACACAAATTGGTTTCTTTCTTTCAATTTTTTAACTGTGTAAATGCAAAAATATAGTCTTAATTTGTGAGACATATAATAAATAAAAACAGTTCACAGACTCCTGATCTAGACTAGACAATTGGTCAACCTGTGGTAGACCGGACTGAGAAGCATTCCTAACTCATCCAGAAGTCTCACGTCACCCACCAGCTTCTAGTTGTCCTTGCCATACCTGACCATTCTGTCATCAGTGGTCAAAATCGCAGGCTTCATTATTTTATGATTTATTGTTATAATTTGCTTCCTTGTAATAATTTAGGATTTATATTTTCTTATGTTTTGTTTTGCAGAACCAGGGATCCAACTCAGGACCTTGTGCTTTCCAGGCAGGTGCTGGCACCACAGAGATAAACCTCCAGCCCTATATTGTTTATTTTCTAGGGCCTTGAGGTGCATCATTATGTTGTTTGAGCTTGCTTTGATTTTGCAAAGTGAGCATTCACAGGCATAGTCTTCCCTCTTAGTGGTGCTTTAGTTCTGTCCCACATGTAATATGCTGTACTATACTGGTATTATCATTTGCTTCTAGTAATTGTCTACTTTCTTCCTTAATTTTTTCTGTGACTTACTGATTATTTAAGAGTGAATTGCTTTATCTACCCACTTCCATAATTTCTGAGGTTTATTTTGTCATTGATTCATAGCTTCACTACATTATTATCTATTCGTAATCATATTAATAGCAAGTTAAGGAAATTTTGTAAGAGTTTTGTTGAACAGGGATTTCTGAGATTCTTTTCTTACTCAAGGAATTTCTTTTTACTCCATCAGCAAACTGGAATTTTCTCTCTACAAAAAAATCTGTATCTCATGAATGCATATTAAAATAACACCTTGCCTGTGGTCAACAAGGCTATAATATGGAAAATGCTAAACACATTCATAAATTTTCATTTTTATTCATTATTTAATATTCTATTTATTTTTTCTATACTGTTGTCCAATAGAAATCCAAAAATATAATTAAAGATGGAATGATGTACCAACACCATTGCATTATTTTGTAATTTTATTTAAAGCACACATTTTATCCATCTACCCAGATTTCATGAAACACAAACACATCAACATCAGTTGACTGTGAAACTTTTTTGTCAGACCACACATTAGACAAAAACGTTTTGATTCCATCAGACTTCTCCCCCACCCTGCTCAGTTCCTTTCTGGTAGAAGTAATGCATTTCCCTAACGACAAACATTGGGGAAATATAACTTCTGATTCAAACTGGAAATTACTTGAGAAAACTGTTTAGGATGTGATAGAAGTTTTAAATCATGTTAGACAAAATGATTCTGACTTGAGACTAGGTATACAAGTCACACAACTATGTGGTCCTCAGCATATTTACAAAGACATCTTTCCTGATCCAGCTTCCTCCTGTGTAAAATTGATATAATACCATTGTACTGTTTTCACAGAGTTACGAGGCAGCAATTTGGTGAAGTGAATTTCTTTTAAATTTAAAAGCACCTAGAAACAGAGTAGATCCTCTATCTATGGAGAACTATTGAGTCGTTTTTGTCACTTCTTGTTTCAGTTTGATCTGGAAACCACCCCTGGCAGCCCTCCCTCTTCTGTGGCAGGGACCCAGCTACTGTGAACTTCTCTAGCAGGAGGAAAGTGGGGTTGCGGCAGGCGATGAGTGCACGTCTGGTGCTCTTAGTATATCATTTGCTACTTTGATAACTCAAATACTGTGACAACACAGGACTTTGACAACAGATGGAGATAGAAGATTCACTTATAATAATCACTTCAATATATAGGGAAAGTTTTAACACCATGACTTATTGCTAGAAGACACCGAATATGTGCATTAGACACACAGCAGCTCTTTTAACAACTATTTAAAGCTTTGCTAGTTCATTTTATATAATTAATAAGCTATTACAGCAGTTTCATATTATTCTCAAATTAAACATTTCTACCACTAAAATACCTTTAAAATGATTGAAATATTTTAGTAGATAGTTGAACAGTTTTAAAGTGAAAAATTGAGAGACACGATGGTACTTGGGTTCACAAATTTAATTCACTCTGTTTCTGGGAAAGATGGCCACAGTCATGTTCATCACCTGAAGCAGAGTTCTCAAAACAAAACTTTTGCTGAACCTTTCTGTTGGCAATACATACGCGTTTGCAAACAAACCCATTCATTTCATGAACTGAAGTACCACTGTCATTCATTATGCTGTTCTTTCATAAATGTGTACACATCAGAGAAGTGATCAACAAAACACAGTCAATGTTCAAATTAAAAATCTGTATTATGGTAAAAGACTCATTGCTATTAATCCTCCTCAAAAGTATCTCCCAGCTTCAAACACTCACCTCATTCTTGACACTTTCTGAAAAAGCTGTAAAATGCCTTTTCTGCATTGTTAGCTGCCTCTGTGTCCTGGATTGGTTCTATTCACTGTGCAAGGTCACTCTGGACTTGAGAAATAGCCAGAAGTCACGTGGCGCTAGAGATGTGGTGAATAAGTTGACAGTTGTGATATTATTATGCACCTGCCTTCACTTTGGATGGCATTCAGCAGGACCACTCATTTCAGTATATGTGCTGCTGAAGTGAGCACAGCCACTCGTTGTTTTTTAAATCACACTTTATAAAGACACTGGGGAAAGGACTTCAAGAACTGCTTCGGAAAGTGGCACAAGCAATGGGATAAATTACTTAAAGTTTGGGGCATAATTTGGATGATATTAAAGGCAATATATTTTATTACAATAAATTTTTAAACATTCACTGTATACTCAGATCACATTTCATGCTAAGCTTAAAAGTTTCATATAAAACCTACATTTTTTAGGCAAAAGCTTGGGATCTTTTGCATCATAAAAATTAAATTTTATACATTTCTAATAAAGTAAAGGTTTTTATTTGATGAAAAATAAATTTTCATGATTAAAGGATAGAATTGTTATTAGAGTATGTATTTTTATCTTCAAAGTAGTTACTCAGACTAAAATAAATAAATCAATTTGTTTCACTTAAGAGTGACAAATACCAAATAGTTTCTCCAGTGTGAAAAACTAAAAGTGTAAATAAGGTTAAAATTATTTCATTGATAATGTGAAATAGAAAGAAAAGGGCTGAAGAAGTAGAGGAAGTAGGAAGGGTCGGGGAAAGGAAAGAAGGGAAAATAAAAAATATGAGAAAAGGAAAAAATGGAAACAAAATATTTGTAAATAGGGAAAGGTAGAAGGAGTGAAGTGAGTGCAGGGTTAAGGAGAAAAAATAACAACCAAGGTACATCATATAAAGATACAACATCTCAATGATTAATGTAACTGTACTATATACCTGAAAAATGCCAATAAACTGAATGAAAAAAACCAAAATAATTCTTACAAAACAGAAATATATAGATAACAGCACAAATCTTTCATCAAATAAGAGATAAAATATGTAGGACCACATAAAATATTATGGCATGTTTTCAGATGTAAAATGTAATTTTATTGCTTTATTTCATTATTTCACTATCTGAACATTAGATGTTAAGATGAATCAATTATTTTAACTAAACTCATAGCACAATATCTTCAATAATCTGTCCAAAGTCCCACTCTTTGTTTTCTTTATTCACTTCTCCTCTGTTCTTACTCTTGTTTATCAAAGTCACTACACTAATACTTCAATTTGTATTTTTCACATGCATGTTTTCACAAATATAGATTATTTTTGGATGTATTTAATGCACTCAATTGGCTGTTATGCAACAATCCATCCATCTATCCATCTATCCATATTGAACGCCGGAACCTGAGAATATCCATATTTATTTGTGCACCTTTAATCCCTTGCTTGTGTATTCTGCATAATAACCTCATTGTGTGTATCTACTCTATCTTTTCTATTCTAGCAATTCCTTCTCCAGTTGACTCACCATTACTGGAAGAACCTTTATAGTGCACATCTACAGACATTGCTTTGATGGTGAGTAAGAAATCCTGAGAACCCAAGATTGCAGAGTGAAATTCCTGGACCATAAACCACACATAATTTTCTTATCCTGGGAAATGACAGAGACTCTCCAGAATTAATATTACCATATACATTCTCAGCACTGTAACATGGAAATTCATATATCTTGAACCTGTGTCAACACTTTATATTATCTAGCTTTCTAAGTTTTTGTCATTTAATACATAAAAAATGATATTTCATTGCCCTTAACCTTGTAATTCTTTATTTGCTGGTGATTTTGGGGTTTCCCTTATATGTTTCTTAGCTTTCTGAAATTCTTTGGACTGTAAAATTTTATATTTATTGGGGCTGATTGCTGCTTTTCAGGAATTCAATCTTTAGTTGCTCTGCCACTGTACAGCAAATACTTTTTCAATATATATTTCAGCTATAAATTTCAACTTTAAAAATGTTATATCAATTTAATTTTTAACTGATAGACAAAGCATAAAAACTGTGCAAATTAATGGAGTGCCCAGTGATGTTTCAATACATGTATACATTTTATAATGTTTAAATAGTTTTAAATATATCTATTTCCTCAGAAATTTGCCACTGGGGGGGGTGTTTTTTGAGGCAGGGTCTCACTACGTAATTGAGACTGACCTGGAACTCCCTATGTATCCCAGGCTGGTCTCAAACTCACAATGATCCTCCTGCCTCCGCCTCCCGAGTGCTAGAATTACAGGTGTGCGCCACCACGCCCAGCTGAAATTTACCATTTTTTTATAGTGAGTAGATGTAAAATCCTATTTGGGATTTCAATTTCATATAACATAATTAAACTTGTGTTTTGCTTTATGACTATGGATTTGAAATTTTAAGTTGTTGTTGCTTATCATGAAAATGCATTCACATAGTTTCTTTCATTATTTTTATACTGTTCCTCTTTAACATTTAGCATTTCATTCTTTAGGAATCTTCTTTTTCATGTGTTGCAAGATAGTGACCCAATCTTATTTTTCTCTGTAGGATGATCCAGTTTTATAAGACTTACTAAACATTTATCTTTTATTCATCGATCTTGGGTGTCTCATTATAAATTAATGGTTTGCAGATTCACACCTTTGTTTCCTCTTCTATACCACTGAATTACTATCTGTTCTTTCATATCATTCTATACTTGTAAGTATTGCTTTGTAATCCATTTAATAATCTGATTGGCCAATTTTGTAGATATAAAAGAACTAAATGACCATTTGGTCCAAAATCCCACCCTTTCCCAATGTTTTTTACAACCCTAAAGGGTATCCACAACTTCTGTTGAAACAGTTCTGTTCAAGCTAACTCAGGTAAACCATTCTAGCATTATTTTTGTCACTTCATCTATGATCTTTACACTGTGAAATGAAGTTTATTCTTCTGTTTTCCAACATTTTGCCAATTGTTACTCCTGCATCAGAAGAAAAAGATTTAATTTAATTTTATACATGAGAATTTGGTCTTTACTGTGGCAAATTTTATAGCATTTTTTAATTTTAACTTTAATATCCACACCTTCTTAGTATGTCTTCATGGCCTGTGATGTTTTGTATTTCTCAACTTTAGCTGTCTTTGTGCCCAGTCCATTTGGTATTTGATCTTTTAAAATATTGCATAGGTAACTGAAAAACAAATAATTCAGATATGTTCTGGCAAATATAAAGATAGGGAAACAATAGTCACTTTCCATCTAAACACCAAAGCACAGTTGATAATGTTCTCCTTTTAGGGATTATATGATTTAACTCTTTAAAAGGCAGAATATTTTTGAAAACAAGTAAAAATACACTCAAGCCTAACGGGCATCAGAGTTTGCATGACTCTGAATACCTTTAAGGAAAGAAAAATATCACTAATTTTGAATGCAATTAAATTTGTTATATTAAAAAGCTTTCCAGGAGCTGATAGATCTTTGGGCTTGTTACTATATACATACTGAGATTCATGGTTTCTGTGGTCACACATCACAAAGCTGCCATAAAGTACAGTAAATCTGCTATTCCAGCTCATTGCACAGGGGATCTAGTTTCTTTGGGCCACTCTGAGTCAAATTGGCCATAATAATGCCCTGCCATGTCTCTACTATTTTTAGGCAAGGTTACCTCACACATCATTTGGATCTCAGCATGGAAATATCTAAGGAAGTACTAGAGGTTGATTTGCCTCCCCCAGGAAAGAATGAATAGAAGCTTAAGGACCAGCAACAAGCTGCATGCTAGGAGAACCTGAGGTGTGACAAACCCTGTCAACCATGTGACACGCTACTGCAGGGCTGTCAACTCACCTTCAGTGCACTATTAAAATATTAAGCGCATCACTTCCTCATGCAAATTCCAGCTGTGTACCAAAACCCAGGAGAAAGACCCAGAAACATCATGGTAAATGTTATTCATTGAAGAAGTTCACTTCTACAAGCTTTGTTACCTTTTTTCTTCATAAACTCTTGCTTATCCTGCTAGAAAAATAAATACATTTGCAGATCTGAGCTTTGAAATATTTCCCTATGCAATTTGTAGCCTACTTTGACAAGCTATGTTTACGTTGTGCTTGGGCACACTTAAATTCAGCTGGATGTATTTAGAATCATCTTAGAAATCTGTTGAGCCTTGTGTGATTGTATACTATCATGATTTGTCTCATCCTTTCAAATCCAAGTTGAAGGTCATCCCCTCCATGATGCCTTCCAATTCGCTGGAATTAATGCCGAGCCTTTCTGTGCTCTCTTCAAAGACTGCTAACATTACTGTAACATTCATTCATTCATGACACAAAACAAATTCTGTGTTTTGCACTAAAAAACACAGTTGAAAAACAACAACTTGTGTTTTGAAGATTGCCAAGCTGTAGTTGTGGAGAAAGACTTGCATCCTGTAATTATGACACAATGTGGTATGTACTATGAGAGATAAGCATGGGATGGAATTTCCAGGAAAATTATCAAATTGCGTTGAATTTAGAACATTGAAGACTTTTCAGATCAGATGCTTCTCTGGGGTCTTGAGGGAAAAATTCTTCTCCAGGGAGTCTATTGTATGCATGGTCTTCCCACTGGAATGTTGTATTGCTTAGGCTAAAAACAGTCAGTTGATTATCTTTGAATTACTAGTGCCAGAAAAGTAAACTGACATATGGTGGATACTCAAAAATATTGGATTTTTTGTGTATATACTTGTGTCAAGGATTGAGTCTATTCTAATAGTAAATACTAAAGAAATTACCTTTAATAAAATACTCTTTAGCCAGGCATGGTGGTGCACACCTGTAATCCCAGCACTTGGGAGGCTGAGGCAGGAGGATCGCTGTGAGTTCGAGACCAGCCTGAGCTACATAGTGAGTCCCAGGTCAGTTTCAACTACATGGTGAGACTCTGTCTCAAAAAAAATCACCCTTTAAAATTATCTATACAAATTATAATGCATAGTTTTTAAAAATTATGAAAATATAAAAAGGGTAAAGCAACAAAAATTCTGAGCAATGCACATTGTTTAGGACCAAAAGCTCTGCTAAAGTATTTTTTGCCTGCCATTTTTTCCCCTGCCCTTTCTGGCCCTGGTTCCTCAGAAAGATCTTAAATTATACACAGATTCTGTGATATTTTCACAGAGACTTTACTTTCTTAGGTGTCAAAAATTTCACCATAATTTTCATTCTAACATAACCATGTTTATTCTGAGTCTGGGTCATTTACGTCTTTAGGTTTCAAAAGATTATTATTGATGTTCATGGAACAGTAATGACTATTACCTTTGAAAATAATATCTGTTATCCAGATTCTGCAGCTAGCCTCTTTAGTCACATGATTTACTAAATATAAAACTTTTAAAGTGTGTGCATTCTCTCTGTGTTGTTACAGATAGGTAAACTGAGGTTCTAGGAGCTGATCCTGTCACACTGAAAGCAGATGCACAACCTCAATGAATGTAAACATTATATGCCAAAAACATCAATTAAGATTAATATCAATAAGAAAAATGGAGAAAAGGAAATTAAAGAAGGAGGGAGGTCAGGGAGAGACAGGTGGTTTTAAAAAGTTGTACTATGTACATGTACCCACCCCCCAAGATGACTGTAAACTGCAAACATGTACGAATTAAACAGAAAAAAGAAACTAAGTCTACTTAAATCTGAAATTTTAAGTTAATTTTATTAAATAACCCTAGTATCTGCTTATAAAATTTTTATAAATTAAGTAGCATTTTGACAAATCAAAAGGAAAAGACGTTTTAAACAGGGAACAGCAGCAGTCATAGAAAATGTCAGACTGGTCAATGTTATTAGCACTTGAGGAAGAAGCTCGGGAAGACAAAGGTGCTGTGTGTAAAGGTAGATTATTCCAGCAGGCAGCGAGCACAGTGTGTGCGTAGATCTAAGAAGGAAGTGGCCTCTGACAACGACAGAAAGTGAGGAAGATGTAAGAGTGAAAGTAATTTAGGGTGAACCTGTTAGCCAAAGATACGAATCAAGCCTGTCTTTCTCATCATGTTAGATGTGTTAGCGTATCTAAGCAATTTTGATTTTAAACCGGTTTAGGAGCCCGAGGAGTAATTATGAATAAAACATAGCCATCATTCAGGGTAGTTTAAACTAGGTCTTCTTTTGGGAGCAGGATTGTTGTTAGGCTGTGGCAAACTGTTTAGTTTTGGACTGCATTTCTGGAAATTTTGTATCATTCCCAGGGCTGATGTCTGAGATTTGGTGGGGGTGGGAGCAATGGTGTTGCCTTGGCGGATGGACAGAGCCTCAACTAGTCTCTGAGTTAATATTTCCCTGTCTTTGAGTTCTCAGACCCTCTGTAAAACATGAGGCTAGTAGGGTCTAACACATGCTCCGTGAGTTTCAGGATTTGTGCGTAAGAATTAACTTGACCCTTAGCCAGTCTCAGGTAATGGATCACTCTCTCCTACTATGACATATCTTCTTTCCTTTCTTCCTCCCTCTCCTCTCCCCCTCCTTTCCCTCCTTCCTTTCTTTCTTGCTTCCTGCCTTCCTTTCTCTCCTCTTCCTTCCTTGCTTTGAACCGGTAACTTTTTTAAGCTCTTTTTTAACACTGGGCCACTGTCAAGCTTGGGGATGCTACAGTAAGTTAAAAACTTACTCAAGCATCGCAATTTATTTCTCCATAAAGACATGAAGATTTTAATAAAACAGACATTTGATATAGCCTTAATTATTTTCCAACACACTATTGTTTTTGTGTATTTATTGGTTTTTAATTAATTTATTTATGATACCATAATGTATGTTAACAAGATTTAGAGAACTTTGTTTTTCTGGAAGAAAAAAAAAACATATAGATTGGAATAGAGATAATGATGCCCTGAAGCAAGTGTGATAAAGTAGGCAGTGACTTTAGCCCTTAACATCAGGCACCATGACAGCCACTAGGCCAATGTGATGGTCTGGCCCAAGCCAGCAACCAGCCCTAGTGTGGATGCCTAACTGTGTCCTGTAAGACAGGGCTAAGTACAACAAATGTGGAAGTGTTGACACAGACGAACCCAAATCATGCACCTTTTCAGCCTTCTGAGTTCTCAGAACCCATTTTGGCTAAGTAAAATGACAAGAACCAAATGAGGTCAGACTTATGTCACAAACCCATTCAACCTAAATGAAGGCTAGCTTTGATGTGATCCGGGCTACAATTCTACGCATACCGAATAATTTGAAGAAATGTCGGCATTATTAAAACAACCAGGCATGTGACTTTTTAAAATCTAAAGCAAAAGAGATCAACTGCTCACAGGAAAACAGAGCTAAGATCTTAAAAATGATAGGGCTATAATTTGCAGAATAGTATTAGCTCTATTTTTTTTTTTTTGGTACCGGGGATTGAACTCAGGTCCTTGCACTTGCAAGGCAGGCCACCTAACCACTGAGCTAAATCCCCGGCCTAAAAATATATTTTGACACCTACCAATACTCATCTTTTACCTGCTTAGGCATTAATTTGATTTCATGGTTGTTGTAAGCGTTTATGTTGTTGACAACTGTATGAAAGCAAGGTGAGCCTGGTAAAGGTGTCACATTGTTGTAAGATGCAAACAAAGTTGTCCAGAGAAGCAAACTCACTGGATCCATACAGGTTGAATGAACAAGAATACAATGGAGAGTTAAATTTACAGGTAACTTAGTTGCACTGGCATGACATTGTAAGAAATAGTTAAGAAATATGAAAGGTTGAGATACTGTGTTATACTTTTACAAACTATTACACAATGTTAACTCTCTTTACCAAAAATATGTATTTTCGAATACACCAGAAATTGTCCTATGGCAAAATGAAATAAAATGATTTGAAAGAACAAGCAAAAAAAAAAGTTATACTGCAGCTAGAATCAGAATGTGAGGAAATGGATATGTATCGACTGTGAGGAAAGGGTAAAGGATCCATTATTTTTAAGATAAAGTAGCCAATTCAATTAAATATCACTTAGAGACCTTTCTTTTGAGACTAGCCTTTTTATCTTTAACCTGACCTTCTTCCTCAGTGCCTGTGTTTAAATTGCTTATTGATACCAGGTATGATAAAGGTCACTGCTAGTAAATACGCTCTACTTTATATTGTACATCATGCAGGTCTAATGTTTCTGACCAAATCCCAAAGGAATGAATATAAGTCATGAATCTCTGCATTAGGAAAATAATTGGATTTGTTGGGCTTTGCAATATAAAACTATCTGAAGGATAAAACAGAAAGGCCAAGGCAAGAAAAAAAAGATTGTATACTGAGATGTTATTTACTTTCTCTCCAAAACATCATCTCTCTATAAAATGGTATTTGAAATACTTCCACAAAAATCTTGAGCCAGCAAACAGAAATCTTCACAGTTTCTTAGCTTTAGATGAACTGATGGTTACATGGTTGGGAAAGAGAAGGGCAGGAGAAAATGACTATGCATGTATGAGTGGACTAAATTTACCCCATCTTTTTTTCTGTTTTGCAAGTAGTATAACACTACTTCTGGCTTTGTGTCACTGTCAGAGGAATAAGAGCAAAGCCCTCTTATAAAAACTATGGGACTGCATGGGAAAATGATGTAATTGTTGCACACTTACCAGGTTAAGATCAGAAAACCACATGAAGGTCCAGGATATGATACATCTGAACCATTTGTATAGCTTCTAAATGTTTTGAGGGTGTACTAAGCTTCCATCACAAACTGAAGCACCCTAGGCATTCTTGAATGAATCTCATAGCTCAGTGAAGGACTTAAAATGATTTTCTTATTATCTGTTGCAGAAATAGATTAGGAGTTTCAGTATTTTGCTAAGTTTACATAGCTAGAATAGGCTCAAGATTTGAATGTAAGATTTAAATTACTAGCTTCACCCCGACTGCCTTTCTCAATTGATTTCTGACTCTAGTCTCTACTGTTCAGTACTTCCCCAGGAGGCAGCTAAAAGGCCAAGAAACCCATCCCTTCCTAAAATTCATATAATATTGCTGGGGCTAGAATCAGCATTCAGATTTTTGTTCCTCATGTTTTGTTTAACCAACGAATAAATAAATTCTCACACCAATGGTCTACGTGGTTTTAACAACTATTGCTTGCCTGTCTCTATTTTCCTGGCATGATACCATTATCACTTGCTCTGTTTCCTCACACGTCCTCACACACCTTTAGGCAGACTCTATGCATGACAATATCTTATTAGTTACCGCTGAATCAAAGAGCTATAAATGTGTATACCTGTCTTTTAAAATTGTTATTTTTATTAGTACATGTGTGCAGTACATAGTGATTATGTTCATCATGGTGAATTGGTACATGTACATAATACACCTTAAAATTGTATTTTTCATTTTAAGAGCAGTTATGAGAGTGGGTGCATGGTAAATAGGTAGACTGAGTGAAAAGTCATTTGAAAAATTTGAGGCAGCCTGACAAAACATACATTTTTGCTCTGATATTTTTCTCTGAAGCACTTAGAAAAAGTCATTTGAAATTCAGCTTAAACCTGTTTCAATTCATTTTTATCATCTTCCCAATAATACACCTTTCTCAAAAGCAGTAAAATTTTTCCAGGATATTTTTTGCATTTGTCAAACATTTCCAAAAATATATCCCATAATATAATAATCATACAGCTCTTATTGCTCTAATATTTGTGAATGCTTTAGTATTTTTTCAGATCTCTTAAAAGAATAAGATTTCTCCAGAAATTGTGATTTCACTGTAGTATTTTATAAATGTGTTCCACAACTCAAATTGTAGATAAAATCATAGGTATTTTTTGATTGTAAAGTCTCCATTTTCACTATTGATTCGTCTTTATACCATGATGAAAAATAGTCTGAAAGTTAGATCTCAAATGCATTCATTTCATTAACCACAAAAATGAATGCCTCTTGACCTTTAAATTTAAAGTAGAAACAGCAATATCAGAAGAGTGTATTGTTATCATTAACAAAAAAATATATGAATGTAGGCATTAAGATGTAATGCACATTTTTTCCACAAGACTTTCTTTAAGGATCAAACTTTGTGAAAGTGATCTTTAAAAAGCAATCGTTGAATTTTCTTTATTATTCTTTTTGTCACCTGTACATTTCTTTCAGAAAAGTACCAATTTTATGTTAAGGTTTTAATCAATATTTCACACAGTGAAATCTTTTTCTCTGACACAATAAGATATCAAAGTGTTTTTTTTCTTCCCCAGGCAGCAGCTTGAGCTACAAATGACAATAGATTTTGTAGATACTGCCTATGTGAAGATTAGATCAGAAGCCATGGGGATTCCTTTCTGTGGGAATAAAATTTAAATCAGCATAAACAATACACAAAATTCCTTGATTCTAAAGGTTAGTTTTTCCTCAGAAGAAACACTATCACTGATCATATTCAATTCTATTACTCTAGAAACAACATACAGCTGTACGGTTGAAAATGGACCTGAATATATACTTATCTGACTCTTTTTTTTTCTTTGAAAGTATTTGTTTCCAAAAGTCATAGTTAAATTTTCTCCTTAATTTATACAGATTATATCTATTAGCATATATAAAGTAATGCAATAGATATTAAAATATTTCCTCTTTAATATATTTTCTGTAGTTAAATAACACATGTAATTAAATCTTTCAAGAGAGCAAACTGTCTTTTGCCAACACTAACTCTTTTTTACATTAAAAGGTAAAAACAAGAAAAAGAAAAACTGAACCATTATCAGCCCTGTTGCATGAGGAAATATCAACCGAGCTTGAGTTTAAGCCTGAATATAATTTTCCTCTTTCTTTCCTATTCTTTCTGTTTTTTTGTATTTTATTAGCTGCTGTTTCTCATTAGCTTTGTCCCATGAGAAATGTTTTATCTTTTGATACACTGAGCAGGATCATGATATATGGGTTGATAACAGTCTGACATCAGAATTTTGTGGGCTTGAATTGTGCCTGTTACTTATTAGCTGTGGGAATTTCTGTGTTCTTTTCCTCATGACCAATAATGCCCAACTCCCTGACTAGTAGAGGGACTAGATATGACCTCCATAAGCATTTAGCACTGTGCCTGACTCATAATGGTTATTTATTGTATGCTAATATCATTAGTATTTGCACAGTAAGACTGGTGCATAGACAACATATTTCAGTTAAAAATGGCTTCTATATATTTACAAAAATTTGTATCACAATTCTCTTAAATTTACATCTTTTTATTTCAGTTCTGGGAATTATTCAGATCTGAGGATTTTAACTCAAAGTTACATCCCAGCACGTTTTTAAAAATTATTTTAATTTCTAGTATAGGTGCTCCAGACTGGGCTCCAGCTGAAGAGCCTCCTGCCTTAGTTTTCCGAAGTGCTGGGAGTACAGGCATGCACTGTGCCCAGTTATGTTTGAATATGTGACTACCTGTCTTCCAGTGATGTCTAAGAGAATGAATAATATTATTTCCTAAGAGTAGAAATAATATTATTTCCTCTGAGTAGAAAGTATTAGATATATAACTAATGTGAACTTCTAGGGTCGTATTTTAAGTGTGTATTTTTTTACAGCCAATAGTTTTAATATTAGGTAACCTCATATTTTTATGATTTCAGTGTTCTGCAACCAGCTAACCAGAAGTTCTTTTAAAAAATATTGTCAAATCTGATAGATTCTAGGAAAAATATGCCATTAGGATGTTTAGAAATTGGCTCGATTCTCCTAACAGCATAGGCTCTTTTAAGGGAGGCAGCTGCTGTGCCTGTTATTGACGGCTCTCTGGAAGGCTCCCTGCCTTAGAGGAATCGGGAATGCAGAAGATGAAGTCATTTTCCTAAGGCCTGGCCCTGCAATCTCTTCACTCTGACTATTCGGATGGTGGGCACTCAAGGGCACGGGAGGAAGTACCATACCGACATGAAAAATGAGGTTAATGAACCGTGGAGATGTATAATCCAAATAAAACCATTCCAGCGAAGCACAGTTGGCATCCTTCGCTCTGCAAACAATGAAAATGCATGTCAGAAATTAGCCAGCTTTTAAAATTTTAATGCATTTGAAATATTAAATGGATATTAGGTATTTACTTCCCTGTTAAAGTCTGGAGGGATGTAAATCATCAACAGTATTTCTGAGAAAAAGGATTTTGCTATACCCAGGAATTCTCACACATAGGAAAGCTTTAGGCTCATAATTATTCATTTTAGAATAATCCTATGTGCAAACTGTTTTATGCCATAATTTTCTGCACAGTTATTCAGAAAATATTCAGGGGAGGTACTGGTATCTTAACTGCATGAATGACAGAGTATTTATTAAAAAAAGAAAGTACACAGCAATTATTCAAATAATTAAGTACTTGTGGGGAAGAAAAGAAAAGGCTGTCATGAGTAGGATTCCTGTCTTTCCCTTAATTATTCCTAGCATTTTATCCTCTCTGAGAATTGTAGTACCCCAAATCACACTTTTGTTTTTGTTGTGAAAGTATTTCTTCATGATCGGCAAACAGATTACAGCAGGACCTTCTGTATCCGACAAAGTCTCAAGAACTGGCTTTTCCTAGAGTTCCTACTGCCTCTAATTGAAAAGCAGCCACCTGTGCTCATAGGTTAATCCACACCAGTCCTATACAAAGAGAAACTTGCTCTCTGCTCTTAATCAACTTATCTAAAAACAAATTAATTAGCTAAAAGTAATCAGCGATCAATTTCTTCAAAATTCTCTACTGTTTCACCCTCATCCTCATTTGATACCTGTGAGAATGGATTTCCAATTTATGCAATCGAAGGTGGATGAAATGCTATCCTCTCATGGGAACCACAGGCAAGTAGAAGCCACGGGTATGGGTACCCACAGAGGTGTACAATCGCGCTCACTCCATGATGCTAAAATGTACCTGTTGTTCTCCATCTGCAAAGCCTCTGTCTCCCTGTGGTGCCTATTCTTAGAGAAATGTCACTAAAGCTTGTAGCCTAACTGCCTGTAATAGAGCTGCCCTGGGATAAATCGAAAAGCTTTCTATCCTCCTCCCTGGCAAGTATATCACATTTCTTTAGTCTAGAATAATGTCTTTTAACCATTGTCCATCAGCTTCTGGAAAAGAATGCTACCTATGGCTTTAGCTTCTGTTGTGACTCATGTTGGCGACATAGTAAGATCTGTCTTCAGTCCACAAGACTTTGAAATATACGTAGAATAAATTACTGAGGAAACTGTAAAAATTCATTCAACGTTTTTGAAAGAATACTATTATTTTTCTCTTTGAAAGGCAGAAAACTGAGAGGTGAAAGACTATCTGACAATGAGTAATGTGCTGTAGGCAGTTTTAGAAATTTCTGCTATATAATACATACATTGAAGCAAATTAGCAACTTCTGTTTGCATACATACATATGGTGACATTGCTGTTGATGTTGGAAATGATACATTGCTGTTGGTTTGCAAAGTCATGCTTTGTGTCTTTGTAAAATAAATCATAATTCAAAATGTCAGTGAGTTTTTTACGTATGCGCGAAGCTATGTGATGCCTCGTTGAAACTGAAAGATTGAAATGGACCTTTAAGAATTAGTTCCTGCCTTGTTTTGTTTTGTTTTGCTTAAGATAAGCTATTTCTCCCCTTCCTGCTAAGGGCAGAAACTGCCACTTGCCAGCCCTGGCACCAAATAAAATTCAACATTTCTTGCGCTTCATGAGTGCAAAAGCTTGGCAAAATCTAGAGATGCATATTTCTTGGCTTTTGTTCTACTTCTTCAATAAATTGGAGCGCTGCTGTGAGTTCCAGGGTAGTGGACTAGCAGCCCTCCCGACTCCTCCAAATTGTAAATAAATTCATTTTCCCATTTTTATGGGAGTCTCTTTACTCTTGATAGTGGCAAGACAATTGAACCTAGCCAGCCTCTGGCAGAGCCCACCCCCATAATGGTGTTACACTAAATAAGTCTTGCATATTAAATGATACTTAATAACTATAAAAGGTGGATCCAAGTATGTAATATATGGACCTTTGTATCTTGCCAGTTCTGATTTTTTTTATTTTAATGGACATTATTGGGTGGTTATTCAAATCCCCCAAAGTTATGGCATGTTAAATATAATTAAAATGTTAATGTTTGTGTAACAAAGGGTCTAGATGATAATTTATTAGTTCAGAATATTGAATTTTAAAACTTTCTTATGTGAAAAGCATGCTTGTTGAGTACTGCTGCATTCCTTGGTCAGGGCCTGTTCTCTGGAAAGTTTCCTAATTGTTTTGTGGGGGTATAGATTGCCTGTACTTTGTCTACATTCAGGCATCTAATTGCCACATTAGCTCATACTACTTTGTCATGTTGTTTATCCTGGGGTCAGGAACTGTCTCTCTTGTTTATCAGAGACTCCAGGATCCAGGCACATAACACCCACTTACAGCCGAATTTTGAGTGAATGAGATAAGGAATGAGGGCCATTCCCCCAAGCCTGTGTCTGGGATGGACGAGGAGGTCCCTGGCCTCAAGTCAGCCTGTGCCTGCCCCGAGGTCTTTGATTGCCTTGGCAGAAGGAATGTCACCTTCCTGTCCCCACAGTCTCAGCCCACACAGCTGTGACCTTCCACCAGCATGGCACGACCTCTAGCAACTTCCTGCCCGGGACTTTTGAAATCTAGTTTCAAAGATTAATAAATAACCATATAGCCACGATCATTGTCTAATCAAGGAGAATAGCCTTCACTTTTTCTTTTTTTTTTTTTTTCTTATTTCAGGGAACAGTTTTCTTCCCTTTTCCCAGTTTCCTCTTTAAGGCAGAGAATATGTGTTTTCCCTCACTTCACAATTTCAGGGGTGGAAAGTGGATCTTACGTTCTCTTCTCATGTCTTCCATTCTTTTGGAAACGAAAGCAAACTTTCTTCTCTGGCTATGCACATGCTGTAAAATATTATGCAAGCATATCAATGATGGCAATTTTAAGTTCTGTACCTCCGTAATCTTCATTATTTGTTTTCAATAAGCATTCATTATTTTATTTAAAAACCATATTTCCATATAAAACATCTAGTTTACAGTTTTCCCCTCTCCCTGCTATATACACTCTGTACCAAGTCTTTCCATCCAGCCACCTGCACTTCCTTGAAGTCTCTAGAACTTGATTTACAATCTCCCTAGGCACCTCTGCTTCTAATATTGAAGTAGGTAAGTTAGTAGCCATCTTTACTATCTGATCAGCCCTCTAATCTTAGCCTCACCTCCCGTGATAGTCATCTTCTTTTCATTCCAACTACAAACTTGCTAGGGCCACAGTTTGGATCTTCTCACCTCACCCACCTCACCTTCATTTGTGATATCATAAAGTTGAATATTACAACTTTTTCCCACCCCAGGATCTGGGACTGAACTCAGGACCCTGCGCTTGTCAGGCAGGTACGGTGCCACATCCCCAGCCCATAATGTTGCATTCTTAATACAGTACAAATTACTTCCTTTCTATTCTTGCTAATTTCTGTTTTTGTTATATTTCATCTTTGACTCCAACAAGATATTTAGAACTTTTATTTCTAGTCTATGTAGTAAAGTCCTATGTAAAGCACAAAATCTAAGACTAGATTTACCTGAGTTTGGGTCCTAGGTGTTGACAACTCTGTTTATTATAATTAACATTGTGTTTATAATGTGATGCATATCAATACTTCAATCTTTCCTTTCCCAATTCATTTACTATATTTTAACCTTCACATAACCTTGAAATCTTAATAATGAATCAATTCCAACTGTACATTTTTTCCTGACAAATAGCTGTTTAAAGCTGCTGAAGAACTTGCACTAGCAAGTACCTGAGAATTAATAAAAATTATACTATCCATGTTACTAGGGATTCAATAATATATAGAAACTCTATGAAGTTTTCTCTGACATTTCCTTCAGCAATTATTTTTTTCAGCTTTAATTGAGTTTATTGGTACATTTTAGGAATACAATACAGTTACATTCATTGTTGGGATCTTGTACCTCTACATGACAAGTCTTGATTCTCATTATTTTAATACTCTTCTCTTTTTTGGAAATTATAAATCTTACTGTATTCAGATATCATGTGGTATCTCCATTTATGTGACATCATTTGTGTTTAGGTGCTGGCCTTTGTGAGTTCACATGTGTGTTTGTGTTTTTGATCATGTACATATTTGTGTGTGCATCTCTGTGTCTCTGTGTGTAGTTCAGCATGTGTATTTGTTTTTTTGTTTTTTTTTTTGGTACTGGGGATTGAACTCGGGTACTTAGATTTGTGAGGCAGGTGGCGGAACCACTGAGCTAATCCCCCACTGTAGGATTTTTTTTTTTTTTTTTTTGGTTTTTTGAGACAGGGTCTCACTATGTAGTTGAGACTGACCTGGAACTCACAATGTAGCCCAGGCTTTGTTTCAAACTCACAGCAATCCTTCTGCCTCAGCCTCCCTAGTGCTGGAATTACAGGTGTGAGCCACCACACCCAGTATATATTTGTCTTTAACATGGATATTAATATACCTTTCTTGCTGGCCTCAAGATTGATTCAACAGATTAGAAAATTCATATTTGGAGAAAGCTAGAATTTCACTTTTAGACGCATTTTTCATGTTGGATTTTGTTTTTGTTATTTTAAAATTTTTTATTAGTACTAATTTTTTATTAGTAATAAATTTTTATTAGTTTATAATTACTATGTTCTTCACAGGGAGTTGGTACATATACATATCACACTGTGATTTATTTTTATCCCCTTGTCCTCCTTCTACCTCTCTCCATCTCTTGATACCCTTCCTATTTGAAAAAGATAAGTCTCCCTATTTACAATCACCTAGCTTTTATTTTGCCCTTCATTTATATTTTCATCTTCCCATATAAAAGAAACCATGCAATATTTATGTTTGTGTATCTGATCTATTTCACTTAACATTATGATCTGGAGGTGCATCCACTTTCCTACAAATGACTCAAGCTTACCATTCTTTATGGCAGAGTAATATTCCAGTGGTTTTTTTCTTTTTGGCAGTGAATATTTTTTTTTATTGAGTTTATTGGTACATTCTAGGTATACAATACCTAGAATGTACCAATAATACAATACCTAGAATGTACCTACATTCATTACTGGGATCTTGTACCTTTACATGACAGGTCTTGGTTCTCATTTTTTCCCCTTGTCCCTGCCCTCCCTTCACCCCCTCCTCCCCTCCCCATTTACACTTTATTTCCATTTTTTCAGTTTCTCATAATTTTTTCCTCTCCCTTATTACCTTTCCCCCACCCTTCCCACTTTCCCTACACCTTTAGCCCTTTACTTCCTATTTCACATTATTAATTATCTCTTTTACTTTCCTTTTTCATTTTATTTTAGGGTTCCCTATTTTTAATGTTCATACAGAGATTTCTTTAACTGAAATACCGAATAGTTTCTTTGGTGCGAAAACTATAATAGTACACAGAATCCTAATGAGATAATTAACAGTGCTTATTTTTTTTTTTAGTGTGCTTCTATGACATGTCTTTAAACTTTGAGCAAAAAGAGAAACTATCAATTTGTTCTAGTCAGACTTACAAACCAAGCCAAATTCATAGTCTTTCTTCTTCGTGTTACACTTGGAAAGCTTATCCTACTATTAAATAAATCTCTCTCTGAGATCATGGAATCCTATTACTTTCCTTTCTTTAAAAGTCCTATCATACCACAAAATTCCTTTAAAAGTCTGTTTTTGAAGTTAATTAACAGATATTGAATAAAATAAGTGTTATTTGATCAAATTAGTTTCAGGAAATATTAGGATACACAAAATTATGTAGGTCTACCATAAAATTTGCATAATCTTTATTAAAATGGTATCATGTGTTATGAATTTCCCAAAGGGAAATAAATAGAACCAACCCTGTTCTTCAGCCTCACCATCTCTGCTGGTCACATTATGTAAAGATACCTTAGCCTTGTTAATCAGAAAACTAAACAAGGTGCCTACTCTTCTTCCCACAGCAGCTTTTCTCTTTTTCCACTTGTAGTTAAATTCCACACAAGTGTTGGACCCTTGCTGTTTCCATTTCATCTTATTCTATGAGTATCCTGTATCTGCTCTTCTCTCTACTACAGTGCATTACCATGGTTACTGAGTAGTGCATATTTTAGGTCCATATTTACCTCACCTGCCAGTAGCTCATAATGTTGATCATCCTGCACTATTTAAAGCACTGCGTTTTCTTGATTTTTTGACTGTCTTCTATTCTACAATAAACTTTAGCAATTCTTCTTCTAGTCTTTTATATAATTATGACTGTTAGGTTGATACTGAAGGTGATCTTGTCTTTCCTAATAAGATGCTTTTTTTTTTTTTTTTTGTACTGGGGATTGAACTCAGGTCCTTGATTTGCAAGGCAGACAGTGGAACTGCTGAGCTAAACACCCAGCCCAAGATGCCTTCTTTTTAGATTATTCTTTTTCCATGGCTTCACATAGGATCAAATGTATTGATTTTCTAATTTGTGTCTTTCACACAGCTTCTTTTTTCTGAGCACTATATTTTTTTATTTACTAAATTTTCCCATGTGATAGATTTCAGAAACCTAATGTTCAACTACTTAAAAAATGAAGTTATTGTTTATTGCTTCAAAGCAATTTTTAGTTGTTTCCCTTTGACAAACTTGTTAACTTGCAAGTCAGCTGCTAATGTATTCTCTATGATTCTTTAACCTTCTTTCTCACTTTACCCTGTTCAATCAATTTCAAATCCCTATTGAATCTACTTCTATGTTATTTTTTAAGTCTATTATATCTCTCAATTCCTGCTACCAATCTTCTATTTCAAACTATCTACGGCAGTGCCTATGTCAGGTAGATATCTGCAAACCATAAACTTGGCTCAGCTTTTCTTCATCTGGCCTTTTCTGACTTATGTTGCCCTTCATTCTCTTGCTTGAAAGTCTTTAATAACTGTCCTATTGTTATTGAAAAACAGTAGCCCAAAGAGCCTATAAAGTTCTCCCCCATTTCTTATAATTAAAATTTAGACTATTGGATATCAATAGCTGTTTGAATCATCCTTATGATATGAAAAAGGCATATGCTTCCTTTCATGGGAGTGTTTTAAAGTGAAATCTACTTAAACTTGATGATGTTTAATGAAGATGGAGAACTGGAGCAAAGACAATGCCGTATTAGTTTCCTCTTAAATGAGAATTGGGGAAACTAAGCCTGGCTGTCATGGAGAATCATCCTATACAGGAGCAAACAGCTCACTTTCTTCAATTGTACAGTTGACAAGAATACATAGGTATTACTTCCTTTTCCAAAGAGTCGTGGTAGATTAATGGGGAACAAAGAAAAGAAAACCTCTGAGGTGTATGGCTACCATTTCCTATATTGACAATCATAGCCACCTGGACCAAAGAGAGAAAACAAAAAGATTTTAAGTACTTGAAAAATATAATCATTTATTGAGCAAATGGGATCTTGAACTTTTGCTGATTGTACAGTAACACATCATGAATGCTTCTGTTTGCAAACAATTCTGCTGTCAAACAATACGGTTTGACAAAATTTTGCTTCTGTTTCCGAACTCTGCATCAAGTGATGAATACAAGGAAGCTAACATCCCCACAAAAAAAAAATAAATTTAGCCATCTTCCCGAAATCATAATACAAATTAAATTTGGAAACTGAAGTATCACTATATTTTAACAATGACTTTATTGATCAAAAAGCTCATAATTTTTAGATTTTTCAATAACCTAAGTGGTAATCATGCAAAAATCTATTTCATATAATATCAAGCAGAATAGTGGTATCTGTCCTTGAGTGGATTCATTAGCTTTAAATATTTCAGTCTTGGATGAAACTGATTCAGGGTGAACAAGATTTCCAGCCTCCATGATCTCATTCACAGTAATTTGGAAGATGATGATCTTTTTTTGTACTCTCACCATGAAGAGTTCTAGAAGACACAGAACAAGGAAATGTATTAGTCAGCTTGTCTGTCCTTAGCACACAATACCCAACACCCTCATGCTAAAGGACAGATTTGATTTGGCTAGTGGGTTCAGAGGATCCAGTCAGTGGTCACCTGGCTCCAAGGCAGAAATATCATGGTGGGAGGTCTTGACACAGGGAAGCTGCTCATTTCACGGAGACGGAGAAGCAGAGCAGGTGAACAGAGCCAGAAGGGGAAGAGGCCATATCTAGTGCTCATGGTCATGTCTTCATGACCCACCCAAATCTTTGTTTTATCATTCTCTTGGTTTGGTTTGTTTTTTGATGTTAATCGCAGGGCTGAGATTATTTGTTGATCTCAGTTCTTTATAATATGATCTTATTTATGAAGTGATATATTTTTCACAAAAAGTATAATATTTATACATATGTATCTCCATAATATAGCATAAAAATGATTTTAAAGACATCAAATAGTGGTGTTCAATTAACTAGATAGCTACAAATATTATGTAATTTTACTACTGTCTTTAAGATTAAAATATGCTTATTTGTTAAATAGTGATTCAACTACTGACCATTTTTTTGAAGTTTGAAATTTACTAGAATTTATCAAATTAGTTAACATAGCTTATGAACCTAAAAAGCAATAGAGTATATATTTATTAAAAACTCCATACACATTTAAACAGGATCTAAACTGTGCCTAGTAATAGTCTAGGCACTGAGCATTACACAATGACATCAATAGATGTTCTTATGTGACTTCCCTTCTGTTGGAGAATAAATAATGAATACATTACAACGTACATTTCAGTTAGTAAGTGGTAAGGAGAAGAGTAACACAAGGCTATGGGATACAAAGACTGTGCTGTTTTATATATGAAAATCAGAAGAAAGTTTGTTTGAAGGTGTGGAGAGATTATTAACAGAAAAATAAGTAAATAAACAAGACAGATATGAGAGCAATAGTTTAACAGACTAGGACAAGTATATCTGACTCTACTTTTATTTTTGCTGCTTTTTAGGTTAGTCATGCATAAACATATAAAAATCCACCCCTACTGTCCCCCAAACACAGATACTTACAATGAAGATTATATTATTTTAGTACAAAAATTGGATAGTTATAGGACTCGGTATATAAGTGATTGCTTCTTTAGCCTTTCTGTAATCTCTAATTTGTAATATGTATCTACAGAAAAAGAATGTCCCATCTAACGAAGTTATTAAATATCAAGATTCTTTTCATCTACTACCATGCATAACTATTTCATATGATTTGCTGTTTTAATTTACACTAATACACATTTTCATATTTTAAAACAATAGCCAGTGTATTTTTGAATATTGAATTCACCAAATGAAATATGTACTAATTCACAGGCAGTAACGAAGTTACATCTTAGCTATTGTACTCAAATAGCATGGTTGTCTTTGGGCAAAACAACAGAAAAATTAGAAACTAGCAAATCAGGAAAAATACTTCTAATATAAAGGGGAGAAATAATAATCACAATATGATATTTTTCTTTAAAATCGGTTATAGTTTGGTTTTAGAAAGCCTCATTAATAAAACATTTTTTCAGAAAAGTTAGAAAGGTATTTTAGTAAATCACTGGAAAAACTTAAAAATATGAATGTTATAAGTATAACTTTCACTCATGGATTATATCATCTATATGCCTGGAACTGATTAGGGCTTCTCAGAATGGGTTATTAGTTAAGCAAAAGGCATGTAGCTAGGAAAGTCATTTACTATTTATTCTGGTAAAAATGTTTTCTTAATGCACGGTACAACCTAAGCAACACAATGGAAGCAATTTTGATTTCATGTTATAAAAGAAGGGTAAAAGCAAATTTTTAAGAACTGTCATTTTTAGAGTTTCTTAAGTCCATGATTATTCAGAAATAATCTTTAACATAATTATTAAATAGAAAGAAAAATCCATTAGCACTAACAAAGAGATGGGCTAAATCCAAACGGATTACTTTCCAAACACAATTTATCAAAATCCCAAAAGAACAAAGGCAATTTTGTTAGATGAACTACCCTTTCTCTTAGGATTTTTTTAATTGCTTCTGGTTTGACAGATAAATAGGGTCAAATAAAAAAATAAATAAATGGATTTATTTCTTAAACTTTCTTATAGCAAATATAAGAATAAATGCTTAAAACTGAAACTGAATCACTTCAGCTATTGTAAAGATAGTCTTCTTATGGAAATGTGGCAATCACTAGATTCCCAGGACGTGTGTATTTATTTTTTTAACTTAAATGCTAGAGTGCTTTCAGCAAAGTGCTAATCAATTTGCTTCAAGATAGAGAGACAACCTTATATTAAGTGCTTACTTGCACAATGCACAGTGCTAGATAAAATGTGGAATAGGAAGATACTAAAACTTGATAGCTGGCCTCTAAGGGATCACAATCTACTGTGGGAGAAAGATGTTTAAAACAACGACAAAGTAAGACATAATATATTAAGTGCTCCAATACAGATATAATGTGACAGGTGAGTAGAACAATTGGAGGAATTAATTCTGACTGGGGAAGGAAAGGGATTCCTAAAAGTATTTTTTGAGCAAGCTCATGTTAAAATTTTCACATTTTGATAGGTTTGAGGCAGGAGAAAACTCAGAGACATAAAGAAATCAGTGTGCATGGTGAAGATGAGCAGAGCATGTCCTACAGGACAAACCTTTGCAGACAGTGAGTGAGCAGCAGGCAGTGAGGCTCAAAAGCAATGAGAGGTTCATTCATGAGGACCTGAGACACAGTCACTGATTTCTGCATGTAGTAGGAATCCATCCGAAAAGTTTCCAAGCCTGGATAAACTATAATAGTGCATAAGATCCTAATGAGAAAATTGACAGTGTGAAATAGGAAGAAAAGGGCTAAAGGTGTAGGGAAAGTGGGAAGGGTAGGGGAAAGGTAACAAGGGAGAGGAAGAAAGATGAGAAAATGAAAAAATGGAGATAAAGTGTAAATGGGGAGGGGAGGAAGGGGTGAAGGGAGGGCAGGGATAAGGGGAAAAATGAGAGCCAAGACCTGTCATGTAAGGGTACAAGATCCCAATAATGAATGTAACTGTACTGTACACCTAAAATGTACCAATAAACTCAATGAGGAAAAAAAATTTTCTAAGCCTGGAATGACACAGTCCGGCGGAGTGTGAGAAAGTAACTTTGAAGGCATAGAAAGAAATATCAATGAGACAAACAATTCAAGTTAAGGAGTTCATTACAAATCATTAACACTGTAGCAAAAGACACATAGAGTTGAGCCCATGATTTGTGGCAAAGAAAATGTAAAGGAAAAGGTATAATCAGTGAGATTTGATGACTGGCTTGGAGTGAGGCAGAAACAAGAGTCAAAACTGACTTTAAAAATCACTCAGAAGTATAATGGTGCATTTAATTACGACATAGATTGGGAAAGTCAAAGAGGTGTGTGTTTGTGTGTGTGTGTGTGTTTGTGTGTCTGTGTATTCTTATATAGAAAGTACTTGAAATTTTGCTAAAAGTTAAGTATGTCTGTGATTTAACTGATGACAAAGCTTATGAAATTCAATTTTTCTAATTTGGCTGAACATTAGGGTCAAATTTTTAAAAACACTAATGTCTAGAACCTGTTGCAAAAGATTTAAATTTAAGTGGCTTGGGTGTCTGTCTGTCTGTCTGTCTGTCTGTTTTTATATTTCCAAGTGATATGTAAATATAGCCATATTAAAAGCCTCTGACATATTCTACATTCTTTTTTTTAAATATTATTCTGAGAGTAAATGTTTGATCTACTCAAAGGGTTTCAATTCATGACAGATAATGCAGCTGTTCTTCTCCCTGAGTATCAAACTTCTTTTCTTCTTTCATAACAATTCTGTTCACACATTATTCCGGTGAGTCCAATCACTGAGGTGCCAGGTATTGCTTAAGAAAAGAGGAATGTAAAGATGCCCAGAGTACAAACGTTGTTTATATTAAAGCCCATGGAATGATCATGGCTCACGATCTTAACCATCACATTTCTAAGCATAACCACTAAATTATATGCCCAGTCCAGGTCTTTCTCCAAATCCTCAGTACCGCATTTCTAATTTGAGAATTGTGTGTGCTCCACTGTTACTATGAACTCTACTTCTAAATTTATCTTACCTCCAAATCTACATTACTAATTCCACAAATATGAAATCAGCTCCCCACATACATCTTATTAATGCATATCGTTCCCATATTCATTCAAATATAAATTAATTTGTTATTGTTGCCTTTCACCTTGGGTGTGAGAATGTCTCCTAGGTTATTTGTGGTCCTGCATATTGTAACACAGGCCTGTTACCAGTAAAAGCCCCCTTACGTATTTTCCAGGAAATAAGAGCCTCAATCCAGGACCATTTCCTTCTCTTCCACTCTTCATCACATGAACTCAGACACATAAACAAGAAGATTTCTGTAGCTGAGAGTGGGAATAAGGGGGTGAGGGACTAAAACATTTGAAGGCGTCCTCCTAATAAGCCTGCACTCTTCTTAGCTGTGTTTAAAACTTTTGTTTTACTTCTTCAATAATAAAAGGAGGAGAAATGTACTTAGCTACTTTGATTACAGGAAAGATCAAATAAAAAAGTAATAAAAAGCATTTACTAACATTATCATTGTCTATGATGACCACAGCCAGCAGCTTTGACATCCAGTCAGTAGATGCCCGTTTGTCACAAAATGAATCAGGCAGAGAAGGTGTATGTTTAGGAAGAAAAAAATAGTCTCTGAGTAGAGTTACCACAGGATTATCAAAATGAAAGCCCTTCAATATTACTGAATTTTTACCCTTAGGGGCCAGGAGGGGCAGATAATCCCGGTACTGAAAAGTTCTGAAGCAATCCTGGAGAACTTGTCAGATGTGATTAATTGCCGTTTTTGAAGCAGAAGTAAGCATCACAAAACCATGCACAAATGCCAGACATCCAAATAAGCTCCCATCCAGCCCAGCTCCACGCCAGCCAAGGTACTCAGCTGTAAACTGAACGTACTTGCTTTCCTTCTAAACTCATCGAAAAGCTTAGCCGACCAGCAAATGATAACAATAAACAGCTAATCATGCATGAAACAAGAAATAAGAGTTTTCTACTTGTATGCATGCTTAAACTAGAAGAGATGCCAGTCAATGAGGGACGAAGGAGGAGGAAGAGGAGGAGGTGGAGGAGGAGGAGGAGGAGGAATCCAAGGCAACATTGAGATGGCTATTTGCCAACTTTATCAGCACCACCGGTCACGCACCCAGACATTTTTCGTAGTGGACAGAAATTAGGGACATGAGCCCTGTACAATAGCAAGCGCGGATTCGGGCTGGTGAATGACAGCAATGCCCTCGTTTGGTCAGGGAGTCTTCCCTGGGGCGCTTACCTTAGGCTTTTCCCACACAAATTTAAATTCCCTGGGTTCAGCTGCTCCCCAGGCAGAAGAGCACTGAGGACCCCACTTTTGTCATCCTAAGTGCCCAGCTGGGAGGGGAGGACTGAGAGGATTGGGGTAGCGTGGCCTTGAAGATGCCCCAGGCACCTGGGCACGGGGAGGGGCATGGCTCCTCCGGGCTCCTCCGCATTCCGCACTTTGCTCACAATTCGATTATTTACTGAAAGTGAGAAACAAAATCGTGTGTTTCAGCCCTTGATTAAAGAGAGGATAATGTTTTGTTAGAAAAGTCAGCTGCAGAGATTTAGTCTGAATGTGATGGCGGCAGCTGCTGAAAGGTTTTGATTTGGCAAATCGCGGAGGTCTTTCTCGAATGCTAACTAAGGATTTCAAGCAGAACAAATTCATTCCTGATGAAGTCTTGCAGCCGACTACGTGGAATAATTTGAATCACAGACCTGTGAAATTTGATCAGGGTGGAATGAAAGGACTCTGCAGAAGTGATCTGGAGAGTCAGTTTAACCAAGGAACTGCGGTGACACTGGGTGACCACAGAGAGCCGTTTCACCTGCGGTCTCACTCTGGGTTCTTCTGCCAAGAGGATTTCCGAGCCACGTACCCTGGCGGGCATGATCACTTCCCTGTATTCAAACCCGAAGACACACGCAGTGCTCATGTCCTCAATCTTCTTTCATTTAGGAGTCCATCGTTATATAGGGCTCTAGAAATTTCTAGTATCCATTTATTTATTCACCCTTTGAGGGATCCACCCTGGACAATATCTAAGCGCATTGCTATTTGTGTGAAATGTTGTTTCTTCACATTTTTTTTTGTTTCTTGTTATCTTTCATTGGGTTGTATAATTTATTTATATTTTAGGTTTTTCATAAGGGAGAAATCATGATATTTGAACTGGTGTGTTTAGTTTATTTCACTTAACATTATGGACATTTTAAAGTACATAGAGTACCCAGAGATGGAGAGAAAATTGGAAACTAGCATACAACTATTAGCTCACCTTTGAACTACTATGACCCCAATGTGGAAATTCTTGTAAAGTGAACTTGAGGAGCTATAGCGAGCCCTACTTTTGTACTCTAGCTTACGAGCCAAGCATTTCCATGCTGGCTTTCTGAGGATGGGGCAGAGGAGAGGAAGGGCTGGAGGTGAACATAGGGAACAGGCTAGAGGACGATGTCTAAGTGGACAGAGGCTCCTTAGGTTCCATGGTAGTAGCTGTTGACCCTGCTGTTGAAAAGAAGCAATTTGTATCACCGCGGAAAAACTGTCTTTGTAAGCAAATGTTAGAAGTCATGAGGAAAATATTTTTGACACAAGAAGGTGGGGCATCTGAAATGTATATTTTTAATATTATGTCTGTTACTTTGCTTCTTAATACTAGACACAGTGAGGGAAGTTTCTGGAGAATGATATATTAGGCACAACTAACTGAATTCTGGAAGATGTGTGGGGTAGGGGAGTAAATGGGCCGCTATTTGCAAAGGAAAAGGTTATAAAAAAAATTCGAAGATGAAAATTTTCAAAAAAAATCATTGAGCTTCAGAGAAATGAAGTAAATAAAGATAAAGATGAAACATGAAAATGTGGTATGAAATTTGCTTTTTTTTTAACAACAAACAAGTTTATATATATTTTTTCCCATTAAATTTATTGGTATATTGAAAGCAAACAATATGGTTATATTTATAAGGTAATATTTTGTTGATTTTATTTTATTATTTTTTATTCAATTTATTGGTATATTCTAGGTATACGGTATAGTTCCATTCATTACTGGGATCTTGTACCTTTACATGACAGGTCTTGGTTCTCATTTTTCCCCCTTGTCCCCACCCTCCCTTTATGCCCCCCTCCCTACCTACCAACACTTTAATTCCATTTTTACATTTTCTCACATTTTTTCCCTTTCCCTTGTTCCCCTTCCCCTACCCTTCCCACTGTCCCTACACCTTTAGCCCTTTTCTTCCTATTTCAAATTGCTAATTATCCCGTTAGCACTATTTTAGTTTTTCAAACCAGAGAAACTATTTGGTATTTACACATGTGATTTATTTATTTCATTTAGAAGTATATCCTCAAAATGTATCAATTTTCCTATGAATGAATCTACTTTCTCATTCTTTATGGCTGAGTAGTATTCCATTTTATAGAAAAACCACATCTTCTTTATCCAGTTTCCAACTAATGAGCAAATGGGCTGTTTCCAAGTTTTAGCACTTACAAACTGTGCTGCTATAAACATAGGTGTGCATATGCCCTGCGATATGATTCTTTTAATTCTTTTGGAAAGATACCCAGCAGAGGGATGGCTGGGTCAAATGGACCCTCTAGTCCCAGCTCTTTGAGGTATCTCCACATTGATTTCCATAGTGGTTGTACCAGTCTGCACTCCCACCAACAGTGGAGAAGGATTCCTTTCTCCCCACAACCCCACCAACATTTGTTATTGTGTGATTTCTTGATAGCAGCCATTCTTTGTGGGGTGAGGTGGAGTCTCAGTGTTGTTTTCATCTTCATCTCTCGAATGACCAGTGATGTGGAACATTTTTTCATATATTTGCTTGCTGCTTTTCCTTCTTTGTCTGAGAAATGTCTGTTCATTTCAGATGCCCATTTTTAAATTGGATGTTTATATTTGGGGGGACTGATTGTTTTGAATTCTTTATATATTTTAGATAATAGTCCTTTGTCTGAGGAGCAGCTGGTAAATTTTTTCCCACGTTGTAGGTTGTCTCTTAGTTCTGTTTATTGATTGATTTTAAATGTTATTAGTGCTTGGTATTAGAACATACTGTGAGAGCTCTGACTTATGCAAGTTAATAGCTTCTCCGGGTAATGAACAGGTTCTCACTTCCAGATATGTCTTCAGTAGGATCTCAGATCTGTGTTCCCTATTGTGCCAGGTGACCTAGTGGGTAGAGAGCAAAAGGTGAAGAAACGTGAAATTTTGGTATTTATGAAATAGCACATTTGAAAATAGACATGCTTAATGCATTCTCTAAATTCAAAGGCATACTTTTTAAATGGAACTTTGTTCTTCTAAACTATTACAAAACAGAGTGAAATGAGGTTCACTACTTTTTATTCCAATTAGATAATAATAGTACATTCTGACAATAGGCACCGAGATAAAGAAATTAGACCAACTAAAATGATCATGTGAAAAGAAAATATGTCACACAATTTGGTCTTATTTGACATTGGACACATTTGTTCCTTTTTTTCTTTTTCTTATTTTTCTTGAATATGTATTGGTCTGATAAAAAAAGTCAAAGCCCTTTTCTAACAAAACTATCTCCTCCAGCTCTACCCTGTAGCTTCAAATACGTTTTGACATCTCTGCATATAATCTATACATGCACATATATATTTCATCCACCGTACACACACAAATGCATATGTATTTAATCCACCTAGTCTATGATACAGTATTCTGAAATTTTGAATTGAGACATGATTGTGCTAAACAAATCACTATTCTGCTTTGCTATAATTGCCTATATTAGGTGAACATCTTGCACAATCCATGTTTTGTAATTATACTACTCATACAAGAAATGCTTAAGGAAGAAGTATCTATTGTTGAGCTATAGAATTCCAGAATACAAAAAGAACTTGACCTCATCTAGTGACTTCCAATGTCTTCATTAATTTAAGGGAGAGGGAAACACTTTCAATGACTTGCAAATCAATTACTTGCCTGTATTTTAAGGAATAAATGTTTGTGATATCTCAAAAATTCATTTGTTGAAACCCTAACCTGTGATGTGATAGTGTTAGGAGAGAAGTCGTGTGGTGCACTTTGAACAAGTGGAATTAGTGCCCTACCAAAAGAGATCTGAGAATTCTCTGGTGGAAAGTGAGAGAGTCTCAAGTGAAGCTACAGACAGAAGATAGATTTCTGTCTACCAGAAACAGGGGGTCCCCACCAGACACTAAAACTGCTGCTGCTTTGATCTTTGACTCCAGAATGGTAAGCAATCTGGTTTGTTGGTAAGCCACCGAGTTTATGGTACCTGATACAGTAGCCTCAACTAAGATTTTGCTTAAGAAATTATTTTCCTTTGCTGTGATCTATTCAAACACAAACTGTGGAAAATGCAGAAAAATGAAAATTTCATTTCATTTCAAGCAAATGTCAAGACATTCCAAATGTTTTTCATTGTGAATAATGTCTCTGTTTTGACTCTGATTTAATGAAACAAATATACCAAGCCACTTGACATCTCTTTGGACTAAAAATATCCAGCTGGATGTGGAGATGTTAATTTAGTTTAATTCACAGAAGCATTAACACCTACAATTAATACCATGTATTCCTACAATGTATTTTTATGGATATATTATAATGGTGTATACAAAGAGAACATTTTGCTTTTAATATTTTCATATTCTGTCCAGAGACAAAGAAGTAATGATGATTAGAATTTGCAAAAACAACCAATAAATATTTAAGAAATACCTATTCACTTTACACATCCCTGGCAAATGGAATCTAGTCTTCAACACAACCTCCAGAAGTAATAAAATGCCTTATTTAAGCACTTATCTTTTTTTTCTCCCAAATACTTTTAAAACATTCACTGGTCCTCTTGTGAAACACTCTTTCCTTCTTAAAGTTGTTCTTAATTTTTCTCCTCCTGACTCATGACTTCTTCATTTCCTGTTTTAGCTTCTTTCCCCTTCTGCTCCACAAATATTGTCTTGAGCCACATTTCCACTCTTTTTCTATGGTTTCTCCTTCACACATTTCATATGCTCCTAAAGTTTCAAATTTCACTACTAAGCTGAAGATTTCTAAACTTTCTAAATTTATTAGGACCAGTTCTCCCTTATGTTTTCCAATTATAATTTCAGGCCCATATCCATAAGCTCTATATATGGATCCTACATGCTATTTCTGGTTTCCAGCTTTTCCTGACCATGTTAGCTGTGAGAATATCTCCTCCTTGGTGCACTTGCTTTCCTTTGAACATCAACTGCCTCTCTTAAATTCTTATCATAGACCAATATATTCAATGTATTTACCTAACTCTTTAATAGTTTCACATTGATATAACAAATTTACAGCAATTCAACTTAAATGCAGAGTTCTTTGCCCATCAGTATCCCATCTGGATCCTTTTCTGGTGTTTTTTTCCCCACTGAATTATATCATTCTGCACATTGCTTTACTACACAAAGACGTAGGAGCTACTCTGGCTTCTTTGCAAAGGCAAGGCAATTCAGCTATAGCTGTTGATTTAATCAAAGCTTCATTTGTCTTTTCTTATATTAACACATCTTTTTACTTTGCCCAAATAAGTATCTTCCATTTATATATACTGATTTCTTTACTACAACTAGCATGAGTCCTTGTTTCCTTTGTATTTATCAATCTGAAATTCTATATAAATATATATATTCTGAGGCCTGGGATTTAGTTCAGTGGTTCCACCACCTGCTTTGTAAGCACAAGGACCTGAGTTCCAGCCCTAGTATAAAAAAAAAAAAAAGCTCTATATTTTCTTAAAATCTCAGCTATCACCTATTTTTATTCAAACTTTTGCATGATTCTTACTAACCCTCAACTTATGGTAGTTTTGATTAGTTTTATATGTGCTTTGATTATTCATGTTTCACAGATAAGAAATCAAAGCCTCCAAAAAGAAATCATTATGCCTGCACTCTACTATCTAATTGGTAATAGATCAAGATTTAGAAACCAGGTGACTCAAATTCATTCTTTTCTACAATACTAAATCTTTGCCTGCACACACTTGTCTCTCAACTTCAGTGTTAGTACTATTGTATTAAGCTTATATTTCAATTTTTCTATGTTTCTACCCGAAGCAGAAACTGAGGGAAGAAACCTTTGCTCTGGTTCTTTTCTCTAGGACCTAGGAACCAGGTGCTGACTGGTCAGATTTAACAGGTAGTAGCCTGCAGCATAGAATATCCACTGAGGCAGATGTTAATAATCTTTAGTAAAGTACAATGCACTGTATTTTAATTTTGACATTATTCATGATATCTATCAGAGGCCTTCATTCAGAATACAGTTATTGGAATCTTTAAAAAGCAACTTTTGTTGTTCATTATATTATTAATTTTTGGAAGATATAAACAGTCTTTCAAGGAAATGTTTCTATAAAATACTCATAGGGGCAGTAAATTTTTACATGTCCTTGAATATATTGTATAAAATTCAAAATGGCCTGTTTCATATGCATTTCTGAACAGACTGAGTTCAGAAGTAACTATATAAATATATATATATATACATATATAAATATCAGTATTCTCAAGAAAATAGCCATAGCTTTCTTTTGAATAATAGAAGGTGTGTTCAGTGACTCAAAATCCTCAGTGAAGTCACTCTTGCGAAACCTAAAAAGGACATGGGAGAATAAGGTGGCCTCCTGGATATTCTGAGTGACCCACACTCCTCCTCCTTATCCTACTGCCCCATATTCTTGGAAAATAACAGACAGGTCAGTCTCTGGGTTATAGATGAGTCTGGAATTCTTGATATATTGGGGATTTGGAATCTGCCAGGGAAATTTGGTGTATTCCCACTGACCAAAGTCAGCCTTGCTTCTCAATTTGTCACTATAGAAAAAAAAAAAGGCAAATCAAAACAAAAAGAAAAAAAAAGCTCTTTGCTCTCAATCTGTCACTAGTGCGTGTCTAGGGAAAACGAGTGACTGGACCAGAAGTGTGACCAGACCGCCCCATACGTGCTATGAACTCGGCCAGTATGTTTGAGACATGTGTTTTCTCGGAGTCTTCGGAAGGTTTCCTTCTGACCCCATGCTGTCCGTGCTTTCATATTGCTGTCATGCTTCATACCATTCTTGAGGGCATTCCGGGATGAAAGGGAGCGTCAGGGTGCAGGTGAAGGTGAGCAGGCGCCGTGGCATCCACTAGGAATTATTTGGTGTCCCTCCGATGTAAGCATTCTGGGGCTCTAGAGACCTGCTCAGTTGCCATGGAAAAGAAATCAGAACCCTTACAGCCAATGTCTATCCCAGAGCATCTAAAGCCAGGAATGGGAAGGCAGGACCCTTCCGGGATCAGGCATGGAAGCCCTCCGAGGCCAGGGCTAGGCGAGCATGCCTCTTTATTGTCATCTCTGTCGTTCTATAGACTCTCTACTTCCCGTAAGCACTTCCTCTCTCCGAGTGACTCTGACTCTTGCAGTTGTCATCACTAATCTTCCTTCTCTCTGGACTATTTGTATGAGGACTGTGAGTGAATACAGTTGACTTATTTGCCAGTATAACATTAGCCATCATATTTATTGCTTTGAGTTCTTGTTTCAGTTTTCTGTAATGTAGCCTCAGATTCACCCTCAGTAAAATGAAATAACACTAGTATATGCTGTAAGGTTTAAAGTACTGTATTCAAAGCATTACATATAGGACAGAACCAACTTCGAGGTACTGAAAAAAAGCATGTTTGGTTATTATCTGAAAAAACTTATGGATGATTTGAGAGGTTGAGGTCTGCGTTTGTTGCCTCTCTGCTATCTTGCTCACAGACTAGAAGGGAAAGCATTAGAAGGATAGGAGTGATAGAGCGTTGAATGATGTAGGATCTGTCAGAGGAGGAAGATGGGGCAGGAGCACAGGAAGAGAATAAAGAATATGTGGATGTGAGCTGACCTCTCCAGAAACTAAATTTTAGAAACTATGGGACAGGTTTCCAAGGAACAACTGAGATAAGCACTTGGGGCCTTATAATGGAGGATTTTGCAAAGTGGTTAAGGGAGACTTTAAGTTGTTAGAAGGTTGCAGGTTTTAAAAGCAGAGGTAGATATAATCAGCCTTATCTCGGAATCAGTCTGTGTGTGAGTGTGGAGTAGTAAGTTCTGGAATTTTGGGGATACCTGCAGAAAATATCTTGCGGAGATTTTAGGTGAAAAACTGTGGACCCATGAACTACTATATTATCAAAACGTTTGGAAAGAAAGTTGTGGATTCAGACAGGTAGAATTATAATAAAATATATTTGGTTGTTCACAGTGAGTGAAGAAATTAGAAGACTACATCTTGGTCTAAGTAACTGGGAAGACGGTAGCATTTGCTGAGATTAGCAATATGAAAAGAAGCAAGAGGAAGCCGGGTGTGGTGGTGCACACCAGTGATCCCAGCACTCAGAAGGCTGAGGCAGGAGGATCACTGTGAGTTAGAAACCAGCCTGGGCTACATAGTGAGTTCCAGGTCAGTCTCAACTACATAGTGAGACCCTGTCTCAAAAAAACAAAAAACAAAACAACAACAACAAAAAAGCAAGAGGAGAAGTGTTTGCTTTGAGAATATCACACTTTTCTAATATTTGAGTCTTGAAATGCAGAGAAAGATTTGTGCTGAAAGATACATTTTTAAAGATTTTGTTATAAAAAGGCCACCACCAAAGGCACAGAAGTAAAAGCAATTTTCTAGAGAGAATATACAGCGCTAGAAGAGGGAACGGATGCAGAGCTGCCTATACACAGTGCTTTTGCACAGTAAACCCTGCATGCCCTCGATGATTGAAACTAAAACTTGATAGAAGATGAATAAAGCTTCTAATTTAAAAAGGCCTTTTCAGAGCAAAGATAGACTATGGTACATTAAAATATTTAAAGTTCATGATTAGCTTCTACTTTGATATGTTCTGTCCCTGCCAGCAGGACTTAGCTGCATGCATCTAGGTGGTGGCCTGACTCCCATCCATGTCTTTAAGGAAAGGGCACTGTCACTGTTTCCCTGTGGTTTCTGTACATTTCAGAAACAGGTCCCTCTAGGTGTGATCACACAGGGAAAGTTCCCATTAAACATAGGTCCAATAAAAATAGTAAGTCCTATTAAAATAGTAAGGTTATGATAAGCTTACTACTTAAACACCAGTAAAAACTTATTGAATAAATGAGTGGTTGAGTTTTTTTTTTCTTTTTAGATACCTTAGAGGGGATAGAAGAAAAATAGAACTATGAACTAAGTCAAATTAATGGAATATCAAGGGAAATTAAATTGTGCAGGACAGAAATGACAAGGTAGGTCCCTTAGACCTAAAATGAAGTGCTAATCATTGCATAAGAAACTACTTAACTTTTGGTGCGACTGATATCATTATCATGACATTTAATCTTTCTTTAGTTAGACTCCAGTGCTTTGTTGCAGAATAATTTTATTTTCAACTCATATTACCTATATGTGGCCTTTTAAAATTTTAGAAACAAATTAACGTGTAAACTTTGTTAGGACTTCTAAGTCATGCCAAGGGACATGTATGGCCTACTTATTGGCCCACTGTGGGTCAGGACACCTTTCCCATATCATTAACATCCTTTCTGACCTCACTATGTGAAAGGAGACTTCCTTCCAGAAACAGCCTGTACGAAACTGTAGCCAAAGCATAGCTATGAAGTAGGCTCTGAGCCACATCAGTGACTGAAAGGAGCCTTTCTTACCTTACATTTTCTGTGCACCTAAAGTCCCTTGTTCCAGACCTCTCAGACTCTGAAGTGCACAGAAGTATAACTTTGAAATGGTAGGTGACATTTTGCTGCTCATTGTGTTTCCACACAATGCAGTCTTTGATCGTCTTGTCACTTTATTGGAGGAGACTCCAATGGTGAATATGTTGACTTTTGCTGTATTCTTAGACATGAACAAAGAAGCGCTTTTAGGAAGAGTCAGATCTTGAATTTTCTAATCCAATTAAGCAATATTTCACCTGGCTGCAGAGCTACCATGTGTTAGACTCTGCAATTGCCTTTGGACTTGCTAAATCCATTTATCGCCTAGAATGGGCAGTCAGAAATAAATGGCAGGTAAGAAAAATATGGTAGGTAAAATAGTCTTTTTTACACTGTGCCTTTTGTTATTGTGTTATAAAAACCCAGGTTCAAATGGATTGAGGTAGACTTATCTTTTAATGAAAATCACCGCGAGATTTGAAATCAAATATTCTTATCTTTTACCACTGTCTCCAGCGGAGCTGACCTTCCAGTTTAATCGTAGAAGGAGCTACCATTATTATTTTGGACACACATTCTTCAGAACCACACATAAAAGAGACAATGAAGCCAGCATGCCTTCTTTCAGGCTCCACTGTCAGAGTCCGTGCCTGTCAGCGTTTCCAGAAAGCAGAGGGCAGAGAAGTGCAGGGGCATTGTTTGAAACAGAAAGTAGTGAGTTCTCAGGACATTGTTAGGAAGCTGGCCTCAAAGGCTGAAGAGGCCGTGTGCAGCACTTATGCACTGTTTCCGTGGTTATGTTAACTGAAGACTGGAACCTGGGCCGGTTCAGATCACAGACCTGCCAGATATTCCCACTGCCTGAGACCTGCGGCAAGGCGATGCCTCAGCAGAGTGGGGATCCTCAGCACACAACAATAAACATTCCTCTTTCTGTTGCCATTTCAGCCTAGGGAAATCTGAAACGATCTCTCAGAAACCTGTGTAGGATGAGAGTAATTCAGCCAAATACTTCCTGTCTTGATACACAAACCAGTGGAGAAAAGTTTACACTTCTTTTTCTTTAGTTTCTCTTTGCATGAATTTCAAAGTTTGTAACAGAAAAGTGAGTGGGTATTGGTGTTAGAAAGAAGGGAAAGGGAGGTGAGAAGTACAAATAGATGAAGGAATGACATTTAAGGGAACATTACATGAAGCAGCATTTCTCAAACATCTAAAAAATAGTGGTACACTAAGGAAATACGGCAATGAGAATTTAGTGTCAAAATGATTGTAAATTTGTCCCTAAGTTGACTCAGTGTCACCAAATATCCCCTTAATCTTAATTAGAAATAGAAACAAAGTAATGTTTTTCCAGAAACTTCATGACACCAATTCCTCTTTCCAGAACAACAGATACACTAGCAGCGTGGCTACTCCATCAGGTAGTTTAGAGAACAGAGCTAACGTAGCACTGATTTATCAACACCTCAGTCTGGGGAAGCATCAGAGTACAACTGCTAGTACATAACATTTCATTTATTGGAATAGAGGCCTTTACATTTTATGGGCATCATTACAAAATCACCTTAGTATGAATCGATTCTATGTACAATGGGAAAATCAAGCCTGAAAAATTGATTTGAGCAAGTACTTTTCTATCAATATCCTTGAAGTTGTATGCTACTCTGCTTAGCATTTTAACAATTGCCTTAATTAGCGGCTTGCCTTCATTAGATATCCCGGCCTCCTACTTACTTCTTGTGGCACAGACTACTCGCTATTCCCCCCCTGTCCTTTTCAAGGATTCATCGAACCATCTAAGGAATTGTATTAAGTCTATATATTCCTTTAATATGGATATTTTGACAATAATAATTTTATAATCTGTGAGAATGAAGTATGTTTCCATTTACTGTGTCCTCTCCAATTTCTTTAATTGATCATGTTTTTTAGATTTCATTGTATAGACCATTCGCTAACGTTGAATTTTTGCCTAAATATTTCTCTTCTAAGCTATCCAAAGTGGAAGTATTTTCTTGATTTCATTGTTGGCTATTTGTGTACAGACATGCCATAGAGTTTGTGTGTTGATTTTTTACTTGGGAACTACTGAATTCATTTATTGAGTCTAATAGTTTTTGCATAGACAGCTATTTAATGCATATAGGAACATGGCATCTGGAAATAATTTAATTTTTAAATTTATTATTTAGAAGTTTTGATTGTTTTTCTTGTCTACTTGCTCTTGATAGTGCTTCCAGTACTGTTTTGAAGTGAAATAGCAAAATTACTCATCCTTATCTTGTGAGGGAGGGAAAGAGAGGGGAGAGAGAAAAAGAAAGAATTCAAGGGAAAAAATTAAAAATAGGGCCTTTGCAAAAGGAGGGTAATAAGAGTTGTAAGGAAGGGCTGGGAGAGAGAGGGGAAAAATGAAGTTGTGTTATGTATGTGTACCAGCTCTCCACAGTAAGTATAATCATTCTTACTACAGACACATACTAAAATGAATGAATTAATTAATAAATGATATGATATTATATGTGGGGTTTACATAAAGGATTTTTATAATGTTAAGGGACTTTTTTCTATACATAAACGGTTAGGAAATTTATGAAGAGGGACTATTGAATTTTCCAATAGTTTGCATGTTGTTCACATACTGGATGCTTGATCTCAAGTATTGGAAGTGTTACTAATTGGGGTCCAGTGGAAGGTGACTAGTGCGTTGGAGGTGCTGCCCTTGCAAAGTGCTGATCTTTGTCTCCTTGAGTACCTTAGGTTTCAGAAGAGTGGGTGGATGTAAAACAGACAAGTTCACCTCTGCATCCTCTCTGGCTTCCTATCTGATCATGTGATCTCTCCTGTACACAGTCCCACCACTGTAATGCCACTCACCATGAGACTTCATAGAGCCAGGCAGAAGCCGACATCACCATCTTGGACTTTGAAATCTGTAAGCTACATAAGCCCCTTTTCTTTAGAAAGTGCTCAATTAAGACATGTTACAGAAGTAGAAAACAATCTAACAAATATACTGCTGAATTTATGTGTGTCTGTGTAAGTATATGTACCTGCGCATGCATGTGTGTGCAGTGGTATAGGATCATGTGGTTTGTGTTTTTTCAGTCTAAATATCATACACCAAATTAATTGACTTGAATATATTAAATCAGCCTGATATACAAAATGTAAAGCTCCCATTCTCTAAATAAATAATTTTTTATTCAATGTTGTTTGACTAAGATTTTATTATTTTAACATAAATATTTGTAAAAACTATTGGCCTAGAGCATCCCCCATACACTATGGTAATATTACTGGTTTAGTAATATTAAGGTGATGGTGGCCTAGTAAAATGTAAAAAGTGTAATTTCCAGCTCTATTTTTTGTTTGCTTGTTTGTTATTTGAAGAAGAAATTTAAGAAATATTAATACGAAGTTTTCCTTGAAATTTTCTTAAAACTTGGCCTTAAAGTCATCTGTTACTAGGATTTTCTTTGTCCAGAGTTTTTAAAATTACTACTTCAACATTTTTGTTATTGTTTCTGTTTATTTGTTTCTCCGTGATTCAAATTTGGTTGTTTTTTATCCCGAATTTGTGCATTTTCTCTAGGTTATCAAATTTGTAGGGATGTGATTATTCATAATAGTCAATTAGGATCTCTTTCACTTCTGAGTCATCTAGTGAAATATCTCTAGTACCATTTATGAATTTGATATTTGAGCCCTTTTCTTTGCTCTTTCTTTCCCTCCCTCTTTATTTATTTTTATTTATTACTATTTTTTTATACCAGGGATCAAACTCAGGACCTTGGGCTTGCAAGGCAGGCAGCAGAACCACTAAGCTAAATCCCCAGCAATTTGTTTTTTTTACTTTTTATTTTTTTATTAATTTTATTGTTACATGTAAGGCATACAATATAATGACATTCATTGTTGGAAATTTGTACTTTTACATAATCAATCTTGGATCTTATTTTTTCCCATTCCCCTGCCCAACCTTAGTTTTGATTTTTAATGACTTTTCAGATTTCCATTTGATTTAATTCTGATCTGATAGTCATTACTTCCTTCTTTCTGCTAACACTGAGTTTATGTTTTTCTTTTTCCAGTTTCTTAAATAAAATTTTATTTATTTATGATACTGCTTTTTCTTTTCTTTTTTTTAACATTTTCATGTTTATTTTTAATTTTGAAAGGATTCCATGTAATTTAATAGGTATTCATAATGCTTTAAATTTGCAAATCCAGATGACCTTGATTAAGTTTTACTCAGATGCTACATTGGATCATGTCATAAAAAGTCCAAATATTTAAATCTCAGATTTTCTTTTTTTTTCCAAATGAAGGCATTTATCAATATGAAATTCCATCTTATGACTGCTTTTGCTACAACCCATACATTTTGTTGTGTTTCTAGTATTACTTATCTTATGGTATTTTAAATTTGATATTTTGTTTGACTTTTTTACCTATTTGCTTTTCAACTGCATGTTGCTTTTCTTTCACATATTTGTAATATTTAAATATTTCTCCTTTCACTAATTTCTAGTTTAATATTTTTGTGATCAGAAGTGACATGATTTAAATCTTGCTAAATGAGCTAAGATTGTTTTCTGGCTTGCTGTATGGTGTATCTTGAAAACTGTACAGTTCATACCAGAGAAGAAAATGCATCCTGCTTCTGTCTGTGTACACTTGTTATGTCCATTGTGTTTAAAGTTCAGTTCAAGTCCAATATCTTCTTATCAATTTTCTGCCTGCTTGATGTTGACATTGTTGAAAGTGAGTGAATTTCCCCAGTGCTCTTCTATTTTTGGCTATTTCTCTCTTTATACCTATTAGCGTTTGCTTTATATGGTAGGTGCTTTAAAGTTGGGCACATGTTATGCCCTGTTTTTCCTTTTTGATGAACTGAATTGTATCCTTAAATAATTATAAGCTTTGCCTTTTATGATAGGTTTTCACCTAAACCCTACTATGTCCTGTGTAATTATAGCTATCTGGCCATAATTTTCATAGCATATTTTCCTCTATGCCTTCACTCTTTGCCTATGTTTGTCCTTAAGGCAAGGAGAGTTTCTTATAGGCAGCATTTAATTAGATCTTGCTTTTAGTTTGTCCATTCAGTCACTCTATGTCCTTTGGTTGCAAAATATAACCCATTTTCATTTAAAGTAATTATTCATAGGCAAGGGCATACTACTGCTATTGAGTTGTTTTTTGATTACTTCATGGGTCTAGTATTTCTTCTTCCTCTCTTATCTTTGTGGTTTGTTGATTTTCTATAATGCTAATTTTAATACATTTTATCTTTTTATAGTTAGGTATTTCTCAATAACATTATGCATAGTTATATTTTACCTTTTTTCTTAGCTTTTCACCTTCATACTACAGATATATATATATA
>NW_022900915.1:28769278-28840938 GCF_012274545.1 Fukomys damarensis | reverse complement strand
ATATATAAAATCTTTCAAGGCATAATAACAACTCTGGGATATTCTGTATTCAACAACATATTTACTTTACCCATGATTTATATATATATTCTCAGGGTAATAACAAGTGTCTTTCTTTCCAGTTAAAGAATGCCCTTAAACATTCCTTGTAAGTTGGAATTTCCTCAATTTTTTCTTATCCAAATGTCACCCTCATTTAAATTCACCCATGTCATGAAGATCATGTTCATAATTGGCCTTGATTGAAAATTGTTGTTCTTATGTGTACTGGTTAAGAACATGGAGATCTTTCACTGTATACTTGAAAGCCCAGAATAATTGAATTAAAGCTTGAAAAGAAGACCAATAAATGCCACCATGACAGGCACAGATTGTTAAACATGTAAATTGCAGCACGTCTCTGCCACTCTGAGAAGTGTATTTTTGTTCTATCTTTCAGTTGAAGGCCTCAAAAAGTTTTAGAATTGTTATGTTTTGATGAACTTAGAGGGCAACCCAATATTAGGAAAGAAGACAAAAACAGACACTTGTAAAGTAAATAAGCTTTACTTTGTATTATTGGTATGATAAATACCTTAATCACTTTTCTGTGGCTGGGACACAATATCTAAAGTTCACAAATTAAGAGAGGAGCTGCTTATTTTGGTTCATGGCTTTTAGCAGTTTTAGCCCATAGTTGGCAGACTCTAAGGTGAGAACATGGTGGAAAGGCCGTGGCGGAAGAAAGCAACACACACAATGGCAGCTTGGAAGCAGAATAAAAAGAGAGCAGCCCAGGGAGCTATTCCCTTCCAGGCCAGGACCCAGGCACCTGCTTCTGTTGACCAGGCCACAGCCAGTTAGGAAATCATCAGTGGATCCATTCACCAATGACTCTAACATCCCCGTGATCCAGCCACCTTCAAAAGCCCACTCTGACCACATGGGAATTCAGGGCGTCATTCTAGATCTAAACGGTGACAGTGAAAGGAGGCAACAAAAATCCGAAAGTGGACATTGGCTGTTTGTTGATGTTTTGCTTTGTAAGGTTACTCACGATAGGCCAGACTGAAAACTTTCTGCCACAAGGCTGTTTGGAATGATTGACACAGAAGAGGCACTTGATAATCTAATGTTAGAGAATGAACAAATACCTGAATAATTAAGTATTACTTGAAATTTAATGCAGTCTTGATCATATTCTGAAAAATGTATGAAAACAGTAAGGTTGAATTTCACATTTTTAATTGAAAGTTTTAAATATTTTTAAGCGAATATACCATGATTCCCTGAATTCTGTTGCCTGAGTTCAATCTCCACTCTTCTTAAAGAATATTTACTGGGCATGGTGGTGCACACTTGTTACCCCAGCAGTCTGGGAGGCTGAGGGGGAAAGACTGCAAGTTTCATCCCTAAAGGGAAAACTAACTTACTTAGTGAGACCCCAAGACAGCTGGGAATATAGCTCAGTGCAAATGTCCTGGATTCAATTCCCAGGACCACAAAAAAATCTAATGTACATAATTTATGAATGTTAGCAGTAAAATATGGTTTTTGCTGAATTAAAAGTAAGATTTTTTTACTTCAGTCTTTTTTTTTTTACTTCCACATAAACTCCTCAAGAGAATGAATTTTCATTCTTCTAAATTTTTGCATGTCTAATGGATAAGGAATGATTGCTCAGAACATTCTTAATTAGTTCTCTCCTTTTTAAATATTAATTTTATCGGTTCAATTTAAGTATACATAATAATCACATTCATCACAAGGAATTGTATACTTCAGTCATTTTTACAGGTATCATGAAGTTAATAAAATATGGTGGTGATCCTAAATTAAAGTGTCGGAATTCCTCCCTCAAAAATCTCTCTCCCCCTCTGTGCATCTGTTTCTCACTCTCTCCCCCTCTTCTCTCTCTCTCTCTCTCTCTCTCTCTCTCTCTCTCTCTGTCTCTTTCTGCATCTACTGTATGCCAGACACTATTTTCTATCCACAGACAGCCCAATGAATAATGAGACCTTCCCCAGGTGAACCTTCCAGCAAAGAAAAGTAGACAATATAGATTGCTATATAGTTACCAGATAGTGATGAGTACTGAAGAGAGAAATAAAACAGGAAGACAGTGGTTTCGATTTAATATAGTACAGTAGGAAAGGCCCAATGAGAGGGCAGCCTTTTAGAAAATAAGGAAAAAAGGAAGTGAAATGTAGAGTTATCCACTGTTACAGGAAGTACGGGCTACAGAGAGGAGTAGTACGAAGGTTTGCAGGCAGAACATCAGGGAGGCCAGAGCAGCTGAGTGAAGGAGAGCAGGACATGAGTGTTTTGCAGTTTTCCAGATCATGGGTGGTCACTGAGGAAGAGTGATTTAGTACTTTCACTGAAACATTTCCACTGCTTAGACATAAACTCTTCCTCTGCTCCCAGGGTTCATTTGACAGTTTTTCTTTTTGAGCGGAAGTTCAATACAAGGCAAATTGCTGAGACTTCAGCTTCTGCATTGAACCATCCATATTGTCAAAGCTCGTAAGAGATGAAAAGCAATTAAAATAAATAATGTTGTTGATCTCCAACTGGAGTAAAAGATCTAGATGTGTTTTTCACCCTGAAAATTACAAAGCAAGCTCCTCTTTGTAGAAGGCTGACAGAACGTGTGGGGGAAAGTAGCATGGGAACCAGGGCTCACACTTCCGGGCCTTTTCTCCCAGTGTCTGTTTCGGGGATGACCACCTGGAGTTGTTTTCTTCAGAAAAATCTGGAGATCAAAGAATGGAAATTAGTAGCGACAGCTTACCGCAAGGGGTCAGGTGTTTCCTGTTCACCAGTCTGTGGAGGGGCGAGCTTTATGGCAAGGGTGTCTGTGTGCTGCAAGGCCAGCACAACAAGCACGGTTCTGCCACAGAAAGAGTTCATGACCCACTGGAAATGCAACGGCGTGTGAACGGGTCATTCTAGGAGCCCATTGTGTCTCTCTTGCTTTTTCTCCGTCTCTGTCTCTCTGTGTCTGTCTTTCTGTCTCTCACTGTCTCTTTCCTTTTTCTTCCTTCCTGTTTCTCTCTCTCCTTCTTTTCTGGCATTGTTCCTTTCTTATCAAATAATTGAAAATAAAGTTTAGAAGTAAATGAAGTTTAGCTGTAAACACACTGTGAAAATTAACTTTTCAGTCAGTCCTGATTATATTCAAAAATTTTCATTAGAAAAACAATTAGCTCATCTGGGGACACTTTTTTTTTTAGGAATTTGATACTTGATTTTTTAAAAAAATAACTGATAATCCACCCTGAAAACTTATTTTACTTTCTTTTATCTTATTGAATGTTAATATTTTTATATATATTTAGAGAGTATAATATTTTATGGTTGATGTATTTGAAAAATTTACTTGCTTATTTTGTGTTGCCAATTTGTTGATAATCTGGTTGCATTTAGTGACGATATTTATCAAGGTATTTTAGCTCTCATTGACAAAAGTTGGACTTGTGACAATTTGTAGTCAAACAAGATAACACTGTATTAAGAAACTAGTCAAGCAACTGGTCTTAAGAATACAAAAGGGACAGAAGGAAACTGGACAATACTAATTGGTGGTTAATGCCACTTTTTTACTATACCTCTTGATTGCTAAATTTCAAACATAGTCTGCAAAAAGATGTTTCAATCTTCAAGTACTTTTATCATTAACTACTTCTTTTCAGAAGCATAGACATCCTCAATTGTAATATGACCTTTTACTTTGTGTTAAAATAGCTAGAATAAACCTTCCGGTTAATCTGTTGACATCAGTGGTATTTAGCAGCTCTCTCACCTTAGAGATGTCACATTATTAAAATATGTGACATTTACAGTCAGTGAGACACAGTAACTGAAGATGCCATGTGAGAGGCTTACCATATACAGCCAAATGTACAGAGGAACTACTGTGCGCAGCCCGGCATGGCAGACACTCCGGCCATAACACTTCAAATCAATAAAATGCAATCTGCATCCCCAAGCTATCAACACACAGTAAGAAGAAAAGTAATTTAAAAAGTGATAATAATAAAGTTTACACAGTACTGCTACAGGGAAGGAATATAGACTGATGTTTAATATAAGGCCCAAATGGTAAATAAAGGTCAGATAATGTATAGTCGAAACTGATTGTCAAGAAGGATGCTTTCACTGACAGAAATAAGAAAGGAAACAATAGAAAAATTATGGCATATTTAAGAGATTGAACAAATGTACTATGGCTAAAACAGACTGTCTGTTTCTGCCAAAGTTCAGAACAGGCTACCTTAACAAATAGCACCTTGGCATTTGAGAAAACAGCAGAAGCAGAAAGGTCACTCTTACCTGTTCCTAAACCTTCTTCCTTGAAACAGGATATAAAACCTGAGGAGATCACTCTGACTTCCTTCTGCCTCTCTCTGAGGAAGCTGCTCCAAAGCTCTTCATTCAAAATACACCTTCCCTTTCTTCCCAGAAGAAAGAAGCATCCTTATTCCTGAAAACACGGTATCATGGAGAAGAATCTGAAAAATTAGGATGTATTACGTTCCAATAGTTTATTATACTAATTGTACCTCTTCTAATTGTCCTTTCTCACAATTGACAACTCAGTCAACATAAGCATGAAAATGCAGATTTCCCTGCAACTTTGAGTCTTCATTTCTGAAAGTTCCCATGTATTGTAAACATTAAGAAAATTTGTGTGATTTTCCCACTTTAATTGGTTGTTATGGTTAACATCTAGTATGTCCCCTAAAAATGTCATGGGTTTGAAAGGTGACTGGATCATGGGGGACAATATTCCTCAGTAGATCCATTTACTATGAGTTCAACAGTTCAGGTGCTGTGAAGTGGTAGGGGCCAGTTGGAGAGGTACATCCCTGGGGGCATGATTTAGAAAGGTTGTTCTGCTCCTTGGCTCCTTCTCTTTCACTATGATTCCCGGTTTCTATAGGGTAAACAACTTTCCACCATGTGCTTCCCCCATTGTTGTTTCTCACTTGGAGCCAGCCAAGCAAAAGTGGAATGAGATCTCTGAAACTATGAGCCAGAATCAACCATATTTCCTATAAGTTGTTGGTGTTGGGTAGTTTTTCTCTGTGACAGCAAAATTATAAAATAAGAAAATGATACAAGAAAATTGAAGTAGTTGCTGTGACCGTAACAGACCATATAATTTAGAAGCCACTGGAACAGGTTTGTGGGAAGAATTTGGAAAATTTTGGAAATGTAAATTACAGAGGTTCTAAATACTGCAAACAGAACTTGATGGGTGAGTCTAGTCAGAGCCCAAAAGGCCAGAGCACAGATATGGATATGAAAATTAAGGGGTCAGAAAATTTCATTTGGGAATAAGGATCTCATTAGCTGTTGGACTAAGGGCCACGTTTGTTACAATATAATGAAAAATTTGTTTGCAGCTGGCCCAAGACTTTGCAAGAGACTGAGATTTAGGATAGCATACTAATTGATGTGATGAGAAAATTTCAAGGCAGCCCAACATTCAGGCTGTGGCATGAGTGATTATGACTACTTTCAGACACGTTTACAGTGAAAATCTGGAACAGAAGGCACAACCCAAAAATATAAAACTTTTGTAGTTTTGCCAGAAAGGAAGCACATGAAAGTTGAGACAAAATAGAATGTGATTGCTGAAAAGATAATCATTAAAAAAAACAGCTGCGTACTTAGCATTAGGATGATAGGAAAGATTACTTGAAGGCACATCAGGAATTGGCCAGTACCAACAGTCTCAGGATTAAGAGTATAAAAAAGTAAACAATTTTGAAATAATTTGCTTTTAAAAGTGTCAGGGAACTCAGTTCATTAAGAGTCTCCTAAGAAATTGTATACAGGAATTCAACCATTCAGGCTCTTAGCACTGCAGCCATGATCCAGTGGAGCCTGGCTACTGCTTTCACTGGTGGCAGAACTTGGCATCCTCCACATGGTGCTGGTTTTCCAGCCACACAGGATGCAAGAATTGTGGGGCTTAGCTGGGCGGAATAGTGCACACCTATAATCCCAGCACTTGGGAGCCTGAGGCAGGAGGATCTCTGGGAGTTCGAAACCAGCCTGGGCTACATTGTGAGTTTCAGTTCAGTCTCAACTTCATAGTGAGATGCTGTCTCAACCCCCACCCCAATAAATAAATAAATAAAGGGATTGTGGGGATTTACAGAAGCTTTCACCAAGATTTCAAATGAAGCCGCAAGAGCCAGGCAGTATGCTCCTCAGAGAGAAGTCCCTGAAGCTGTTCGAATGGAGCCAAAAGTCTAGTGGAGAACTGAGGCAGTTCAAGGTGCCAGAAATGTGGAAAGTCTGCTGAAAAGTTCCAGGCAGTGATTACAACCAGCCTAAGACATAGGTCATGTGGGCTGCAACCAAAGCAATAAGCCTGAGACTTTGCCTGAATCTGTACTATCCCCTTGTTCTTCTGTTTTGGAATGGCTACATTTTACCATGTGCCATTTCATTTTTGAAGTAATTCATGCTCTCTCTCTCTCTCTCTCTTTCTCTCTCACTCGCTCACTCTCTCTCTTTCTCTCTCTCTCTCTCTGGCTCAAACTTAAAAGTTTGCCTTGACTATTATGGGAGATTGGAATTGGACAGTTCAGAAATACCAGAACTGTTAAAACTTTGGCAACTCAAGAGATGACCTAAATGTATTTTGCATAATAAGATGGACATAGACCTTCTGAGGGTCAGGGACAGAATTTTATGCTTTAAATCTAAAGATTATGCCAAGTGTCTCATATGTTTGGAAGGTGATTGGGTCTGGCAGGCAGGTATTCACCCACTGATGAGTCTTCAGTATTTCAAGTGTGGTTAGGTGATGAGGACTCTTTACAGCTGTTGTCACTGAGGGTTGATCTGGAAGGCCTCCTCCCTTCTCCGCCCCCCAGTTGCTTTGGGATCAGCAAATTTTCTTCACCTTACCCCTCTAATATTCCACTTCTGGCTTGTAGCCCACCAATCATGGATGAACTGAGCCCTCTGAAACTGGGAGCCAAAATCAACCTCCCCTCCTTTCAGTTGAGCACTTAGAATATTTTGTCCAAGTGATGAAAAAGTGACTGATACATCTGCCTTTTGTTGTAAGGGTCTCAGCCATGAGCCTAGTAGTAAGTACAAAAAAGTAAATTTTTTCTTTATATCTCAGAGTTAAAGCTCCAAGAAATTCAGTGAATTTCGATGAAAGGCACAAATAGAGAATTTTTGAAGGGCCGATGAGCAAAGAGTAACAGAAAACTACATTTAGATCTATAATAGCTATCATTTAATAGTCAGGGTCCTTGTCACCCTGCATGCATTTTCTCCTTGAGATAATGGAGCAAATAAACTTAAAAGTTTGTGATGAGAGAAAATGTTTACCTGGAGGGCTACCCTGCAATTAACAGAAGTTTTTGATTTGGGCTATACAGGTGTGCACATGGAGTTCATCTCACACATGCTGAGAAGTTGGCTTTGCATCTGAAACACTGAAGACAGAATTTTCTCAGAGAATTCTTTAATTTGAATGTTTCAGCAAAGTATTTATTTAAGACAGGGTCTTTCTTGTAGTCTAGGATAAATCTGAATTCATGATACCCCTGAGAGCCTCCTGTGTGTTTGGGATTACAGGTTCCACCACCATGCCCAGTTTAAGATTTTACAATTTATATTCATGCACAGAATACTTCATAGTAGTGAAAATGCATCAAGTTTTACTACATTTATCAATATCAAAATATCTCACAAATACCAGGCTGGCAGAAACTCCAGTGTAAGACACACTATGCTTCCACTTTTATTGAATTTAAAACCTTGCAAAATGAAGCACATATCATTTAATAATTAATTGTGCTAAAATTACATGGAAATTGAGGTTATTTTATTTTATTATGAATATGTGTTTAACTTTTTTATTAGTATGCTTTAATATATAATGAACACCCTCATTGTGGGGAGTTTGTACATATACATATCACATCTTTTTGCTATTTTTATTAACACGTTTGCAGTACATAATAATTACTTTTCTTGTGATGTGTCAACACACCTATATAACATATTTTTAATTCTTTTTTAGTTCCCCTCCCTTTCCCTCCTTCCTGCCTCTCTCTCTTAATCCCCCTCCTATTTGAAAAATTATCTGTCATATTACCCTATTATCTATCTCCCTATTATCTATCCTATTACCTACCTTTTATTTTGCTCTTTTATTTGGGGTTTACCATGTAGGTAAATCTATACAATATTTAAACTTGTTTGTGAGCCTTCACATACATGAACTGAAAAATTCCATCACAACATTTAAAATTAATAACTCAAGTCATAATGTAGCAGGTGCAAAGTCAATAGACAAAAGCCAGTAGCTTTATGTAATCAGTAATGAATTTACTGAGAAAGAAATTATGACAAAAATACTATTTATAAAATCACCAAGTCAAATTAAATTCCTAGACTTTAACTAAGAAAGTCAAAGACTTCTACAATGAAACTACAGTACTCTGAAAAAGGACATCAGAAAGTGGAAAGATATACACTGTTCTTGGATAGGTAGAACCAATGTAGTTAAAATGATCATACTTCCAAAGCTGGTATACAGGTTTAACATAATCCCAATCAAAACAGCAATAAGAGAAAAGAAAAAATATAAGAAAAGGAAAAGTGGAAACAAAGTCTTTGTAAACAGGGGAGGGTAGAGAGGGTGAAGGGAGGGCAGGGGTATGGGGAAAAATGAGAACCAAGATCTATCATGTAAAGGTACAAGATCCCAGTGATGAATGTAACACTACTGTAAACTTAAAAAATATCAATAAAATCAATGAAAAAAATACCAACACTATTTGTCACAGAACTAGAGAGGACAATCTTACATAGCACATCTTGATCCTTTTTGCTTCTCATTACTTCCATTGTTTTCCCTCCTATTTATATTTCTATATTCGGTTTTCACAATGTTTTTTAAATATGCACCATTTTCAATATATTGTTTCATCTCTATATCACAAAATATTTCTCACCAATAAAATTTTTCTATCAGTTACTGTACCTCTGTATGTCTGTGTTGGGTTATGAAGGTATGAAAATTAGAGTTTTTACAGTAGTTGAGGGAAGGAACCATAAGACCTGGCGTTTTGCTTTGTAAACTTGAGTTCTACCCTGGATAGAAATAAGCTTGTTGTATACAAAGAATGCAACACACACACACATACACACCCACAATTTTTCAAAGAAGGAATACTTTGAGCTGTGCTGCCCAAGTTAATAGTCACGAGCCCCGTATTGGTAGATGACACAATAAATGTAATTCAGGAAAAAGCAGAAATAATTTTTTTGAGATTATGTGTCAGTGCCTCATATTTTCCATTAAAGACCTTGATTTGACAAAACACATTCTGTTGATTGAGAATTTTACTTTTGTCAGATCTGGGATACTCTGCTGTTCTAATAATTAAATTTGGGATCCAGTTTAGCTTTCTCTGCCTTCTCGGTGCAGAAGAGGAACAGTAGGTTTGGGCTCTTTGAGAGTCTTTTACCATTCCTATCTCTTTCTGATTGCCTATTAACTACTAGTGATTTCTTATTATCTTTTTATAGGGCATCAATTATAGTGCTTTAACAATAACATTGCTTCTTGAGGTATTTATAATTGTTATTTCCCATATTCCATGATATGGCACCAGCATACAGTATGAATTGGGTACAACTAAACTCCAACAAGTAAACACCAATTTACGCTAGCAGCTATCTTTGCCCAACCTACCAAAACCAATAAAATGGATTTTTCACTTCCAATTAGATGCTGTCTTACTGCGTGATTTCTCTTCCACATCTAGTGCCATCTTTCCCAGGTTGAGTTCTCTTGAAGCAGGCACTGCAATGGAATTTTACAAGTTGAGTATTTGTCAGGGACAAATAGCTGTGAGTTTAGAAAGGGAAAGAGTGGTTGGGGACTGCAGAGGCAAAGTCAAACCCCAGTTGTTTTAATGTAAGGTTTCTGTGCAGATGGCCTGCTAGCCCGTAGGACAGGGTGGAAGGTCTAGAACTTACAGAGCTGATCACAACTGCCTCACTTGACTGCAGCTGAGGGAGCCTTCACAGCCTTGCCTCAGTCAGCCGCTGAATATGTGATGCTCTGATGAGGGAGTGACCTTGACTGAGGAGCTGGCTTCTACTTACATCATCCTAAAGGACTGATTCCTGAAGTCTGACTGATACAGATGGGATAACACATTCTTTGTCCTCCGCAATGCTAATTAATCAGTTCTGCCTATCGCCTAAACTTCAGACTCAGGTTTCCAACTGTCACCATGATGTCTTCCTTCACTCCCCCGCATGCGCTGAGTGAAATCTGAAACATCCTTGTTTATGCATCTCCCCCTCATACTTGCATTGAATTTGCCAGCCAATACAGGTCTAACTTTCTAAGAGCTTTCCTCTGACATCAGACAAGACAATTACCGTTACTTACTAAAGTCCAAACCAGCATCACAGCTAAACTGCAGCATTAAAATATTTCCTTAAGAAGCTCAGTGATTCTATCTTTGCTCAGTAATGTCTATTTTCCAACATTTCAGCCAAATTAGCCTTATTAATTAGAGTATTCATTTACTTAACAAAAACCTTAACTGGTTCTTCCAGTGAAAGAAAATTATGTTCATGACCAGGCAGTTCACATCAAATTGTTCCTCACTGTTTTACCCATTTTGTGACTTTTCTAATTTAAACTCTCATTAGTGCCATACTTGTCACTCTATCCCACGTGTGTGCATTGAGTTTTGATACTTTAGCCATTTGCACATGGATTTTAGCACGTGACGATTGGGCTGACCTCCCAGACCATAACGAGATCCAATCTAATCTTGTGTCTGCACACAAATTATAGAAATAGTGGCCCAGAATCCCATTACAACTACTTTAATTTGACCACTGTTTATTCTCAGCTCACATCTATTCCCTTTCACAGCATAATCTAGGTCCAAGCAATAAAACAAAACAAAACAAAAAAAACTAACAAACAAAAACCAGATCTGGTTCTCCGGTGGGTCCACTTAATAGATAATGTGAGCTGAAATTGTTCTTCCACTGTCCTTAAGCCGCACCTGATATGGTTCTATGGCATCGTGGTGGGGTATATACTTACACTGAACAGAAAAGTCTTATTCTTGGTCATTCACGTCATATAAAGTGGCAAATGATTTTTTCCTACTTAAATAGGAATTTAAGTAGAAAAAAAACAAGTTCAGGGTATTTTATGCAGGTGGAGGAGGAAGAAAGAGCATAGTTTGTGGATTTTTATATGGCTCATATTGATATTTTACAGAGACCCTCTTACCACAAAGGTGAAACTTGATTAGTAGGTGGACATTTTTTATCCTGCTCATATTGGCAGCTTGCTTCTTAGCTACAACAGTGTTCATGCAGGGAAACTATGAATGGGTTATCTAGGATGGCAGGGATGACACCATGCTTGGATACAATAGAGGAGATTCTCTTTTGCTGAGGCTGAATAGCTGTTGCTACTGCCAAATGAGAAAACCGTCGAAGGCAATAACCAACGTGACGACCCAATATGGTACCAACTAAAATTGAACAGTTGAAACCAAACAAGGTGCAATTCTATTGGACACTTTAACTGTGGAAGAGTCAGTAATTCAACTTTGTCAGGATTGGTATAATTCTGGATAGGAATTTATTTTTCTAGACATAGTATTTCTTCCAACCTTACTTACAAAATCGCTGTGAAATAAACAGTTTCTCAGACAAAGAGCAATTTGTTAGCTAACGAGGAGACAATGGGTGTGTTATCATTGCCATGATATCCACTTATCTCACTACATTATTTCATTACCACAATTACTCAGCTAATATAATGAAGTGACCTGTCACCTCCTCAGCAAAATGACAGATCACCACCATGACATCATGTAGGATCAGAAAATATATGGTGCTGTGCCCCTGATATCTAGAATATTAGATCATAGACAAGGAATAAAAGTACCATTGACCTACCTTTCCATTATTTCTGCTAATCCGACTTGTAAAAGTCTCTTTCTTGGATTGAAAAATTCACCCTATTATATTGGATGCTCTGGCTTCTAACAGGGGGACATTTCCTTCCATAGATACCTTATAAGTCACACCAAACTTGAACTTGAAATTGCTACCTAGTAAAGTTGGACTTCTCATGTGTAGGAGCCAACAGGCAGAGTTATCCTGCTGGTAGAGGTAAGTGGTACAGACCATGACAGAGAGCTGGAGTTCATGATGCACAGTGAGAGGAAGGGAAGGCCAAGTCTGGACACAGAAGACTCACTGAGTGTTTCCTCAAGCTTTTACTTTAAAAAATAGTGGAAAATTGTGGTAATCCAAATGCCACACACACACAAAAGTAGCTAAGTCTTCAGATTCACTGTAATAAATGTCTGAGTTAAGAAGCTCATACTTATTGAAGTGAAAGTGAAGTCCAAAATGACTGATGAAAGGGGCTAATGAACAAAAATAAAATTAAAATGATTTACAGAGAGTGGGACTACAGTTGCTAAACCAACCACCGTTCATCTTTTGTAAATCTGGCAGGATTCTAACAACTTGGGGAATTGGCTGTGGATTGGAATTAATGGAGTGCACGAGTCTGCACAAGTAGTGCACTGGAAAGATAGCGTCAAACTCCTGTGTCTTATCACACTTCCCTCTGCCTTGCCTGGGATTCCACTCATTGACTCAGAAAACAGAATTGGGTAAATAGGCTTCAAGCCAAGCATTCAATACCTGTCTTAATGTGCTTGAATGTCTTTTTGAAACACAGTAAGCAGCACCTGTGGGAGTTAGCTTAGAATTCACATGTGTAACTCAGAAGTTGAGAGATTTAATAACTCACAGGGAAACTCTCAATGGAATTACTCTGATGACTAATTCTTTCTTTCATCCTTGAATTCTGTAGGGAGAAAACTGGGTATCACATTCTGTTGTGCTGTATCGCTGAACTACTTCTCCAGACTTTCCAAATCTTTATTTCCAGATAGTGCCTTGCTAAGTTTGCCCAGGTTGGGCTCAACTTGTGTTCTTCCTGCTTCAACCTCTTGTATCACTGCGTTCCAGTTGTATATAAAAAGCGCGGCAAATTTCTGCATTAGATTTTAATCATGAAGCCCTTCAGATAGATCATGTTAGACTGAATACCCATTTTTCACAAGGTGAAGTTTGAGAACATATTTGACGTAGGCTTTCTGTTCTCTGACACACTTCTCTGCTTCCTGGCTTTGGCTTCCATGGAACATTCGCTAAATAAATTATTCACATTAGATTCTGTTTTAAGGGGAACCCAGAGTAAAGTATTCACGTTTTTCTATGGATTGATTCCCCTATTTCACTATCTTCTTTAGAGTGGCTATATTCTGATGTCGTGATTTGTGTTTAGCACCTCCAAAGCCTGATGTGGATGGATAAGGTGGGACTTTTTATTTCAGAAGTAGTTGAATCTGGAAGGTGTGATGCTGGGGTTAAGGGCATGCGATTACTAAATCACTACATATCAGTGATTAGTTTGGTGCAGCCCTAATCCTGGCAGCCTGAATAAGACAAAAGGGGCAGAAAGACACTGCTAACCTCCCTAGTTGTCTTTGCTACTTTTTGCTCGCCATGTTGTTTCTCCTCTGCGATGCCTGTTTGCCATCCCAGCCTTGAGTCAGTGGCTTATGGACTGAAACCTCAATGAACAGTAAGCCAAATAAACCCCTTCCCCTTTAAATTTTGGTGCTGGGTATTTTGTCTCAGAAATGAGAATGCAACCTACTATAGTTTATAAAGGATCAGAATAGATAAGATCTTTATAGGAGTGGAGAGAGAAGAAAAATATTGAAGAACGATTTTCCAGAAGCACATTTAAGAAAAAAAGAAAAGGGGAGCCCTCCAAAGAGACGCAGAGTGGTCATTGATTGAGAACTATTAGATGCACAGTGTATATTTAGAATATTTTTGCAGGTGGATTTGTGGATTTGTAGATTCTGGAAAGATTGTAAGGTAAATATAAAAAATCACAAATACTTGGAAAAATCTATTGCAGTAACTAAAATAAATTATTTAGGGTATTCATCATTTATAATTAAATACAAGACATTTTCTTTTATAGTGCGTTACTTCAAGCTAGAAATACAAAGTAAATAAAGACACTCATATTTGGAACTGAAAAGTATTGTGCAATGGTTATTTTCACAAGTATTCAGGTACAAGCTGAGTATGATAGTTCACACACAACTTTAGGGCCCGCACTCTGGGAGGCTGAGGCATAAGGATCACAGGTTCAAGAACAGCCTAGGCAATTTAGCAGCATACGGAGACCCTATCTCAAAATTTAAAAACAAATTTATGAAAGGGTCTGGGGATGTAGCCAGCGTGGAGGGTCTGAGATTAACCTCCAGTACTGCACTCACTTCTCTTTGGTTAGGCTTTGGTTTCATTTAAACTTATAATTTAACAGTGAATCTGGGAAAGTATGGGCAGGATGAGGAGAGTTTAATGTGCATAATAAGCAGGAATGGTAGAGTATTTCAGTTTTCTAGAACAATAGTACTTTTTTCCCAAACTCTATTGCTCAGGTCAATGCAATAATTTTAAAAGCATGTTATTGTGTTATTTGGATCTTCTTGGCTTGATTTTATCATCTGACTCCAAGGCTAGTCCAACTTGACCCATGTTCTCTGCTCAGGATGTGGCAAAAGAACAGAGCCTGTGCTAGTACAGTTTATACTGAAAGAGTCATGAGAGTCCAGGAGACTCAAACCCTTCCTGGAATTCATCTATTTCATGTCCTGTCAAGTCCACTGCAGTATTCATAGATGTTCAGAATTTCTCTGTTGCTCCTGACTCCAACATCTATAAAACAGCTGCACAGATTAAGCAGTGCTATCTCCTGAGTAAGTACAAATGATTAACAGCTAATAAGTGTTCACCAAAGGGAATTAAAGTTGTCTTTTCATACTTCAGAACCACTGGCCAGAAGATAATCTCTTGGCTAACCATTTCTACAGGCCCAATCCACTAGTCCCCTCTATATTCCCTTAATTCTCTGGATGCACTATAAGAGACTTGGCACAAAATTTTCATTTTTGTTTAATACCTCTTCTATTCAAGTTCTGACAAACATATGGAAAGGTATTTCCAATGTGTAAGAGAATAACTAATAGGTAGCATTACTTTCTAAATGTTGAATAAATGTAAGGATTTTATATGATAATTTGTGTGTGTGTGTGGGTGGGTGGGTGTGGGTGTGTGTGAGAGAGAGAGAGAGAGAGAGAGATGGTGTCTCAGTACATAGTTCAGGCTGGTCCTGAACTCACTATGAAGCCCAGGCTAACCTGGAACTCACAGCAATCCTCCTGCCTCAGCCTCCCAAACTCTGAGATTAGAGGTGTTCACCACCACACCTGGCTAAGATATTTAAAATATGGTATGACATCAAGGTTTGCAAATACATCTGCAATAATTAAGTTTATGAATTCATATAAAAAGCATACTATTAAATATAATTAAATAAAACAAATCTTTAAACAAATACTTAGTATTTTTAATAAAAAACAGGGCTGAGAACTAGGGATGCAGAGAATTATTAGAACACTAACCAAGAACATTGACTTGAATTACACCAATAACTATAAAAAACCAGAAAGGGTAGTTTTCTCTCACTACATCTTATGTATTATCTTGGAAAGACTCAGAAAATAAGATTTTAAAACAAAAGGAAATCTCATTTTTTTTCACAAAAAATTATTGACCTTTTCAGAGACACTTTAACAATGTTTCTAAATACACACTCATGGTAAATGTCAAAGCATGGAGCCTGCTTTTACCCTGTTATTGTTCTATATCTCAGGGACAAATGATCTATTTGGATGAGATGGCCTCATGCCAGTGGAGATTAACTGATGTTGACTCCAAAGCAGAGCAACTTCAGTGGTAGTGATCATTCCTGGAAAACATCTGCTACCAGCTGAGTGTGTTTACATTTTGGCAGCCGGGGCAGATGTGCTTTTAGTCAGCCCATCTGCGTGGTCTGTGAGGCTGTGTCTACGGAAGCAGGGCAGATACTCAGCAGGGAGTGAGTGGACCATAATAATCCAGGATGCTCCAGAGAATGCAAATTGCACCTCAGAGTGATTTTTTTCTTTCTGTGCTACTAAAAGCCTTAAGAATAACAGATTTATGTGTATTACCTAGAATGAACAATATTGTTTAGTAGTACAGCTACTCTTAGAAATGTAGCTAGAGCACATAAATATTGTACGAAAGAATAATCATTTCCATAAATTTATATAAGAAATATATGTTTAAATATTTCTCATATTTAAAAATATTATAAAAATATTACTTGACTAGCAAACAGCAAAATAAATATCAGTTGTGCAATTGAAACATTAATTTACTTTTTAATTTTTATTATAAGTATTAAAATAATGTTCTTTAGGGCTGGGGATTTAGCTCAGCGGTTCGGTGGCCTGCCTTGCAAGTGCAAGGACCTGAGTTTAATCCCCGGTACCAAAAAAAAAATTTTTCTTTAGACATTAATTTCATAGCTAACAGAAGTTGTTTTAAAGAGTAACTATGGCTTTTAAACAACAGAAATTTCTCCATTTATAGAAAGATCCCAGTTGTCTTATAAAGTTAATTTTCTGAATGTTCAAGATCTCTGGATATGGCATTTAGTGAATGTGTCTTTTTGGAGCTTATCATGGACCACTGCTCTTTTGTGTTTGAGAAATTTCACCTTAGAAGCTGAGTCATGAATTACCAACCTGAGAAAAAATGAATAATTAAATAGCTAGATTTATATTGGCATTTAAGAATTTCACATAGGTAAATATTTGGAATTCCAGTAAATAAAGAAGTCAAGCAATCAAAATTTTTCATCTTTTAAGAATAAATCAATAATTTTCTTCTATCCAGTGTGATCTGTTTCACATGGGCTTAGGTACAAAGATGACAGCACATAGGTAAGGTCACAGAAATGCTCCTAAATTGAAAATTCGTTATCTCCCGCCCCCAATGGAGAAAGCGGGGGAAAAAAATCAGTATCAAATTGATAGGCTTAGCCATCTGCAGATGTTTAACCTTAAGAGACTTCTGTAAATGGTTGCTAATGGAGATGAATGAAACTCCCCAGTGCAATCAAAATATTTGGAAAGAAGCCTCAGCTTTGAAATGACTATAATGCAATGAAATTTGTGACACATAAAATAAGACTCTACCATCAGAGGAAGCCGATGTATGCACACATGTGTAGATAGAGAGCAAGAACTGGGAGGTTTATCTAGCACCTTCATGGAACGGATGCTGACCTGGAAGGGACTGATATTCTTGATATTAGATAGGTTAGCACTGCTTCAAGGCACAGATCTTTTACAGACTTTCTAAATTCAACATTCTTTCTACCTACTTACCTATACTTCTGACCTGTGCTCATTAAATAGCCAGTTTGCTACCCTCGTTTCCGAGGAAAGTTTTGCCCATTAAGTGGAGGTAGCAGCAAAATGTGATAGTTAAAGAGGGTGAATTCAAGTCCTGGTTCTTCTACTTCTGAGATGTTTGGCCTTGGGCACATTATATAATCCTTCTTTTCATCTAATCTGTAAAATTAGGGCATTTGTAGGGCCTATCTCACAGATTAGTTATGAACATTAAACACACTTGCTCTCTATAAAGCACTCAAAATTGTGTTTGGCCCAGAGTACAGATAATTTAAATTTTAGTGACTTGTCCCCACAAATTTTTAGGGTACTGTCAGCAAAATTTCAGTTTGTTTTACATTAACAACAGTATAGATCCTAGTAAATTTTATTAGTTTGATTCAGCCACCCAAACAAAAGCAAAGCTTCTTGAAAACTTAAATCAACTATCTGCAGAGTCTGTGTTTAATCAAATGAAAGCTAGCTTTTGATACCTGCATTTTAAATTGTACTGCATAATGTAAGGAAAGGCAATGATAATGCAATTTATTGTTGCATAATACATGTGATATATATATATATATGTGTGTGTGTGTGTGTGTGTGTGTGTATTGAAGCAAATGAAAATACTATGTCACTTTTCATTCTATTAAAATTAGTAAAATAGTAGTGTGTTATGATTTTTATGCATTAAAAGTGAAAAATTTTTAAAATTTTGGTCCTTTTTGGTTAAAAGACTACCATTTGTGTAATGCTTCATTCCCCAAACCATGAGCAGAATGTCCCCCGCACAAGAAGCACCATGAAGGAATTTACAATGAACACAGGAACGTTCATATTGTGTGTATTCTGTTGCTCATTCTTTGAAATAAATGACTAGCCTAACTGTGGACGACTGGGGCTAAGGAGGGGGGAGAAAGTACTATTAGAAACTTGTCTAAAATCATTGCCCCCATTTTCCTATAAAGTGAAATCAGAGACGTCTATGTAAGAGATGAAAGATTGAAAAAAGGTTTTGATTTATTTTACAATTTTACAAATGATAAAACAATAATATCCAATTGCTATACATAAACAATAGGGAAAGCAGCTTGGAACAGAATGAACCAGACATAATAAACCTCATCTTTTAATTTCACAAATGGTGTAAGAAATGCTCAGTAGCAATTATCCTGTGCAGCAATACTAGCTCTGTAAACTCTTTTTTTCCTGCTATATACATGGAAACAATTGTGCTTTTGCCTACACACAGAAACAGTATTTATTAAAAGGTGCTACTTAAATGAGAAACACAAAGCCTAGAGCCCCAATCTGAAAACTGCAATTCAAATGCATTGCCAACTTGAAGAGTTTTTTCTTTTTTCATTTCTTTTTTTTTTCCCCTTATGGTTTGGACATACTGTCCCTTATTATAACTACGGATATGAACAGCACAAAATTCAGATATAAAGTAGAACTCTCTTAGAGCAGATTTCTAACAGAAGTCTCAAAACAACTTCCTTATTCTAAAGTGGTCTTATCTCCAGGGTGGTTCACAGTGCAGACCCTGAAGATATGAGCATAACACAAATCTAGTATGTAATATTACAGACTCAGTGTGCATACACACAGATACACATATATAACATTGTATATATGCATGACACAGGTCTATTTGTACTATATAGATATATCTATAGCACATATATAATAAAATATCTATTTCTAGGTGGGTTTTATTTGGATTTTCTTGTATCAAATACAAACAATAACCCTCACTCAAATTTTAAAACAGTGGTAACTTGATAATATGTGATGGAGAAACTTCCACCCTTTAGAGAGAACATCTAACTATGCACAACTTTTCATACATCTCTTCCACAATTATAGAGAGTCCTTACAAAAACCACATGAAAGCAACCCTTTTATGAACCAAACACCACATCATGTGTATTTTGACAAACTGACTCAATGGAAATAAATTACTTTCTTCAGTCTTTTCCTGTGTATTAGCTTAGGAACTAGTTGGTATGTACACTACCGCTAGCATTATTTAAATAAATGACATCTGTAAGCACATATGTAGAAATCCCCATTAACAATTGGTACACAATTCATGTGATTTACAACACATGAAGACATTGGAATACCCGGCACCTTCTTTCAGATAGAAAAAAACAAACTTCCACAGTAGTTTCTGCAGTCTTGTGGGCTGAATCATTAGATTTGCCCCCAAAAATCTGTTACTGATTATTATTTTTTTAAATTTCAGCAACTTCATTACTGAACAGGCTAAGGAACAATGATGGAAATGTTTCCCAGGTCTATTCATGTCAACAGCACAGTAGCAACCGCATTATCTAAAGGACAGGAATATTTCATAATCTGCTGTCTGAGCAGGGTTAAATCATGAAAAGATGAAAAAAAATTAAAGCTGTAAATATATGATATTCTCAAAAGAAAAAAAAACCCAAATACTTCAAGTATGCATTCATAATTTTATTCTGTTCTGATCCTTTCTGCCCATTGTTTGTTAAAACTCAAATCTGTTTACTATCCTTGCTGTTGCCTTCAATGATCTCCGTGAAGTGCGTCTCTCACTAAGAGAAGGCCACAGAGGATGCTGAACAGAAGAGCGGGTGGCATGGTTTACACCAGGGAATGAAATGGTCTTGTATAGTTTGTCTTCTTTGAACACTAAATAACTTTAATTGAATTCACTCGAGTATTGAGAGTTCCCTGAGATGAATATAAGTAGTCTCAGTCAATACTGAAGCCCTTTTTTATGCTGAACACTTTCTGAACTGGGCGAGTATTTAGAGAATGCAAAGCATAGGGTAACAAAGTAATGTGAAGAAGCTAAAAAGGCACTACCCCATGCAGCTAGGCGATAAATTGCACAGTGCACAGAACAGTGAAAGGTTGAGACGGATTTGCTGTGGCCTTAAAATACAGTAAAAATGGCAAGAGACTGCACATAACTGCTGCTTTTAAAGACACACTTTGAAAGAGTGTCAAGTTAAATTTTATGTATAAGAATTTACTTGTGACTCAGATTTCTGTTAAATTCAAGTTAAAGGTGACTAGATACAGCAGCTTATCTACACATAGTCCAAACAAAGATTCTATAAACCGCCTACATTTCATTTGTTAAGTAAATCAGACTATTCAACTTTACATTCAAATCATGTAACTTTCTCTGAAAAGTTCCAATAGATAAGATGTTTCATGATAAAGTATATTAAGGTTCTATTTATTTTCAGCTGTGGATCTTCCATTATGCATTTTTCTTTGCTTTCTTAGAGAAACATGAATTTTTCACAAAATATCAACTTCTGTATCCCTGTGTTCTCATATACAGTATTTTTAAAAAATAATACCACATATTATTTAAAACATTGAAAAGTGTACTACAGTGGATGTCCTTTCTCATGGTAACATTAATATATATGCATGAATATATATGCACATATATATAGTTTTAATTTATTTCTCAGACTTCCTTCTCTAAGAAATAAAACATGCACATTTCTCCTGCTGTTTCTTCTGTTCTCAGATTGCCTTCACCAAGAAACAAGAAGCACACAAGTTGTTTCTGGGCAAAGAAGAAGTAAGAACACAGTGCTTCTGCTTTCTAATGAAACAATTTACATCAGAATTACCTCCCAGGACAGTATGTTACCAGAAAACTGTCTAATACTGTTATGTATTAAATTGTTTTAAATCATTTTATGAATCAATTCATTTTTCTTTTAAACATACACTCACTGATAATGTGACTATTTCACTACAGAATGCTACAGGCAAATCGAATATATTTTAGGTGCAATTTATTGACACAGCTTCAATGTCGAATGTCTTAATATTAATAATCTCTGCTATGAAAACAACACTGTCTTAATCATGTTATTTCTATACTAAGTATTTTAATAAAGATATAAACTGTGTGCCAATGTTTGCATTTGAATAACAGGGGGGAATACTTAAGAACCAGAAGTCAAAAGTCAGCTGTATCAATCAAACATTTATTCTAAGGGAAAAATGTTCCCATAAAGTTATGAAATGTAAAAGGTATAGAAGTTCTCCCTTCAATAAAAATAAAATGAGATTTTGGAAATTTCAAAATGTTTAGAGACAACTTTTACATTAGTGGGATGATAACATATTCAGATAAATAACAAACTATTTTCAAAAAAGAAGAACAGTTTGCTGTATCGAAACATGAATATAATCTTTGGTACCACAAGTACAATTTTGCTAATTTTACGATCTCAGATGATGTGAAACTTCTTTGTTCATTACTACTGATGGGTACAGATTAGCGGGTACCTTTTACACCACTGAAAAGTAATCTGGAGTTTTAAAGTTGTGCAAAATAAAACTTCAAAAAATCTTTATGTGGTTGCTTTTTAAAAAATATAATAAGACCTTAGAAATCATTACTTGACTTTTATCTTCCTCATTCATATGTGTTTCCTATTTGTGTATCTCAGAAAAGATTTCTAAGCACACAATATCCCAACCAATAAAATTCTAGAAGACAAAAACAAATACAAGCAAAATCCATGATCAGACTCAGAGTCCTGGCTGAAGGCATTTACTTGAGTTGTTATTCTCATAAATCCCACTGCTCGAAATGTTTACATCTTGTTTTCTGCTGACAAGGATGGTTTAATTTCCCAAGGGCTGAGCTGTGTTTCCAGGTTCCTCTTCCAATGTGCTTGGCATTGAATCGGCAGCTCGACAAATGAAGATTATGTTTTCTTCCTTAATTAATGATAAGTGCATTGTTGGATCTTGTAAACACTACTGATTATACATTCAAACTGTATTCTTAGTGGAAGTGGCACTTACTAGGACCCTTGAAGTCACAATATTTAAGTTTTGGAGCACTTTGCAGGTATTTCATTAGCTGGTAGTGGATTTCACATGAGCTTCCTTCATCAACCTGTCCGTTCATTTGTGAATGCTTAAACCCAGCTCTGTTTTGGATCCTATTTTCAAACCTTCAGAAGCATCTTCAGAAATGAAGTGCATATTGAGTTTGTTTGCATGTTTTACAGTGTGCTTTATTGCTTTATACACTTTCCCGTTGTCAGTTTCAGAGCTCCTCTATTATGTAGCACATTCAATGTTTTGAATTCTAACGGCATTCTGTGAGGGCTTGCGTTGGAAAAGTACCTGTATTTTAAGTCATCATAGTAATGATATTTGACAGCTTTTCCATTCAAATCTTTAGGGAACGGCCAGAATCCATAGAGGTGAATTTCATCACAGAATCTTGTGGCCAATGTATACATGAGGAGACCAGTGCTGGGCCTTTTGATGGGAACTTTGTTTGTCAGCCAGTAACTGAAAAAACAAAAAAATCAGAAGAGAAGAATTTAGAGAAGCACACAGTATATTCTACAGCAAGTATTCTTTTTTCAAGTATCTCAATGAAAAATGTTTCAGCAAACACTGAAAAAAATATTTTAAGCATTTAGAAAATCATGTGCTTTCATTTTATGTTCTTTTCCTAATTATTCTTGCAATAATAAAAAATAGTTTTGGGACTTGGAATGTAGGTAAATATAGCTCTTAAATCCCACATTTTAATAAAATAGTATCAAATTCTTAAAATATACACTATAGAATACTCTCAAAAGGTCTAAATATGATTGTAAAAGCCATAATAATTGGGTACAGATTAAGTAGTCCCCCTAGAAAAAAATTAAAAATTAAAAATTATGCTTATACATATTCAAAATATCAAATATTTCAATTAAAATTCCAAATAAACATTTAAACTCCATTAGACCAGCTGACTTGTTTAGCCTCAGTGGTAAAGAAATCGCAGTGTATTAGAGCAATTTAAGAAATATTATTGCAAACAACATATGAGTAGCAACAAAAAAAATATAATTGTAGAATAACTGATAAATGCTTCACCTCTTAGGGAGTTTAAGATCTTGTTAAATAGGCAAGATGGCTTATAAACAGTTTATAGTGTTCATGTACAAAGCAATGAAATGCTTGAAAATGTTTAGATATAGAACTGTGGCCAAACTGGAGACTTCATAAAGCATGCAGGATATCAGGTGATTCATCAGCTCCAGAACGAAGGGGCTTTCCAACACCCTCAGAGTGTTCATTTCCTTAAAGACAGTGATCTTATGTGAAAACAACTAAAAGGGGAAAGACTTTTCTTTAACTAAAAGGGGAAAGGGGTTTTCTTTAACTTTAAACATCATCTAATTATGAATACCATAACTTTAATAAGATATTTGTTTCATTTTGTTATTGTTATTGTTATTATTATCAGTATCACCTCCTCCTGCCATCCAAATGTAAGGGGAAGATTATATTAGATTCTGCCCACCACCGTGTTTAATGTACTTGATTGTGGATTTTAAGTAGTAGTCATTCTCCTTTCTTTCTTTAAAGCTTTTATCAAGCTTTCCAGAGAGAAATCAAATGGATCTTCAGCATTAAATATAAAAATATTCCAAACCTCTATATGTTATTTTACTTCAATTGCTTATAGAAAGTTTGAATTTTCAACACTTACCAGAAATATCCAAAAGAGGGAAGTTATTTTTAGTCATTACAATTCTCTAATGTAGTGCTTCTTTTTCTCCATCATTCTAACCAGTATTAGCTTTACACATTTTATATTGTTTTATCATTGCACAAATCCCATGAGCTAAGTATAAACTATTCAAAATACATTATGAAACTTTATTTTTACAATTGTTTTGAGAACACTTATTCTCAGTAAAGAAGATTTATAAGGAATTTTCAAGGGAGACCACCTGAAAATTTTCTCATCTAAAAGAGTAAAAATCAGAGGCTTTATATTGCTAAAACACAAATAGAAATTCAACGCAGGGAGCACAGTTAAACTCCAGAAGATAATGACTTGGCTGAAGCTGTCTGAATCCTAAAAAAAAAAGAATTTTTAACATAAAATAATTACTATGAAAACTTTTGTGTGATCTGAGTGTGGTTATAAAGGTTACATGAAGAACCTAGCTAGTTTTAAAATGCATTACTTGTAAATTTTTAAGTTGGGCTAAGTACATTTAAACTCAGTCATAAAATGATTATTACCATCAAGGAATATCAATGATTCTAACTCTGGAAAGATTTTCTAGAAGTCCATGTAACTATATTTGGACATAAATAAATACCAAAGCAACTCTTGTATTCAGGGTGAATTGGTAACTGCAATTCAAGAAGAAAAGCTAAAGGAAAATTTATTAATTTAAATTCTTTGAAACAGTGTCACAGATGTGCAATCAATCAAAAACAATTTTCAGTCCAGAAGGTCTCATAAGATACTACAAACATAAAAATCAGTGAAGTGGTCAGTGATGTTTCAGTAAAATTAAAGTGATTCTAAAGCATCTTGTATGAAAATAAAGAGTAGAGAAGCATTAGAAAATTGGTGTAGTCTTGTTCTAAATAAATTAATCAATACAGTTAACATAGATTAATGAATTTAGCTTTAGAAATACTAGTAGAAGAAGAAAGTAAGTTTTGTAATGTTTGGCTCGCAACAATTAGAATAATTTCAAAAAAAATAAACTATCCACTTGTCACATAGTTTTGGAGAAACAACACAAAATAAATGCCATTTATCCTACTGATTTCTAAAAACGCATCAGTGGAAACAGACTTTAATAAATCACCCTGACATGTACCAGATAAGTAGAAAAAGCCTTAAAGCAGTACAAGATTTGATACCACATGCAATTCAAAATTTCACTTTGTGAAGTTAAGAAACACAAACTGATACAAATACAGTTAGTAAGATCTACCGTAATTCTAATGTCATGCTCCAGATTCTACAAGCCAATCTAAGTTATGGAGATACAGTATTTGACCAGAATCGAAATTCCATCTTAGCAAAAGACAAAGCTGGGTATTCTTTATTTCTGTTAGCATAATCAGTTAAATAACTGATAACTTTACAAACCACCTACCAGAGTAAAATTTTTAAAATCTATCTGAAAACACTCCATTAAATATGGTAACATCTAAAAATTTTAATTCTTTGAACAATCTATCAAAAATATAAAAAATTTTAACTTGTTTTAAAAAATGTCATTAGGAAATTGTGGTGAAAATAGTTCACTGACATTATGTTATGTGAAGTAAGCCAGACTCAGAAAGAAATGTTGAATATTTTGTCTTATGTGGGAGGTGGGGATAGGAAAGTAGAAGGGAAACAATTAGTGAAGAGAAAGAGGGAGGGAGAGGTAAGGGAAAGGAGATTATTGGAGGGGTAGAGATGATCGAAGTATGTTATATGCATTACACATTATTCTGTATAACTACTGTGCATAGAAATAGTGCATTGACAGAATAGTGAACATTTATACTCTAGTGCAATACCTTCTTTTCACATTAAATATATGTGATCTTTTATAGCTTAAATTTAGCAATGTTTTCAATTAGTAAATTTTCTGGCTTCCATGTATGTATTTCTTTTAGGTAAACTGGTTTTTGAAATTATAACATCCATACAGACTTCCTGTAAAAAATATGATGAAAAAGAAAAATGTGAGAAAGAGTTACATTTGCTCTTCCCTATTTGCATAGACCTAACTGGTGTTACAATGTGCATCGTTCGGCTTCTTCAGCTGATTAAGATCTTAATACATATTATAGTCAGTCATAGATGTGTACAGGATATTTGTCACTAAGCTAAGTTTTAATACTGAAAGTATTTCTTTTCACCCCTTCTCTCCCCTCCTCTTTCTCCTTCTTTTCTTCCATATTTTTGCTTTAATAGTATAATACTCTCCTCCTACATGAAACAAAATTTCTAGTTTAAACTGAACATCTATAACATTTTATAAACACAAGATCCTCCATAAAGCTCATTGTTCCCACCATGGAAATTCTACTCTTGCTCACTGAGATGTCTTAACGAATTTTTTTCCCAAAAATTAATCGTGGTTCCTATTTAAAAAAAAAAAAAAAAAAACTTGGAATGCTTCTGGCTATCAAATTGATGTGATGTAGGAGACCTTATTTACAGTTGGAAGTTGTGCTTCACTCTCTTATACACTTGTTGCTTCATTTCTTTGAACTTAGTTAATATTTAACATAGAAGATTGTTGTAATGTAAAAAAGATAGAAACATATGAACAAATACAGTAAAATACTTGACACAGTTATTAATGGATGCTCAACATGTTCTAAAACAGTGCTTTTTCACCCCATACACAACTCCCACTTTTCCTTTCAGCCATCTCTTTTAGAGCTACATGTTGACTAGACATTGTGATCATGTCATTTAACTTCAGTGAATGCGCTTCCTTGGTTGAGAAACACAAACATTTGATTCTAAGGCTTGGAGTTTCCTCTACCTATGAAACTCTTACTGTGGTTTACAATCTCTTTACAAGAAACCTTGACCTGTGTCCTGATTTCACCTCATTGTTCTACTCCTTTCCCTTCTTTCAGATTGTAATACAATGCAAAGCAAAGAATGTACTTAATTTTTTTTCCTTATTTTAAAGCCAGTAATAATTTAGTGTTTGTCTAATCATAAAATCGGTAATGATCATCTGAGAGGTTCAAGTTCCTGATGATTTCAAGCCACCAAAATTTGGAAAGAAAAGCAGAAAATTGTATACTTTACAACTGAATATACTTATGAGAATTTATACCCAATATATCGGCAGATAAGGAATATTATTTTGTATTTATTTCAAAGAGGTCTAAAAGTTCAGCAATAACACAAATCTTTCCCTTTAATATCTTCTTTTTCTTCCAAAAGATGAATTAGGGCAAATTCTAAAAAAATTTTACATAGTCAATGGAATCTCACTGTGGCAAATGCTGTAATTTAATGCTATATTACAAGCAAAGTTTCCTTTTATGAACCTAGAAATTCATCTATTTAGGCAGTGTGATGATGGCGGAGATACAGTTCATGTTTGTACTCTTAATTCACAGGAGTCTCCTCTATCTCTATTTCTTCTCTTATATTTATTTTCTCATGGCTGAGCTTTGCATCTGTTACTGCAGTGGTGAACTATATGGCTCCTCGCCCTAGGACATGGACTATAATCTGATAATTTTTTTCCTAAAGAATTAACTTCCTACCATTCATCTTTGCTGTAGGTATCTGCATCTCCATTCTCCAGAATCTGACAGAGGCCATCCATGATGACATTACATCACAACTTAAAGCATAGAGGACCAGAGAGTTAGCTCAGTGGTGATGCCACCTTTTTTATATATTTGGTATATATAATTTTTATATATGAATATAATTTATATTTATAGTATATAATTTATATATAATATAATATACAATATATATGGCATAGAGAAATAATCAGAAATTGAAATACAATATATCTGCCTTTTTCTTTCCAACTGTTCAATTTTTCTTTTCATTATATTCCTGGCCTGCAATATACTACATTAAGTTTATATATTTGGTATATATAATTTTTATATATGAATATAATTTATATTTATAGTATATAATTTATATATAATATAATATACAATATATATGGCATAGAGAAATAATCAGAAATTGAAATACAATATATCTGCCTTTTTCTTTCCAACTGTTCAATTTTTCTTTTCATTATATTCCTGGCCTGCAATATACTACATTAAGTGCATTAATTTCTTAAAGTGCATAAAACTGAATATTGTTTTGACATTATTTTGGTAGATTTCATTATACCTTTTAAGATTGTGATGTAGTTTGTGGTACCACAAAACGATTAATAATACATTATAGAAAAACATAAATCTCAACAATGTATTTATTGAGAATAATTCAATCTACTATAATATTAGTCTGTATATGAACAGAGAGGGGAGAAGAGATGGATTTTCTTCCACGTCTAGTGTAAAGAAACAAAGGGACAGAAAGGCATATTTAATGTGACTTGGCAGCTAACAGTAAAGCACAGAGGTAAAAAGATAAGCAATGTGTTATGAAATAGAGAAGAGAATAATAATTTAGAGAGTATCTACAACTGATCAAACACATTGCCAACAGCTCTACATTTCTTTTTCCTTTCTTCTTAGCACCAAATTCTGAGTGATTATTATTTTTTATTTCTCATTGAGTTTATTGGTACATTTTAGGGTATACAGTACAGTTACATCCATCATTGGGATCTTGTACCTTTATATGACAGGTCTTGATTCTCATATTTTCCCCTTGTACCTTCTCACCCTTCACCCCCTCCTCCCTTCCCTATTTACAAATACTTTATTTCCATTTTTTTTCATTTTCTCATGTTTTTTTTCCTTTTCTCTTATTACCTTTCCCCTGCCCTTCCCATTTTCCCTACACGTTTAGCCCTTTTCTTCCTATTTCACATTGTCAATTACATCATAAGATCAGATTCAAAAATGGGCATATGAAATAAACATTCTCAAAGAAGTAAAAGCATCAAGTCAATATATGAAAAAATGTACCACATCACTGGTCATTCAAGAGACGCAGACCAAAACAACACTGAGATTCCACCTCACCCCATAAAGATTGGCTGCTATCAAAAAATCAACCCATAACAAATTTTGGGGGGTTTTGGGGAGAAAGGAACCCTTCTCCATTGTTAGTGGGAGTGCAGACTGAGTAATTATTATTTGACCGAGGAGGACAATGAGATTTGGGGAAACGGGGAAACTGAAATAAGTAGTTTAAGCTCCTAGAAATTGTGACATGAGCAGAATTTCAGTTGTATCCATCTGGCTATAATAATCTCAATTTCAACTAACAACAAATTGAAATTTTCAACCTCACAGGAACATTCAACTTAGAATACCAATTCCTTGAGACCATTTTCAACATAGAGGTCAGTGTGTGGCAGGGGGGATAAATAAGATATGGTGATGAACAGGCTGATGTCAAAAGTGATTTATGTCACATAGGGAACTTTTCTGACTTTTTTTTTCAGCTTTAATTGAGTTTATTGGTACATTTTAGGGATACAGTACAGTTACATTCATTGTTGGGAATTTGTACCTCTACATGACATGTCTTGGTTCTCATCTGACTTTTTATTTGAAAGATAAGATCGGACTAGTATAATGTAAAATAAGAAGAAAGGGGCAAAGGGAATAGATCCACTTTTTCTAATGTAAACTCTCAAAGTATGTGAAGTCAGAAGATGATTTTGTGGTTTTAATATGCAGTGACATTATATCAAAGGGTAAGAATTTCCCTGAAGATATGAATAGGGCTTTCCAAAGTATTTTGAAGTGTCACTAAAATGAAAACAGAAATTTGTGACCTCAAGAGGTCACTTATCAATATTTTTCCTGTGTGCCTTTGTATGCAGAGCTCTGCATTACATAGGAGATAGAAAAGAAAATAGAAAGCCTTTTCTGGGGAGGGCCTTCTTACAATACAGTGTTTTATCAAGGTTACAGACTTAATATACCACAGGCTTATGACTCCTGAAACGGAGAAAGAATTGGGGATACTCCTGTATATAGAACTGATTAAAACAACCAATGTGGAGTGATTTATTGCATGGAATGATTCCTAAATTCAAATTAGTAAATGTGTATGGACTTGATGTCTGTATAGAAGACTTTGCCCTTAGCTCTGAATATTACCTTTTGCTTTTATGTGGCTATGAACATTATCAAGTTGACTGTAAGTCTTAAATTATATCACGAGCCTCTCATTTTATGGATCAACAAATAATTTAGGCTATTGAGATATTGATAGTTGTATTTCATACAGTTTCAGAGTACTTTTAAATAATCTTCATAAAATTTTGTAAGATATACTAGATGCTATTTCATATAATGAATATTATCTGTACTTCAAAAATGTGGATCTCTAACTATTCTGTCCAATCAACCGGCTACACAATTGTATTGCACAAAAGTTTAACAGCAGACAGTGGCAGGGAGGAGACTACACCAATGATTCAGTGTTTGTCATTTTCTGTGGTGTAAATATTTCCCACCCTGCAGATTTCAATTTTCCAATTTGACATTGGTGAATATTTAGTTTGGAAAAGATATACCCACCAGCTGCAGCAAATCACTGGCAGCAGAAAAGAGACTGAAAATATTCTTGTTTGCTCATATTACAAAAGACATGGAACAAGAGAATTCAATAATAAGTAAATTTTCCTTAACAAACATTTCTGAGGATTAGTTGTTTACCTCACTGTTAAAGGCAGAAAATGAGATGGAGGGTATAAGTTCATCTCTCTAAAGATAGATTTACTATATATTTATAGAAAATTCCAATATTATCATTTAGTGAGAATAGAGGAGAGATGAGTGATGCTTCTATTTGTATCTGATGATATTTAACACAATGCTGGACATACCCTATGGATTTAATATGTACTTATTTGCTTGTTGATTATTTAGAGAAGTGGAGTGTTAATAAAATGGAACATATTCAAGACTTGACAATTTCAATGTTCCGTAGCAGGAAAGCAGTGGCAAAGGCAGTATCTGGGTTTGCTCTATCGTTAGCTGCCTCTGTAATGATTCAGTCTCAGTTTATTCACAAGTAAATAAAGGTTCTTGAAAAGGCACAAGTGAATCTGAAACTTTGGGCTATAAACATTCACAGGTAACTTGAACTGAGATCGAGGAGCAGGATTGTTCACTCAACTTTAGCAGTAGTCAAATTTCTATAGTTTGCTTCTATTCTCTAATTGCTACCACTTTATCTGATGATGCAATGTGCAGAATTTCTCTTCTGACAGTGTAGGACTGTGATAAAATCATCCCTATGAGAAACCTTACAACATTATTTCCAGTTTCCTGTAATAGTTTTGAAGAGAGGTCATCAACTCTTTTGTACTCATGAATTCATTGAAAAATGATTTTTGAGTATCTATGAATGTAAAAAATCAACAGTAAAGCTAATAAAAATGATGATCTAACAGGAAAGTGGAAACTTTCTGAGAAGTAAAATAAATTAAAAATAACAAGAGAGAATCATCCAGAGTTTATTTACATGTTAGAATTCAGCAGGGAATGAAAATAAACCTCTCCAAAATTCCATGAATGACACAAATCATTATCTTTTGGCTAGATTTTACTAGAAATTTTTCTTTTTAATGCATCATCTGTAGATGGATTCTAAGGATATCTTTTAGAAATTCTCAAAGATAATGCTTAAAATTGATACTTGTAAATAGAAGCTCTAATGAAATTAAAATAGGTGGTCGTATCACAAGTTTTAATGGTTTTCTATTTCACTCTATTTAATTCTGAAAGGAAACTGGAAACCAAAACTTCCAGAATGAGGATGTAATGATGTATAAAAAGTGAAACACTGGAGCCTGGCGTGGTGGCGCACACCTATAATCCCAGCATTTGGGTGGGAGGCTGAGGCAGGAGGATCGCTGTGAGTTCGAGACCAGCCTGGGCTACATAGTGAATTCCAGGTCAATCTCAACTACATAGTGAGACCCTGTCTCAAAACAAAACAAAACAAACAAACAAAAAATAACAACAAAAAAAGTGAAACACTGGAAACCAAAGAAGAGTGGTTTACAGAAGCATGATGGGAGAGTTAAACAAGGTTCACTAAATTATAAGAGCAAATTGGTTTTTGAAAATTAAAAATTATATAAATCACACATTCTATATCTAAGATTGAGAGGAAGCTTTATCACATATCATAAAGCCATACATTCCTATAATGAAATAAAAATTCATGCAAAAGAAAAGGATTTGAATGTAGGTAATCCAAAAACTCAGCAAGAATAGGAAGATGAAAATGACAGATGGTGTTCAACCATGGAAATTTAACCTTTATATTCAAATTTAGTCCAATGGGTCATTTTGAAATCATACTTTCTCACTCCCCCACCCAAAAAAGGACAGTTTCTCAAAAAAAGTACATATTTCCTATGATCACAAACTGTAAGCAGCTTTCCTAATGGCCTGATGGTCTCATGTTTGCTTTATTTGGACTACTTATCGATGGATATGCCCAGTTTATGTAAATGTCGGGTTCCATTAACCTCCCAGAGAGGAGCTGTGCTAAAATCCATTTCAAGGGGAGCAAGGGCCAACAAATGCAATCTATACTCTATTCAATCATGTAAACTATTCTGCCTGCAAAGTGTCCAAACTAAACATCAGACAAACATCAGAGTTCTCAAAGTCAAGTGAAGAAATAGAATTCAGATAGCCATAAGCAAATTCTAAATAGTTCTTTAAAGCTTTCCCAGCAAGTATCAAACTAATAGCATAAGAGGTTAGTTAAATTTAGACTATTTGTACTTTTGCATAAAGTTTCAGACGCTGACGGGATTGCCCCTTTTAAAAATGGCTGTGTCCCTAGCATAAATTTATCACTTAGTAAAGGGCTTTCCTTCAACGTTCAAATTTAGAACAAGTGGGGGGTGCTTGAAGCTAAGCGGAAACCCCAAGGAAGGACTCAAAGCAATGCCGTGTAGGGTCTTGGATTCTGAATCACATTCCTACACCAGGAATGCTGCTCCTGTAAATCATGCTGCACAAGATTAATTAGAAGATAATTAAAATTCTTACCATTGGCACTGTTAAGGGCCATACAATGATATATATATTTTTGTTTGTTTGTTTGTTTGTTTTTTTGAGACAGGGTCTCACTATGTAGTTGAGATTGACCGGGAACTCACTATGCAGCCCAGGCTGGTCTCGAACTCACAGTGATCCTCCTGCCTCAGCCTCCCAAGTGCTGGGATTACAGGCATATTTTTATTAAATCACATTTTTAAATTTTTTTCATCTGTCTATCAGTTCTATTTCATGAATTGCCAGTCTAATGGAGTCAATCCTGATTCCTCTTTGCATTTTTTTGTCTAGAGTCAATGTTGATATCTTTGACATATTGTTAGGCAGACTCTACTAATGTATAAACCACATATAATAAATTGCTCTTGAATGGAGGAATGTGACTTTAGAGAATTCCATAAAAGTAAGAAATTCAGCTGAAAAGACAATGTGAAATACACTATTCTTTGCCATGAAAAACAATGAAGATGAAAACTGTACTACCAAATCAAGAACTTTTGTAACAACCCATAACTGCCACTCACCTTTGTTATGATGTCTCTTGTATTATTGTTAAGATGTATTATTGAAATATTAATTTGATCCCCTTCATCACACCATTTACAAATATTACAATGGATTGTATACTTAAATTTAAGAGCTAAAACTCTAAGAAGAAATACAAAATATAAAAGTCTTGTACCCTTAGTCTAAATTTTCTTAGATAGGACAATAAAAACTTAAGCAAGAAAAGACAAAAATGGATAAATTGTACTGCTTCAAAATTAAAAGGATAAACAAAAGCTCAAAGAGTGAGAAAAAATTTAGTAAATCTTATACCTACTATGGAACTAAACTCCAAAATAAGTAAATAATGTTTACAATTCAATTGAGTCAAAAAACCCAAATTTTAAAAGAATGAATAATGAGGGCCAGGGATATAACTCAGTGGTTCTGGCGCCTGCCTCTCAAGCACAAAGACCCGAGTTCTATCCCCAGTACCAAAACAAAGCAACAAGCAAACAAACAAAATTAATAATGATCTAAATAGAAGTTTTTGAAACAAAGATATGCAGATGGTTAAAATGCACAGGAAAATATGTCCAATATTTTCAATCATCAGGGAAATGCAAGTCAATGCCCAGAATTAAATGTGATTTCATCACAAACAAAATAGTTATGATCAAAAATTCAAATAATCAATGCTGATAGTAGATTTGGAACTTCATGTATTCCTGATGGGAAAGCAAAATGGTCAGGCCTCTTTGAAAAACGTTCTAGAGGTTTCTCAAAAGTCTAACATAGGATGCAAGCAATTGTACTCCCAGGTATATATTGACAAACATTCTTCCCTTCACCAAACTTTAGTTACATTCTCACAATCCTCGTTCTCAATTAATCCTCAAAATTGGTTTTCTATGTTCACCCCTGCTGTCTACTTTTAGCAAAAATTTTACTAACCCAGTTTCATAAGATTCTCCTACACAATGATACTTGCTAATACTGTATAATCAATTTTGTTATTCCTCAATTCTGGTGTCTAGACTTTTACCTGTCTTCAGCAAGAAGAATTTTGTTAGGGCTGTTAGAATCTTACCGTGTGTCTTCTCCTAGAGAGTTCTCATACCTCACTTTTCTTGGCTATAAATCTCCTTGCTGTACTCCAAAGTGTACTTGGAATACTTAAGGTCTCTTTTCCCCTTTTGCAATAGTTACTGAGTAAAATCTGCCTTTACTTTTTTTTTTTTAAACTCAAGAGAACTCAAATACTATGCCCAGCCAAAAACTTGCACACAGATATTTATATCAACATTAACATGAACAGATAAAAGCAGAAGCAATACATTTTTTATCAACTGATGGATGGACAAATAAAATGGGTTATATTTCTACAAAGGAATAACATGATAAAAAAAATAGGTACTGATTCATGCTACAACAGACATGAAACTTGAAAAAATAGTAAATAAAAGAAGGTAATTACAATGAACACATATTATACATCTCCATTTATTAGAAATGTCTAGAACAGAATGCTATACATGGACAGAAAATTAATTAATGTTTATTCTATTTGAAGGTTTGCAAGAATTGGGGAATGAGATAAGTATTCTAAATTGTTCCACCAATAAACAGAAAACTATTCATTTTACAATTTCAATAGATAAATTGTATGGTATGTCAATTATTAAAACAGCTGTGAAATGTTTTCCCAATTTTGCAATTTTTTTATTGGTACATATTAGGTTTACAATATAAAACAGCTGTAATATTAAAAATGTAATATTTAGTTTGAAATGTCTTACATTGGTGAAGAACTACATTTATGGATCTAACATTTTCTCTTAGTGTTATTAAAAGGTTTGCAAAACTGACGAATATATATCCTAAGAAAAAAGAATAATCATACACAATAGAGATTATTCACTTATTCATTATATATAACATTCATTATTTATGTGAGTTATATGAATCACTTAATACTATAACTTCAACAAGAGAAGTGGGAAAATTATTTGAGAATAATGAAATAAACTTTATTGTACTGAATAATTTGACAGCTTTGGCACAAGGAAAAATCCTTGAATTTAGAATGAAATCAAATAGCAAAGTGTGAGCTCTGTCTCTCTTTTACCTTGTGGGGCTTGGCTGGTCATTCATATGTCTGCATTTCAGATTTCTGCTTTATAAATTAGGATAAAACTTCTTAACATCTGCAATGCTGAAGAAATTGAAAGCTACTATACAGACAATTCAATGAATTATAAATCTTTATACATATGAAATTTAACATATCTCTACATTACAAAAGTTAAATCTCATTACCTATGCACATGGTTTTATAACAGTCAACTCATGAATCTGAGTTCAGTATAATTTACCTCTCATTTTTGTTTAAAAACTTTAGTGAATTATTCTTACATATACAACTAGGGCTTGCAAATTATCTGGGAAATAAAACCCTACAAATGAAGAAACAAAAGAACCAGTAGTTACTTTTTTCTTTTACGTTTTTAGACTTGATCAATTTTAAAAAGCAGAGAAAAATTATGAGGTATGAACCTGAATGTTAACTATAAAATTCAACTTCATACAGAAGTCATAAAATGCACATAAATTTAAATCACTAAGATACCCATTTATTTCATACAATTTGGTTTCCTTTGACTACACTGATATTATAGAAATTCAACAAAGGGAGTCACAAACTTTTTTTTTTAATCTTTGGGAAAAAAATAAGTTGATGTTGATAATTAGCTTAAACTCCATAACAATAAACCTTAAAAGTGAAACACAATTTTCTTTAAAATGAAAATGTAATTGAAATCACTTTTTGTTGTTATTGTTCAAGAAGAATATTTCCATAAGAAAGCATCTCAAATGATTTGTTTGCTGATCAGTACTACTTGGGGAAAAATTTGAAGGCAAGCAATCTAGGCATTGGTCTACAAAGCATGCATACAATATACTTGGACATCTGTTTCCCTTGGCTAGTACATTCTGATAGTAATATTGTTTTGTATGCTGACTCAATTTTTTGTATAAACTTCCATAATTCATAAAATACATGTAGAGTACAGAAAGCAAGAGATGAATCATGGAAATGTAGAGATTCAGGAAATGAGTGGAGAATACTAGTGAATAGCTTTCATTTAAATGCTGGAAAAAGAAAGATCAAGTTTGCAGTATTACAAAATCTTACATCGGACCTGTAATGGTGATTAATAAAAGAGCTATCAAATATCTCAGTTGCTATCATAATATATATTGCTTTGAATAAAGAGAGTAAATAAAATTCAACACAGAAGGAGAGAAACCTTTAAAATTTGAAGGAAGTGTCCAGAGGGTCCTTCATTTTGTACAGATGTAAAAAAGCCTTTTCAGTTTTGGTCTAACAATTGGCTCTCAAAACAAATTCATGAGTTCAGGGACTGATTTATATAAGTAATAAATATTAAATGATACCATCCAAGAGAGAAAAAGGAACCAAAGAGAGCCATCTTACGTTGACTGAATTGTTTGCTCAATTCCTCAGAAAAACAGTGGAGTATACCTAGAGTTCCTCCACACGGGTCCACACATGAGAGATCTGGCAAACAAAGTCTTGGATCAGCTTGCTAGAGCGAGTGATTATTCACTGAAGAGAAAGAAATGTATAAACTTATGGACTAGAATAGAAGTAGTAAAAGGTAACAACTACAGTTGTTTTGATAGAGTTCAAGAACTTATTTTTAAAATTTTAAATGTCATTGAAGAAAGACATGATATTTTATGTTTTCAGAAGGGAGCAAGGGTAAAAAAACTGCAGATGGTCTATGAATTCTAACTAATTACATTTTATAGTATTAACATTAAACTTTCGAACTCAGTGGAGTTGATGTAAGGGGTACAGAAATAAGAAGGGTATTTATAGCTATCTTTGATCATTTCTACTTCTGTTATTAAATTCTTTCTGTGGCATCTGGAGTTCCCAAATTCTCAAGCATTCAATAATTCAGACTTCTCTGTTATAGACTAATTGCCATCAGACTGGTCTCATAGGCCCAATTTAAGGAAATGTAAGAATACTCACTAGGACTTTCCTTTCCACTGCCAAAATTATCGTGTCAGTAACAAACACTCGAAGTTCATGATAGCTAATAATGTCTTGACATTCAGTTGTGTGTTAGGCTTGGAAACTTGTTATTATTGAGAAAATTATGTTCACAAACAGGATATCAATGCATAAATAAACATATATTTTCTATCTGTATAATCAAGCTGTATCTTAAGGAAACATTTTGGGAATTTTGTTTGTTTGCTTTGTTTTTTGAGATGGGTACCAATATGTTGACCACATCAGTCTCAAACTCCTGAGCTCAAGTGATCTTCCTGCCTCAGCTTCCTAAGTAACTTGGACTAGAGATGTGTCACTGTGCCCAGGTCTTCTATCATGTTTTTAAATAAAGGTCATTTAAGTAATTTATAGCATATTGACAGCCTTCTTTAATCCTTAACGGTCAGAAAGGTTTAATTTGCATTGACTGTATTTGGGTCAAAATATAAATATAATTTGTATAAATATATAAAATATAAAAGAGTAAATATATCTTTGCCAGGAAAAAAAACTTACAAGTACCTCATGTATTTCCAAAACTCTTATTCTCTTGAAAAATATTCTCACCAGAGAAAAACAGGTTACTTGATGAAAGTTCGATTGCTTTGCAGTAATATAAATCTGCTTTTTGTATGCACTTCTACAGACCAAAGAAATTGAATCCACATTAGAATACTAAATGATGATCTTCCAATGTTTTCTTGTCACATGCCCTGTCTAGTTTCCTTGTTCTATTCCTCTTGTCTGTATTTAAAAGCTGCCTACATATTCCAGTGTGGGAAAACATTGGTTTTTTTACAAACAGAAGTTCTACATAAGTTTCAATTTCCAGTTGATTCATCAAAACAAAGCTGGTTCAGAAAGGGGAAAAATACAAATTGCTTACATCTGTTCAAGCTAAAATATTATTCATGATCTGCCAGTGATAATGGCTGAGCCATCTGGGGATTATGATAGGTGTTCAGGGAAAAAAATCTGCCACCGTGCAATGAAGAAATGACACATGTGAAGGCATCAAGGTTATTTCATAGTTCAGTGATGGCTTACAAGTATTTTGGAACATATAAATTTATGTACACATAAACTATAAGCACTTATCTTCAGAATAGTTTTACAAAGAATGAACTTACTTGTTAAATAGATTAATGAATTAGTAGATTTAAAATTTTCTGAGATAAACTAGTGAAACAAATCAATGCAAATTACCTTTAAGTAACAGGACATTTCATTCTAAATAACAAAATGAACGCCAATATATTGGAGGTGTACTTTTAACTATGATTATTGAATTATACATTGTCATATATTATTTTTACATATGTAAATATACATAATATATTAATATATACTGTCACTTATGAATTAAATGCTATATACCTGTTTTGTGCACACAAATATATCTTTAGTTTACTGCATGACTGTATATAAACACACATAGATATACCACAATTAAATAAATGTCAGAATACATAGATGACATTAGTATATTAAGGTGAAAAGTAGTTTGGGATATTATGATGATTCTTATTGTACTGTTAAATGAAATGCTTCTCATTTTCTTTTTGCTATTATAATGGGTGAAATCTTTCAGTTGAGGGCTACAAAACTCCAGATATATATTTGTCTAAGCTATGTCTTATTTATTATGAGACTATTTATGAGATTTATTAGAATCAGTTTTAACAAGAATTTTTAAAAAAATTTTATTGAAAGTAAAACCAGTTCCTACATCTTAAGAACAGTTTTTGCTTTGGTTTGGGGATGGGACCCAGGGCCTCACACCTGCTAGGCCAACACTCTACCACTGAGCTACATCTCCAGTGTATCAGAAATTTTTAATCTGAAGTTAAAAGAAAATGAATTGGCTCTCAAATTGATTCATTTTCTCATTTGAGCATTCCATTCTAAACATGAATATTATTAATTCCTGAGAAAATGATTCCATAACCCCTAATCTTATTCACTGGATTTCTGTTGACATTAAGGCTACAAATTAGAAGTTTTCAAGTTTCATTATAAACGTCATCCTCATAATTTTGCATTAATGAGTATAAATCTAAATATCAAGAAATCAAAATACAAAAGTAATTCTTTTAACCTTAGGGCTGAACACATCTCTTTGAAATGCCTTGAAGGAGGATCTATAACCATTGTGCCTTGGTTTATGGAGACAGCAGCTGTGTATCTTCAATCTGTGTGGCTTCCAAATGGACCCTGTCCCTCTCAAACACAAACTAAGAGAAATTTGCCTCCTGAAAATGCAGAGCAATCAAGGACAAGATCGGGTAGGGAGGTCAATTTCACTCATCTGCATATTTAACATCCACCCTCTTGTTGGAAAAAAAACACGTTCAAATATGACTGGAGTTTTGCATTTGAATTCATTCCACCATGGAAACAGTTTGAATGTTTTCCTGTAGAGACTTGTATATCTCAGTGACAGCTGCAATGCCACACTATGCTGAAGTGACTCATCTTGACAGGTCACATCCTGGATTTCACATTCTGAATGGCAGCTGGGAGATGCCAGAGAGTCTCACAGTCGGTCGGCCTGGTATTTAATCAGACATTCCCTGGTCTCAGAGACTAGCAGCACGTGTGGTCACAGGCAACACTAAGACGTCCGGGATGTACTTTTATCACTTTGCTTCTTCCCTTAAATAGCAGTGACATTCACAGCAGCAAGCTCTGCAGCTCTACAAGAACAGCACGGAGTATCTTTGAAGATCACAAATGTCCTGTGTTTTACCACACTGCTCTGCCTGGGCGCCATGTACAGGGTTAGCAACACGTGCACAGTTGCTATAAACACTGAGTGATTCAAGTTTCAAACCAAATCAGCGTCTTTACCCACCTATCTATGTATATACAGATGTACATAGTGAAAAAGTAAAAAAGAAAAGCTTTATAGTTCTGGGATACCTCATCAATCTAAGCAAATCTGTGGTTGCAACTACAAAACCTGAGTCTACTCTCATTCAATAGAAAGTAAATAACTGATCCCGGGAGAGCCTTGCTTCCCAGTGCAGGTTAGGGACGCAGTACTGCATGAGTTTTCACCTTTCCAGTACATTACTGACCAGGGCCTTCAAAAGGCAGCTGCCTTGCAAAAACCAAATGAGCTGATGAGTAATAACTGAGCTGACATAAACAGAGTTCCTCCAGCCTGCTTTCAGGGTTCCTACTTCTGCCTCAGGCACAGCTGTTGAGGCCATTTACCACCAGCACCCTCCAGTGCTCCAGCAATTTTGTTACTCCCGTCAGTATGGTTTCCCAAGTTGCAATTCTCCTCTTGACTTTCTCTGAGACCTCAACAAGCAATACTTCGTTGAAAAGCTCTCTGGAAGCTAGGACTCAGCCATTTTTGTGTTAGATGGAACCAGGTTGAGTTTAAGAGTTGTAAATGTATCTTTGCAGAAAAATCTCCTCTTAGTCAAAAGCCTGGATTGTGTTCCAGATTTCCTTTCCTTTGAGGAATGCAGAGACATCAAGGGCCACTTCTCCTGGTTAACCCTGTACATTGCCTATTGAGAATTAATGTTAAATCGTTTCAGAATTGTAAAGGAAGATCTGTACTTTGCATAGGAGAGAGCAGATCCTTAGTCCAGAGGTACTGGCTCAAGTCAAAGAAGATAAAATACCCTTTCTTTATTAACAAGGGAAGTGTTCAGCTTTTCCAAAGACCCAGTTTCCTGTGAAATTTTCTTAGTAAGCCTTAGTTTTAGAGGCATTATCATTAGCTTAATTATAACAGGAAAGAAACAAAGTTCTTTCAAGTGACCTACTCTGAACTGATTATAATTTCTGACATAAACAACATGTGAACACGAGACATAATCAGTGACCATTAAAGAGTGTCAGAATAGGCATTTGTACCAACAAGGCTTAACCCTTGTCCTCTTGTCCCTCACATGAATTAAAAATCCCCTCTCAAATGTAAGCCACGTATCTTCTCCACTCCATCTTAGCCAAAATGCTGAGAAGCGATACCCATGTATCTTCTTTCATCCATTTTTTCCTTAGTTCCACCCAACTGTTGCCTGAATGCTTTCATAAATCTTTGCATTTACATAAGCTTTTATTCTTCACTTTAATTCTGTTTAAAGAAGTAAAGATTGAAAAGCAAAGACTATGGACAGTGATAATATGTAACAGAGGAAAGGAAAATCAGATATGAATAAGGAAATGAACAAAACAAATGACTTTTGCCCTTAACCTCTACAGGCTTGATGTGCCCAGAGTATCCTTTAGAATCTGCACCATGTGATCTTGCAAGGAAAACTGCTTTATTAAGGCACAAGTAAAGAAAACAAAGATACATGAAGTCCTCATTATTTATGTTGTACTGTTATGGGGGCAGTCATAATATTTTTCCAGTCTTTGGCTATAAATGCACAACAATGAAGATAAGGTTGTGTATGTTGCCCATTCTTGAAGTGTTGCTACCATTTCTAAAAGTGGGATATAAGAAGAACTGTTCTGAGCAGTAAGCAAGGGAGAGGCGATAGCGATTAACATGATCTTGTTCATCAGTAGTGCTGGGCACATTCTGGAGCCAAATGTATAGAGGTTAAAACTCTGAGCAATTACTCCATGGGCAGGCTTTGCACATTTCACAACCAGATATTTAAGTTTATTGTGCTTCTCCAAAAGCAAAACAGTTGGGGTAATATTTACCTTTTGTGGTTCATATAGAGATCTTAGAAATTAAAGTTTGTATAGTGCTTCACCGTCTGGCACAGAGTAGTTTTAATTGTTGAATAAAGCAGCCAAGTTTCCTGTTTGAACTTCATATTTTTAAAACATGATTCATTCTAAGAGTTGTGTGTATCGACAAATGTCTGTATCACCCAAATATTTTATTCCTTTGAATACACAGTATGCTTTAAACCATCAGTATACTTACTTGCTGTCTTGTAGTCTCTCTGAATGTTAGTAAGCATACATTCAGTTCGGTAGTCAAAGCTGCATCACCAAGAATGACCTGACCACTTATGTTTTGTAGACAAAATATCATTGATGGATGACTGTGTTGTATTTGTCGGTGTGCATGTGTTCACTTAAGTGTACAGGCAGGCAAGATGCCTACCTGTGAACGCACAATAAAAATTAGTTCCAAAAATGAAAAGTAAAACATTTCTATTTAGCATTAAGTAAATAATCATATCCATATAATCGTACTTACATAGGACTTCTAATATAAATATTGCATTTTATTATGTTTACTTAGATCTTAATTATCTACAATGTTTTAATAACACATTGTTAAAACGTGATATAACTTATGTGTCAGTTCTTAAAATTTAGACCTGTAGAGCCTCAAAGTAAATCAAGCTGTGCATACATATGGAACTTGTATAAAATATGCACAGGCAAGTCTTCATAAGCAGTAATTGATATGTAATCTCCTTGTGTACTAGTGGATCGTTATTTATAGTATTATGTTTATCAGAATAAATTAATTTTGGAATGATTCTTTTTTCACTTGTTGCTCTAGTCTTCCAGCAACCACTCCCTTTTGAGGATGTTCAATTTGCCAGGTGTTCTGGTTGTGAATAAGCGAAGACTAGACTCCCATAATCCCTACAGCGGTGTAACAGATAACCTCCACCCCACAACTCGGGGTACAGAACAGCGGTGTAACAGATAACCTCCACTCCACAACTCAGGGTACAGAGAGCTGTTTGCGAGGTTAAAAAAGACTATATACACAGCCTTGGCAATGCCATATCAAGAAAAGTTCCTAAGTGCAGCAATAAAAGTATTAGCATTGTACACTTAGGAAGTAAAACACTTTTCCATTCTGTACACTTTCGGTCTGGATACTTGAGCACATTTCTTACTCTTGGTGAGCTTCCATAATTCTTATCTTTAAAAAAAATCACAAAACTTACTTTACTTTAAAAAATAAATGGTAAATAAGTGGAATAGTTATTGCTTTTGTACTCCCTCCCATGCACACACACAATCCGCCCCCACTACCTTCCCATTTCCAACTCACTTTATCATATTCACCCTGCCTTAATTTCCTGCTATCTTTGCTCCACATTCCCATCCAGTTGGAGTCCTTGTCAAAAGGCTCATGCTCTTTCATGGGGAGCCAAAACAAAGCATTTTATTTAAACAATTCTTTCCCATCAGAATCCTCATATAACTTTCCTACAGATCTTTTTTCTCAAGGAGCAGAGCAGGTAAAAACGTGTAATATAAGACTTAGGACATAAAGATAGTCTTTATGTAAAACTATCTGAATACATTCTTAGAATCTAGAACCAAAGGTTTATTTAAAATACTCATTCTGTGAAATCCTTATAAGGTAGCTGTGATTTCTAAACAAAATCTAGTTTGGTTTAAAAAATGATTAGTTCATGGAGATATTACATGACAGCTTTTTATGGGAATTTGGTTCATTTATTTTTAAATATTGTTTAAACAGATACTGAATAGCAATAATAGAGAGAATATTTGGATTAACTAGATGAATTCTATTATACTTAAAGCAGGAACTTTGATACAAACCAGTTCACACTTTATATTTTATCTTTTTTCTTTGTTAATTCTACATGGACTAGTTTTTCTTTGGGGACTCTGTTCAGGCATCACAGTCAATGCAATTATTACTAAAATCTAAAAATCTGGGACATATGCCTGAGGGAAGCCTTCCCAATACTTAAAAAATATTAAAGATATTTTAGTATCACAGATGTTTTCTTATTGAAGATATTTTTGTATCACAGATGTTTCATTTTCAAACATGCTTTGGACCATAGAAACTGTGATAATAAGAAGAAAAATGTCCTATGCCCATCACTGAAATGAAGGAAGTCATTCTTTTATTTTTAAAGTGTGACTCTCCTTCTTTCAGTTAATGTGGGTTAGTGAACTACAATGTATTACAGCATCCTACAAATTTAGTACAGTCTCAGCTGACTTCTTTTCCCTCTTCTTTTCTTGCTTATTTTGGTCTACTTCGGATCATCGTTAATTTGCAAAAAGTTTAACACATTAGCCTCTAAAATATTCTTATAAGTTCCAGTTACTACATAAGACCTAAATTTGCATTAATTGTAATATTTTGTAATCTGATCTCGTCACTTCATTATTTGAAGCTTCCACTGAATATCCATTTTCAAAAGGATGCTGCATCATTCAAGTCCTTTAGGAATCTTATACTGATCAAACTCTTAGGAAAATTCTGTTTTCACTCATTGCTCTAACTTTTCTACTCTAATGCCTTTCTTCACCCTCCCTCTATACTTCAAATTTCATACCTCTAGTACTCTATAATGTTTCAGTAAAGAAATCCAGTCTGTAATTCAGAGCCCTAATGCCTCCATTTAACAAAACATCTCGATTTACTCTGATGAAAATAATTCTTCTCTACATATAACATTGTTAAATTTAGTTATTTAGTCCATCTTCAAACAAATGTCAGCCACTGCAGTGAATTCAAAACTGAACAAGGATATTTCTTTGCCTTCACATTGCATGAAGGTGTTTGCTTTGTTGGAATTGCCTAAGTTTTATACATTCTTATTTGTTTACGTATTACGTTACAGAAAAAAAAACTGTCAACTCACTCAGGGAAAAGATAAAACTAACTTATCTTTACATCTCTAGTTTCTAGCACAACTTTGTACATGGAAGAAAACAATAAATCTTTGTGGAAATGAAATGAATTCCCAGTGTTATTGCTGACTTCCGGTTCATGACAAGTGGTACACAGGCTTTCTGGGGATTTGTATTATTTACCTATGGTAAGTTGGTCTTTGTAATAAATTTATTGAATTTATTGGTCTACAAAATACATATCTATGATAATAAATTAACTTTTTACTTTAATGCACTTACACTGTAAAGGGTAGTACTGATTTCAAAGAGAGAGTATAGATGCTGAAACCAAACTGCTTGTCTGAGATCCTGGCTTATCTTTTAATTACATGTGTATACTTGGGCAGGTTACTTAACTGCTAGATTTCTCAGTTACATCATAAGTAATAATGAGAGTAATATCCAAACTAGCTAAACAGTTGTTTCCATACTGTGAAAACACCTTAATAATGACTGACAGGCAGGTATTATATGGCTGTTTGCAGATATTACACCAAAAAAATGATTACAAAAGATTATCTGGTTTTGAACGTGTCATTTTTTTCTGCCTGAAATATTTTTCCTCACATTGATTACAGCATCAGTTTCTCCAGGTGGTCTTGCTATATTTCCTTTCCTGTTTCATTTTAATATTGCACACTTCTCAGATGTGCATGTCATCGTCGCCCAAGACCCATGCTAATCTGCTCTGTATCATTTTAATTTTAGCAAATGTGCTACAGAATCAAGCACAGAGTACAGCCTATTTTTCTTTTTTTTGAATCACTTCCCCAACTCAGTTCTGCTAGAAGGATCCCTTCACAGATCATTCATTTCACCTTATCTTGGATGCATATTTTATTGCAATTTCCTCACCCTGATATAATTATCTAACTGCATCTGTTGATTCCAAATTTGTACCCCAGACATAGCAAAGACCCTAGAACATGGCATATGCTTAATAAGTACCTGAATGAGTACATGAAAAAACTGAAGAATAATGAAGGCGTTAGAAAGTCATGTTGAGAAATTACTGACACAGTGCCGACTTGTCTCTCTGGTGTGAGAAACTGAAAGGGTAAAGGAGGACCGAAATGTACAATAGATCATGTGAAATAGGAAGTAAAGGCTCAGAGGGGACGAAGGATATGGGAAAGAAAAAATATGAGCATGGAGGGAAAAAGATGGAAATAAAGCTTTTGCAATAGGGAGGGGTTTAGGACTGGAAAAGAGGGCAGGGGAATGGGAAAAAAAAAGAACTGATACATCATGTACAGGTACTAATTCCCAATGATAAATGCGATCGTAATATATGCCTAAAATGTGCCAATAAAGTTAAATTTCTAAAATCACATATTATAAAATACAGTCCAAATATATACGACTTATTTTTAGAAGGTCTCAGGAATGCCTCAAACTCCTGAGTTCCACTGATTTGCCATCCTCAGCCTCTTGATTACCTATTAACAGAGGTAAATGCCACTGTGCCTGGCAATGAGGTCTGTTTTCACTGAACTGCAAAGATAGAAACATAAAGGAACATGAAAACATGAAATTCTTTAGGGACAGTAAGGCAATCAGTTTGTGGGGCATGGAAAAAATAGACTTCTTAGGAATTAGCTTTTTGTAAACCTTCATTTGTAGTGACCTATTCATTATCTATCTTACATTTTTAAAAATCTGTATTTGTGACAATGATTGCAATTTGATATCTTATGTGAAAATTATTAATACACTGTTAAAAGTTATATTATGAGACTTGTTTTAGTTGAATGGTTTTGGTATTCTGAATGCTTTAATATTTTCTTGTTCTTAGTTGCTTTTTCCTCTCTCACTCTGTCATTCTTCACTGAATTGATCCATTAATCAATTAATCAGCTCTCCATCCCTGTGGCAAAATACCTAGCATAAATCAACTTTAGGTGAGAAAAGATTGATTTGGGCTCACAGTTTCAAGGTTTCAGTTCATGGCCTTTTGACTTTATTGCTTTGGGTCTGAGGCAGAACAGAATACAGGGAGGGGAGCATGTAGAACGGGTTGGTCACCTGATGGCAGAGAGCAAGGAGAGAGGAAGGACAAAGCCAAGGAAGTGACTTACCCCTCAAAGGTTCACCTGTGTGAACTACTTCCTCCAACAACACACTGACAGCCCACTTAACATTGGGTTTGCCCAATGGCTTAGCTCTTTGATGAGGTTACCACTCTGATGATTCAACCGCCTACTTAGGCCGCACCTATGAGCATTAATGACTCCACTGAGAATGAAGCCTTAAACACGTGTGCCTTCGGAGACATTTCGGACCAAAATCACAACACTTTCTCTGGAGGTATTTTTTCTAAACCAATAAAACAATGATGAGATGGAAAGGAAAAAAAGATCTGGGTCTGAGAAGTCTTTCATTTCTGTTCTTATTTGTAAAGGTATAATGATGTTACATCTATGACATGTAACAAAGTTTATTCCATTTTACAAAAAAATTTCAGTAAATTCTAAACATATCCATAGGATTTGATCTATTAGTAAATGGTACTTTTTAACTGTATATTTAGTATAGCTTGTTTAAAGAGATATTTATGTATTGGATTATGATATGGAATTATTCAATTATTCATGGAGGTGAGAGATTCTGGGAGCCACATGAGCCCCTCTCTTTATTTTGAAAGAATGTGCATTTTTCAAACATAACTATATTGTTATACTCACATTCATGTAGATACCTGAGAGTAAGAAAATGGACAAGAAAAGTAATAACATTTGAGAAATCCCATTTTTCACTCAAAATAAATATGACTACCTGAAATTTTAAAATGTTCAATGTTATCAGAGATAAACATTAGGCAATTTGCTTCATATTACTGATGATTAAAATAAGCTTATTTTTCTTATTCATAGTAAATTTCTCATCAGAAGCTATACTTGTCACTGTCATAAAAAGATTAAGGGAAATTTAAAAATGGACAAAGGTCTTTATGGATCCTGTACTCAACAATTAGTATTTCAGAAATATAACGGGAGAAGGCAGTAGAAACATATCTCCAACTGACACAGAGCTCCTGGAACTTCCAAGTTTGGAATAGACATAGTTCTTTTGGAAACACATTAGACATATTCATCTATCATTAATTTTGGAAAGACAAACAGCATGGAAAGAGAGAGAGAGAGAGAGAGAGACAGAGAGAGAGAGAGAGAGAGAGAGAGAACAGGGAAAATAAACTCAGACACATGGAGCAGACTACTTTCCGAAATCAGGGTAAGGCAAAGGATGTGATCACTTGGTCTTCTGTTTGTTTCTATAACCAAAGCTTTTATTTACTTCAAAATAGTTTATTGGAAACAATTATAATTAGTTTAAATAAAAGAGCAGAAAGAGGAGGTAGTGCCTGGAGATAGGAAAATACCTTAAGTGAGAAATGAGCTTTTCTTAATTGCCCAAAGGAGAATTTACTGAATCTGTTTTTCAATGGCACATTAATTAGAGCTAAAACTGGCTTAGCATTTTTTATGTGCCAGATACAGTTTTAAGTGCTTTATATATATATAACTCAAATGAGATTATCATGATGTTGGCACTCTTATAAACCAATTTTATCAGTAAAGAAACTGAGGTACACTGAGAATAAAGAGCTAGTCCAAATTAATAGAGCTGCTGGATGGTGGAACTGGGAAATAAAAAATCTGGCTCTAGAGTTTGTACCTAAAAAATGGGGTGAAAAGGATCTAAGCAATACAATCAACATGGCCATATCATTTTAGGTGGATTTATTAATTTCCCATTTTCAAGTTAAATTATATAAAACAAGATATTATTTGGGAGTATAACATGCATTTTATAAACTTGTCAAGGTATTCTGAGATTAGTCAGTAGGTAGGTTGAACTAACTGATGAAAACTACGGGGAGAAAGAAGACTCTCCTCAAATCTAAATAAAGAAAAGAAGTTTACCACGTTTTCTCAGTTAAGGACAAAGTAGTCCTTAATCGGTCTAAGCTAGAATTCTGTAACTTTCACTACTCTTCAGCAAATGTTACATCACAAGTTCCCATGTTGACATCTTGAATTTCTCAAATCAAAGCTATCATTGCACATAGTTAAGAAGGACAAATTTCAGAAATGTAAAAATAACAGTTTAAATGACCACTTTGTGCTATATACAATTAGAAAAAATTTAGAAAAGTCATTTAGTTTATCACTTCCAGATCGCATTTAAATGAAGATTTGGAAGGGTATGTTGATACTCAGAAAGAATACATTCTATCAAAGAAAATTGCTACTGTTTTATGCTTACAATAAAATGGAATACTTTGGAGATTAACTTTCTAATTTCCAGGTAAAAATACTCCCGTGTTGCTCATTATCAACTATTAACTTCACACACAGGAGCTCTAAAGGAAGCCTAGGGAATTTTCTCATAAGTGCTAACACACACACACACACGCACACACACACACACACGCACACACACACACTCCCATCATACCTGGGGGAAATAAAAAACCCTTCTGATTATTAGTTTTACTTTCCACATATAAAATCTCAGTCAGGATGCTTCAGGGAGACAGTGTTGAGTCTTTTAATAAAGAAAGAAAAAATAGAGAGAGAGAGGAAAACTATATTTTGATTTTGGAAGCTATATTTTCTGTATCACAGTTTATTTAAATTCATGAGAGAAATGACAAACTAATAAGTGAACTTATATCTTAGTCTCAAGCAACTACTTCCAAATTATCACTTGATGATAATTCCTGAATACTATTTAGTATGGGAAATACTTTATTTTTCTCTTTGGACCTTTTATTTTTTCATTCCATTCCAAACTCAGAAGTCCTAACTCTCCACAAATCATTGGCAAGCCAAGTAAAACAATATAAACAGAAGGTTGTTTTTATTTTAAGGGTGAGGAGCTTTAAATAACATAGGATGGAGCTCAAGCACCTGAAGTGATTGTCCAAATATAAATACACACACACACACACACACACACACACACATATACACACACTTCCACATCTTTTCATAAGGAAATAAAATAAGCAGAGTTCATAAGCCCTGTGAGAAGCAGAAACCTATTACCAATATTTAAACTTACATCTGTAAATCTTATCTTTCTTTGCTCTCCCTACATCAATCCAGACAGAATTGCTAATAGAAACAAAAGATGTAGAATCTCTATCTGTAATATTTAACAGTTCTTGGCACTGGCCAAGTCTTCTTCATGCAAGAACGGCAAAATATTTTAGATACAATGGTGACAATGGAGTCGCAGTTAAGCATGAAAATGAATGTAGGAGGTTTTTAGATGAAACAATCACTATTTTATTTTGTCAGCAGAAGCACACAAAATTGATTTTGAATATACCATTTTCTTTTATTTAATCTAGTATGTCTAGAGTGCTGATGATCTGTGTATTGTCTAAAGTATCCTAACAAAAAAAATTTGGTTCTAATTCCTTTTGGTTGTGACAATCTTTTTATGGCTCAATGAGGAATAACTATTTCAGTTCTTTTATTTATTTTTCCTTTTTTGGTACCAGGGATCGAATTTCAGTCCTTGTGCTTGCAAGGCAGGCGGTGGACCCACTAAGCTAAAATCCCTGGCCCAAATATATAAATTCTTAACCTAGAAGATCTTTGAATAAATAGAAGAACATCACAGCTGAAATTTTTTTTTTTTTACTCAAAACATACTGAGCTACTACATCACACATAGTTACCTTTTTTATTTGGAAATGAACTTTAATCTGTATTAACAATTTGTTTAATAAAAATCTTCATTATTGCTTTGAATTTAGAAATAGAATTTGATGCATGATGAATGACTCATTGTATATTAAACGTGGCATACATATATAACCAAAATGCCATGAATGTTTAAATTAAAAATAATTATTATTACAGCAAAAGAAACATTACCCTTAATTCCCCTCAAAATACCATAGTTGCTTCCAATATACTTATCCCAACGTTTTTTTCACTTTGGGAAGCAATTCTGAAAGTCCTCAGCTGTCCGCGTCTTCATCGTGTGAGATCCAAATGTAAAACCACTACTTTGTGTCCTCATCCACTCTGTTCTCTGGATCAGGCACCATGTCTTCCTGCTGTTCCCCAAAGTCAAAACTACTATGAAAGGTAAACATTTTGGACTGAGGCAGACACAGAACTACAACTGAAGACACATGTGAAAGGACTTTCAGAGCTGCTTCAGAAAGTGACCAGGAAGATGACACAATCATCTCTGAAGTCGAAGGGAGTATGTTGAGGGGGATTAATAGCAATGCATCTTATATTGTGATTTAAAAAAAATTTTAAACAGACCATTTTTTTAATCACACGTCATGTATTTATTATAGTACAGATATTATAATGAATTAAAATGCAATTCTTTTGTATAAAACTTGTATCAGAAGTTATTTTTCTTCTATATATTTATTTCAAAGTAAAAGCCAATGCAATTTTACTTTATCAAACAAAATGTGATCATTTTTTACTAATATAATCTTGCTTTTCAGACTAAGTGATTAAGAGATGAAATTTTAAAGTTATGTAAGTGAACATATATTTTACCTGAGAGAATTCATGTCACAAATGCTACATTTCTTGAATAAAATAGACAGATTTAAATGTTGCCAAGATGCTCTCAAATATTTGTAGCAAAGAAACTACAATGTATGAATTGTGTCACATCATAACAGTTACCATTAAGATTATTAACAGAGATAAAAGATGAAAATCTAGGTAAACAATAATGTTTAGAGTACATATCCATTTCTGACAAATACCATAAAATTTAAATGGAAATTTAAATGGAAAGCCTTTAGTCAGGTCCAGAACAATGTCAGGGTGAAAAATTTTAGTATATGTTCTTTAGTCAATAACACTTAAAGACTCCCACTTTAAGGATGGTTATATAAAATATGTATTATGCATTCTTATATTTGATTAGTATATCAAACCAGAAGAGAAGAATTAAATGAAAGTTATTGATTTTGCTTTTATAAAAATCACTATTCCCAGTACATTTATGTTACCCAATCTAAACTATGATGACAGATATAATAAAAATAACATTTTAATAAATGAGATGGATATTTCTGGTGGAGATCCAGTGCGATAGAAAGTATTTCACTCAAGGCTGACTGTCAATGGCTTCAGTTTTTCCTCCCTAACACATTTATGAATCTGCTTGAATTTCATCTATTCTGATGTGCTGGGGCAGGCCCTTATTGATTCACAAAGCTGTTGTCATGTTTTCTGGAACTTAGCAAACTGGTTGATATCTCATAATTAATTTGAAATTGGATATGTTGGGAGCATTTACAAATGAAAACCAGCAAACCTTGTGAATTCAGTTTTGAATGTTTTTCAGAGAACTCTTTGCTAAGCATTTATTAGCTCACATTATCTAAAGAGGAATTTCTAAAACTACTCAATGTTCAGGTTCTTAGACTAGCAATGAGAGATGTTTATTTGAGACAAAACTACTGGATATGTTACGAAACTGTCCAAGAACATCTTTATATAATTTATTTCAAAATGGCACCTTGATTAGATCGTTTGCAAAGTCTTCTTTCATGAGTGTCTGAATCGATTACCAGATGTGTTTTTACCTAACTCTACTCCTTAGAGACAGAATAATGAAACTAATGGTTATAGAAACGAATAATGTGGGAAGCTGATACTAATAAAAAACTAAAGAACTCAACAAAGCTACAGAGAAACCTTAGTGCTTGCAGCTGGTGTCATAAGGGAAGAGACACAGGGGTCATTGTGTTGTGAAACTTTGGAAACCAATTCTCAGACCATAGAAAACGTTTAAATTTAGTTCTACCTTATTGTGATAATGAAGAAACAAATATCCATTATTGTCAAATACTGTGACTTAAAAATAATTAAAGTGTAGAAATTGAAATTTCAATTTGAAATATCATTGTTAATTTTGGCAAGAAACTTTATTTTTAAGTATCTATGTTGTTAAAAAGATCAGCAGACTGGAATTAAATTGGTCATCATTAGGTTGCTGTTCTAACAGGAAAATGATCAGAAACTATAGAATATATTTCTGTTCTGAGGTTCTCATAAAGACCAATATTATATTGCATAAATAGATAAGCAACAAATAGCTAGCAAATAATAGCATGCTATAATTTATTTTGACTAGAAGTAATATCTAAATTATAATTTAGTCATTCAGTACAAACCTTAGTAACTGATTATATCAGGAATATGCAGTAGCAAAGTCAAATTAAATATAAATTAAGAGTCATAATAGTAACACAAAGACCTTGAGCTAGAATTCCAGAGATTCCATCGTAAGTCATCAACATCGTACTCTTAGCACTTTGCACCACAATTATATATGCTCATGCATATTTTCATAAATGGAATAAATATGCACATAAATTGCCACTGGGAATTTCAGCACGTCATAAAATAATGATATTCTTTTTCTAACCCTTGGCTATCGACATTAAATTCTCTAGCAGAATTACACATTTTGAGAAAACATGCTCTAAAAGCACGATTTATTTTGTTATAATAACCTTTTGTTCTCTGGTCAGATACATATTTAACATTTTCTTATTTGAGTTCACATTTCTTTTAACGTAGCATATCTCAAGTACAGGTGGATTAAGCTTTACAAATAATATGGCACCCAATCAATCAGTTTTCCAGAAAAAAATCTTGATTTTGTTCTGCAGATGTCACCTGAGAGCCTGGTGGATAAATGACCTTAAATTTAACAAAATGCTTCAGAAATCAGCTATAGAACTTGTGCTATCTCTTTTAGAATTGAAAAAGATAAATTTTCAGCATTCTATTTTAGTTGGAATTATTTAAAAGCTTTGAAGGAAGTTTGGGTTTGAAGTTTGGGCTATAAATCCTTGGTTTGATGGACAGTTTATTTAGTTATTTCCTTCCATTGTTTGTGAAAAATGATCAGGTTTTTATCTTTGGCCAGAAAACACAAAGCAGAAGCAGTACAAGATCTGTGATAACTTATACAAACAGGAATCCATTCACTCACTGAATATTATTTTGGCAGAGTGCAAAGGAATATAAATCAACACTATTACATCAAAAAATAATATATCAAAAGTGAACGACAAAATAATGTAAATATTATCATACCAATATGAAGTTATACTCTTCTATAGAGGGCTTGGAAGAGAGAGAGAGTCTTCTAGAATCAGCAACTCTGCCTATAAATCAATTTATGTTCTTCAACAGACTTGGGCCTCAAAATGAGAAATTTAATTCTAACATGTTAGAAACAATTAAAATCTTTTCCATATACATTTATTAACTACTTATAAATACTTTCATAGCAATATAGTTTAATATTTTCAATGACTCTATCCTTTAAAAAGACTCATTGCTAATCCTGAACTTTTATATTACATCACACCATACTATGTTTGGTCTGTGTAGTCCAATTCTGAAAAGAAACTTTTCAATATTCTTTGTATGTGCTTAGGTTTCTCTAAGTAGTTATAAATTCTCACCTTTTCAAATTTTTCTACTTATTACCAGAGGACTATAGTGCTATAGTTTTATTTCAAATCGGAAGTAGTTAATATAGTTACTTGATCATATGCATTCATAGGTATGATCAATTCTAGGGAAAAAGATGGGGGATTTTGATCTAGAGAAAAAACTTCTTTTCTATATGTTGCTATAATAGAATAAAGAACAAGTTATCAAAACCTTCCCTCAGCTTGTCAAGCAGGAGCTTGGTTAGAAAATCCCTGATCAACCCTGAGTACTACAAGGTCCACAGCAGGCAGGAGGACACAGAATCACTCCAAGCGGTTCATTTCATCATGAGTCACAATGCTGAGTTACACATTTCCTACCACTCAGACCACTGTAGCGAAAACCAGAAGGCACCATCACCCACTGGTCAGTGGGAGCAGCACAACATTGTAGGAGATTTTTGTCTACCACAGAATGTCTTTCCCGCGGGACTTATATTTGCCTTTGTAACATTCACTTACTTCAGGGGGAAAAAAAAGCCAATCTTTAAATTTTTCTTACTATATAAGTAAGTACCAAAGAATGAAACAAATGAAGAGAGTTTATCTGGTTTCTTTCTAAAAATTGTTCCTGTCTGTTCTATTCTCCGAAAAGTCGCGTTTTCCTTGCTCCTCCAATCTATTTGCAATCACAGCATGCCTCACAATTATCACACTGTCACAGTGAGCATCCAAGAACTCATTTCCTGTGCACACCAAGTTAAATGAGAATTCCAGAAAAAGTGAAGTGTCAAACCTACCATATATCACGATAGATTCATAAAATGGATTTTCAGCGTATTTTTGTGACCTTGAATTGTTTCTAAATAGTACTCATTTAAATAGTTGTGTAACTACTTACTATTATAGCCTTCTAATCCTTTCTAGAATAAATGTCAGTATGGGGCATTATATGGTTTGGATTCTGAAGCTTTTGTAAAGTGGTACTTAGATGAGTACTATTTTTTCTTCAAGGCATAAGGTATCAGAACCATTATGATTAGTTCTCTCTAGATAAGATGACCCTGCACCACATAGGACACAACAAGAGGCTGAGCCCTGTGGGGAATTCCGGGTGTACACCCTGCTGATCTTTAATGCTTCTTGGAAACTCTTCTGCCAACCTCTGATTCATAACAGATGCCATATCTCACTGGTAACATCTTAAGCACTTGTCAAATCCCTTGCGAGAGCATTCCCAAATTACCTTGCCCCTTCTATATGTACTCCTCTGAGCTATCAAGCTAGGATTTCTGTCACCGGAGGAAGCACTTGCTTTTGTTATACTCTTTGCAGTTTCTGTCCCAGTGAAGCTCCAGGAACAGGATGGCAATCTTAAATGCCCTGTGAAAGTATGAATGTGCTACAGCAGACGTTTATTCATTCTGATTTTTCAAATGTGGAATCGTGATTTCAAGGATTTTGCTGCTGCGACTCCGTTTGATAGGAATGGTAGGCCCGGTACACTACTAAAATATTTGTATAAAATATTCTGTTAATTATTCTGTGTAACATAATCAACTTTACTAATCTTGAAATTAACGACAATTCTGTTGTTGGCATCTGTTTTCAGGAAAACAAAAAGAAAAAAGAGCAAGTGTTTCCCTGCTGAGCAAACTAAAATGATGTTTGCAGCACTAACTCTTCCTCGTAGTGACTTTTATTGGTGGACACCTGCTGATGAATTATTTGGTGGGGCTGTTCTGGAGACAAGAAACTAGAACTTGTCACAAAGTCTAAAGTCTCATTTTTTAAAATGCTGCCCCTTCCTCCCTCTTTCTTTTTCTTTCTTTCTTTCTTCTTTCCTTCCTTTCCTCTCTCTCTCTCTCTCTCTCTCTCTCTTCCTCTCTCCCCTTCACTCCCTCCCTTCCTTCCTTTCTTTTTCTTTATGGTATTGGGGATCACTTGCAAGGCAAGTGTACAGCCATTGAGCTAAATCCCCAGCCCTAACTGCTGACTATTTATAAGCAAAAATAAAGTTTTTTGGTAAAGTTCCTAATACTCACCCCAACACTGTTTCAAATATTTACTATTGACGGATGTGGTGGTGCACGCCTATAATCCCAGCACTCGGGAGGCTGAGGCAGAAGGATTGCCCTGAGTTCGAGACCAGCCTGGGCTACATAGTGAGTTCCAAATCAGTCTCAACTACATAGTGAGACCCTGTCTCAAAAAACCAACCAACAAACAAACAATCAAATATTTACTATTATAATACACTTTTCTTAAGCACTGCTGAAAAACAGACACTTTGGTATAAGATTAGTTTGTTGTATTACAAATATTTTTATATTTGACTATAAGATAATTTCTACAGAAGTTTAGAGTAGCACAGTCATAAATGGAAATAATACAAATTTAGAAAACTTGCTATAAATAAGTCTTACTTTAAATAATTTCCAGTAGAAGAAAGAAAAGAAAAAGTCAGTTTCTCATAGTCCAAATTATCAAAAGTATCTGTGATTGGAATGCCTTGCATTTAGAGTCTGTTAAGATATAACCTGTTGTCACATGATTATTTCAATTATTTTAAGTTATTATTCAAGTTTCTTGGTGCAAATATAATTTAGTATCTGAAATAAGGAAGTTCTAAATTGAAACTCAGTTGCTTGTTGCCATTGCTTAATTAATTCTGCCAACTCACACTGAAATTCTATTAAAGTTCAAGGAAACTCAGTCTGTAAAATTTATTGAGGGGAACCCATACAAGTCATGTACCTAAGAATTCTTAGTTACTTCATCGCACTATAACCTATTACTTTATTTTTTACAAATAGGGAAATAGATCCTTCCACTGATTTCATTATATCTACAGTGACTTCAGGGGGCAAGATCTTGTGTTGGGTGTGCATCTAAAATGAATGCAACAAATAATAAAACTGTACGTTCACTATGAAATCAACTCAGTGTCGACAGTGACACTTTGCACTGAATAAAACTAGTTGCTAAGATGAGAGCTCAAGTATCCTACCTTAAGAACTGAGGAAATCACATTAGAATTTTACTTTTAAATATGCCCAAGAGTGAGAGTGCCAATATAGGATTATGTGAAGAATCTGGTAGTTAACATTGAACTGAAAAAAGTAAAAAAAAAAAAAAAAAAGTCACACTTTTTGTGTTATGATTCCACTGAACAATATTTGCCATATATGTTAATAACCACTTATTGTATTTAAGAATCATCTTCAGAGAACCATACTGAATCACAAACTGTCCATTTTGAAAGGCAAGTCCAAGAAAGAAAGAAACGTCACTTGCCATGTTAGTAGAGAACACAGAATGACCCTGGCTATTTGGCACACACTGACGAGGGCAGTCTGGAGAGACCTCAGCAACGTGTCTTCCCTTCCTACCAAAAATGTTGGTCTTAACTAGGACTCTTCACTGTGATTTTTTTCTCCCTGAATATTTGTCTCTACTTTTGTCATCTGTGGGATGTGAAAATGTAAATGACAGTTCTGAGAGGCCAACCACAGGTCTGTGGCTCAAATTACAATGCATAAGAGACAGAGCATCCAACCCACTGCTAGCCAACCTGCTTTCCAATTCTTGATTTTATTTAAGCACATATATAAGGGAATTGTCAACAAGACATTAAAATGTTTTGTAGCCAAATTCCCAAAACTTATTTCACTAAAATATACTGACAACTACCTAAATTTTTAAAAAAGGGTAAGGTTTTAGAGAGGAGAGAAAAAGGAGAAACAGAGATACCACTTCCCTTGATCTTTTGCCAACAGAAATCATGGCATGTTGACCAACATACAATAGAATTTATCAGTATCCTCAGTCCTAGATGGCATTTCTAGTGTCAAGCCCCAAGTTTTTTGTCTTATTCTTTTATTTACTACTGGCATACTGTGCTGACATTACAAATATATACAGACATAATTTGAAAGTTGTTCGCTGGAGTTCTGACCATATCATCAACCACATCAGGAGTGAGTATGAGCAGACTGAAGCTAATTGAGCACATGGAAACACCCAATCTAGGCCATTACTGTCCTGCTAAAGTGTAACTACAAGTATTTTAAGGAGACAAGAAATTGTAGCTTTTGAAAGATTAATGGGATACTTAATTGCATCACATTTCTTTGCATAGCCAGGCAGAATCTACTCTAACTTTGTTAAATATTTTTGCCATCTACCTTACATTCACAATTAATTATTTTAATACCCATGTGAACTCTGAATGCAGGAATTGTTCAGTTCCTCGGCATAAGTTACATAGTAGTTTTAAGTAGATAAGTTCAATACAGTTTTGCATATTGACTAAGTTCCTTTTTTTTTCGTGAAAGGTCAATGAAACCAGGGAATTTCTAACATTGTGATTCTTTTACACTCAATAGAAGGGTGAGTCTTGAAATTAGAAAGAAAATAGAACTACTAACTCACATAATGAATATAACTTATGACAAAAATTCATGTTTTTTCCTGGCAATTCTTAAATAGAGCAAGATTAACCATTCTTCTGATTATTAAATTTCAGACTTGGAATTTTAAAAATGATGAAAATCAATTTCTTAATTTGGCTAAAATATTTTAGCTGCCATTTTCCTTTTAAAAAGGACCATAATAATATTATTTTTAAAATTCAAATTAATCAAAAATCAATAGATTAATTATTTTAAAAATCGAAGACTAACAGATTCTGAAATATAATACTCAAACAATAAGTTACTAAGTTATATAACTAAGGCAAAATTCTCAGTTGGTCGGCTGAGTTTGTAAATAATCAGTCCATGTGCTACCATTATTATTATCAGTTTACTTTTCAATCCGACCTTGACATATAGTAATTTTTGTGGGGGGGCAGGTATAGAACTCTGGACATTGTGCTCGTGGGACAGGCAACAGCACCACTGAGCTAAATCCCCGGCAATATAGCAATTCTTTACACCAGTACATTTTAGTAAGGACTTTCTTTACAGCTTAGTAGATGCTACACACATGTTGATAGATACATTTATTAAAAACTGTTGAAAGACAAGCTATCCCGTTTCTGTCCTCATTATTTGTGGTTCAAACCTTTGTTGCCATAGTTCTTTTCTTCACTATACTTGCATATAAAAATACAGAGTTACCCAGAATGAAAAGGAAATTTTTTCCTTGATTCTTCCTGCTTCCTTCTTATCTTGATTTCAGTAAATACCAATTCTGAGCTAAATTTTAATGTCTTCTGTTAGTGGTTTTGCCATTTTCTGTGCCCCTGTGCCCCAGACTTCACATAATACATGCAAGGAATTTATATTTATTATGAGGAATCTAGCGGTAAGAATATGACAATCTTTACTCTCATAACTTTGCTCATAGAGAAAAATATGAACATAGCTACACATTGTGATGACTATTTTAACAGACACATGCATCACTTGTGATAAGACTATAAGGAAGAGAAACCAGGTCAATCTGAGAAAATAGCACAACAGTGAATTTATGCCCAATTGGAATTCACTTTTAAACAGATTAAGGAAAAAATAAAAATGACATTTGGAAAGAAAAAAATACATATTCCAAAGAAGAAAAGCACAGGAGTCTTGTATCACAAAAGTACCACAAGGGTTCCATCATGAGTCCAAAGAAATTCTTGACACTTGGTAAAACCTTTCCATCTCAGTGAACAATAACCAAGAGTTGGAAAGTATTTTGGTCAAAGATAACCCGTAAACTACAGTCCACTGGCTCCCCTTTGAGCCATGCATTTATGAACATCATCTCAGATGTAAATCACTTACTCTGTTGCACAATATAAACAATGTGACTTGCAAGGAGAAACAATATTATGTGCGAAGAGCAAGCAGATTAGCTAGGAAAAAATACTGTATCACTACAAGTGTGTAACTCAAAGTCCTCCAGCAAGGGAAGTAACCTTCTGTCATGAAACTCTCCTTTGTTTTAAAATGCCTACTATGCAGTATGAGCTACTCTACAACATTAAACTAAGACATGTGTTTTATAAAGAAATATTACAGCTGTGTTGATCACAGGTCAAAATAGAAACCATATGAAAACACTTTTAGTATAAGACTAAATTTAAAACAAGTAAGCCAATTTCAGAAAGTACTTAGCCTGAACATTTCCATTCTCAAAGTTATTTATTATAAAATTTCTTTTCCGTGTATGACTTTCAGTTGATTCAGCACTCCCAAACAATCCACTGACTGTGCTGAACTTAGTTTCCTGAAGTCTAGTAATAATGTATGTACTTGACTGTATGTTTTTACTAGTGACTTGACTGGCAGTCTGTTTTGAATTAAATTCTTCTACAAGTCTATGACATTCACATGAAGTTTAATCTAGAGAGGAACATCTTAATTTCATGTAGCTTTTCATAGGTATACACATCTAAAATAAACGGGTTTTCACATCTGCAAGGTGAATTCAATAACTGAAACAAGAGATATGCTATTTTTGAGTTAAACTTAAAACTGAAAAAAAGAAGTCCATGCGGAAAGACACCGAAAACATAATCTATTTGTTAAAAATCACTTTCTAGAAAGACAAATAAAATGTTTCTTTTCTCTCTCTCTTTCTCTTTCTTGTTTTGCTTTCTTTTGTTTTGAGACAGGCTATTCCTATCTTCCCCAGGCTGTTCTCAAATTCCTGGGAAAGGAAATAAAGCAAAAGAAAAAATGTGAAAAAAATGAAAACTAGAAACAATATCCTTGTAAATAGGGTAGGGTGAAGGGTGTGAAGGGAGGGCAGGGATATGGGGAAAAAGCAAGAATCAAGATATATCACGCAAAGGTACATGAACCCAATGATAAATGTAACTGTATTGTTTGCTTTGAATGTACCAATGAACAATGGGGAAAAAAAACATCCTGGGCTCATATGGTCATCCTGCAAGGCTCCTGAGTAACTGGAACTATAAACAGGCCATAACGTGGCTGGCCTCTTTCCTTTCATTTAGTAACAAACAATGTTTCACCAAGTATTTTGCAACTCAGTGACAGTTATCCAAATGAGAGAGCAACTAGAAAAGTCACTTGATTTGATTTCTGCAAGAATGACTTTTTCCTCCTGAGTTCAAGTAGAAATTAGAGTTTTGACCATTATGACATATCATACTCATATATAATACTACTATTTTAGAAATGGTGTGATTTTAAAAAACACAATAATCCAGCAAAACCCTGGAACATTCAGAAGATATGTTAAATGAATTAAATTGTCAAGTGTAATTATTTTAAAGTGATGAAGTAAGGATGAGACCCATAAAATATAGACATGAAAGAGATTATTAGTTTATAATCTGAGTCAGAAAAATAATTCAAGATTTCATTACATAAAGCAATAATGCAAGAAATTTCTATGTGCTCAAAAGAAAATGAAATTACTACAAACAAATTCAATATAGCATAATAGTACTAACCACTTAATTTTAAACTAGGGAATTTTTTCTGTCTACCAAGTATGCTAAAATTAATATTTGAAAACTCCAAGAGACTGAAGGTTGAATAGAAGTCAGCAATGTGTCTTCATTATATGGAACACCAACAAATTATTGGCATATGTTTGATTTACAAAATGTGTAACAAGCAAAATGAATCCCATAATGTACATATACACTGTGAGACTATTATACACTTATATACATAGCATATATTACAGACTTTGTGAAAATATATAAAATGTTAGTATTATACAATAAGCAACTATCTATTTTACTGTCTTAAGATGTCATTTCAATGAAAATTTTTTATTTGAAATCTGTGGACCATCTAATAGTCTACAGCATTGTTGCTTGAATTGGAGTTCAAATATACGTTGTGAAAGTTCTGAGAAAGTTCTGAAAGTTATTGTCTTTAAAAGCATTGTATGAGGCTTGCAAACTAAGAGCTTCAGCATAGGGAAATTTTCCAGATTGTTTAATAATATTATTTTCAAGAAAGTTTGAAATAACCTCTCCCTTCTGATCTTGGATATTATAACTGAAAGCGAATAAAAGATTATTTAGATTATCTTTGGTCTCAGTTTTGGTCATAAAACTTTTATGATTCAACTGGGCTTCGAGTTTTGTTGATTCTATATTCTAAATCTTACACAGGTAATATTTGAATGGTCAAAAAATGTTTGTGTTTAATTTTCTTAAACATCTTCAGGAATACTAACCCTATAACTTCCCAAATTAGTTCACTTAAATTTTAATAATGCTGATATAAACAGCTTACTGAAATATTCCTACATCAGAGTAGATTTCTCTTGGAAGTTAAATAATTTTCACATACTTCACCATAATTATATTAACCAACCTTCGTATGAATATATCTTTTTGACAAGTATGCATAAGTGCTTATATACATAAGTGAATATTGTAAAACTATAGATAGTTTTGATAATGAATTTGCTTTTTTATGGATATTTATAGTTATAAACTTTTTGTAAAATACATATCTTTTTTAAATAAGCATGAATTGTGCAAAATCTATTCTAGGATTATGTAGTTTAATTGTCATATATATGAAAAATAAACATAGACACACATATATATAAATTCTGTACCTACATATTATGTATACATTCTAACCTCCATGAATATTCTCTCTATATATATTTGTTTGTGTGTATATATATATATATATATATATATATGCACACTCATATATATAAGCACAGAAAGCATATATATTAATATATATCATATGTATAATAGTCCTTTGATTTAACTTAAAAAGACTCTGAGATTTTCAAATATGAAGGTAAAAGTTTGTCCACAAAAAGCTAAAGAAAAAAATAAAAAGCCACTCTCATTTTGTAAAAATGTTAAGGACCTATATGAACTGAAGTTTTATTCTCTTAACAATCAGGTTGGTGGGCCAGGGATTTAGTTCAGTGGTTCCACCACCTGTTTTGCAAGCAGAAAGTCCCAAGTTTGATCCCTGGTCCCCCCCCAAATAACATGGTGAAGATGTTCAATATAGAAATGTCAGGAATCTTTAAAATTTCTTTCTATGGTGCTGGCATCACATAGCATCATTTACTTTTATTAATAATAATCGCGTGTGAGTTTTCAGGTCAAGTGTTTATCCTGTGTCACAAAAAACAGCAGCTTACCACGTCAGTGTCAGCTAGCTACCATCCTATTAAAAATTCATTCTTACAATGTAGTGACAAAATAGAACAACTACACTGTGAGTTTGTGACTGCAGTACTTGGGATGGACTGCATCTTTTAGCATTGTGATTATCCCCACCCTAAAATGCATTTATGGGTGCTCTAAGCTTTTATGAGAGTTAACAAACTTCAGTAATCAACAGAGGATTGAAACTATTTTGCCACACTGCATTAACCACAGAGTTTTAGAGAGATAAATCAAAAGTGATATAAAACAGTCACTTAAACAATAGGTCTCTGGGGAGTTTGCCTTTGCTTTCATTTCATATAAATCTTCCTTATCAGTATTCACACTTCCTATTCTATCTCAGGATACTTTATGTTGAAAAAAGAATATTGCATGCATCAATGTATTAGTTTCAAAAGTTCCATAAATAAAATAGCCTTTCAGGCACACCGTGTGTACAAATTTCCATCTCATTTGAAGTGAAAGGTGACACTAGAGCTACTTTCACATGCTGGGCAATGCCTTAGAATTCAATCCCTTGACTTAAGGGGAGGAATATGAAGATATATGAATAGGAAGATAGTGAGACGTGTTCTTTCTGGAAAGCTCAAAATCAGTCCAGTTAACATTACTAAAACACAGCAGTTAAAATAAAACATATCATTTGCTTTAATAATAGTCAGAAGTTTATTCTTATTGGGCTTTGGGGACTGTAACATCTAAGAGTTAATGAAATAGCTTCTATCTAAACAACTATAGAAGAAAGTGAATAACAGGAAACAGAAGAAGAGCAAGGATAAATTACTTAAAGCATTTGCAATTCTTATGTTTTAAGCTATCTGAGGCAGGAATAGTGGTGCCTGTCTCCTGACTCAAGAGGCCGAGGCATGAGTGTTGGGTGAGCTCAGGCCCTCCTTGAGCAACACAGTGAGACCTCATTTACAAACTTCCGGAAGAGCCCATGAGGGTTCACCACTGTTAACTTTATATAATTCTAAATGAATGCTAACACACTGAAAATCCATTATTTCAATCTTGTTCATATTTTACATTTTGGTTTTGCTAATGAATTGAGAAAATAAACTCCTGACAAAATATAATGTGTTGCAAAAGTAGTGTAGGCCACTTTCTCTACATAAAGCTTGTGCATTCTAAGGATAGTAATCAAATCTTAATCATTTTTCTATGGAAAGTTTGTGGCACTGAGTATACTTTTAGTAAATACACATAATTGTTTATATGTGAGTTATCTATTTTCACACAACTCTGTATTACTGGATTTGGACTTTGATTCATTAGTCTCTTCTAATTAAAGCATTTTTAACTACATTTTTTCTCTTAAGGTTATGTTTAAGAAATGGAAATGTTGACTTAATTCATAATAATCACATCTGTAATTTAAGGTATTATCTCAGCCAACCTTCTATCATACTTTTAGGACTCTTACATACAGACGGGACTTAATAACTCCTAAATACATATAACTTGTACACTTCTGTAACATTGCCCCCTAGCCATTTAGCACTTCTGTCATAGTCTTTGTTATTCTAAACTCATTATTTTTACCATGCATTCTCATTACTCTTTATCACAGGAAATGAAGATCAGTAGTTTGTTCACGTGCAGACAAAAACAAATGCAGAGTTCAACAGTTTTGTTTTTCAAGAAAGAAGATGATTTAAAATAGTAAGAGTACAAACAAAACTGTACAAAAATGGCCATGAGAAGGGTAACCATTATTCAACATGGAATCATAGGTATCTGGGTGTTACAACGAGGCTCCTGTCTGTCTAGGGAAAGTGTTTGGTTATGTGTTGAATTCCAGTCACTTACCCTCTGACGGCATGAATGAGCCTCAGTGATGGGTAGGCAGTTTGCACTTTCAGTTTATTCTTAAGGATTAATGCATTAACCCATTCCACGTGCTTCTCTCCTCCTTTAACCATGAAAGCAGGGATCCAAAGGACACTGTCATTCAGCATAGAAAGTCTATGCACAAATTTTTCTCTGTCACTCTCATTCCGAAAGCCTCCAAATGCTCTTTGCACAACTGATGGATTCATGGTGATAAAATCTGATTTAGTTCCCACATCTGCAGAAAACTCCACCACAGGAGCTAGATTACACCTGTAGAGGAAAAACATCAAGGGAGATATGAAAAATAAATATGAAATACCCACTCATAGATGGTATGTATGGAAAGGAAGAGTGAGGAACAAATATGTTATTTGACCAGTTGAAAAATTCTAAGAATAATCCACTTGGTAAACTATATTTTCAATAAGTCATTATACATTAAGGAGTATATGCTTTCAGCAAAGATATGTACTCCACATACATGGTTGATCTGACCACTTATATTCAACCTGTCATTTAAGAACATTCTTACAAAAAAGGAGTCAGGGAATTAGTTCAGTGGTTCCACCACCTGCCTTGCAAGTGAAAGGTCCAGAGTTTAATCCCTGGTACAAAAAAAAAAAAAATTCTTGCAGTTACCTTTATAAAACCACATGATGTAAATTCACAAGGACTCCGTTGCCATGTGAGAGTCAATCTAAATCATCTGCTGTTCTATAAGTAAAACACATTTGACTCGACATTCCTCCAATCTGCACTGCTAGGCATGTTCAAGTCTTTTCAACAACTTTATACACATACCTATAGAAGTAATTTGGCTTTTGTATATTCTAAGGTTAGGGAGACAGTACAATTGCTTACAGCATTTTGCACAAACATACTTGCAATTGCTTTCTTTGGGACTAAATGATGAAGTATGTAAGAAAAATAAAGATGTTCTAATTAATATGCCTTTCTGAGATATTAACTAATATGAAAAAGCCCTTACTATTGGGTCAAATTGCAGCCTTTCTGGTCCTTTTGACATTCTCAAGGTACCTGCTGTCTTTGTTAAGCCATCTCCGTCTTTAAGGAATGCATATATAAAGAGAAAATAGGATAGGAGATTGTAATCTCCCAAATCTCCCACTGGAGCCTTAGGGCCTTGAAAAGAGCTTGGATTTGATTTTACTTTTGTAACATGATACCGTCTTTACTCATAAAACAATGTTGTAAAGCACCTTGAATTCATCCTTAATTTATGATGCTTTGACTCCATAACATTAACTTTTGGATATTTAGCTTAAGAAACAGCTTTTCAAAAAACATTATATTTAGCATGTGTAAAAGCAGATTTTAATCGGGTCATGCATGAAAATTAGATTTTTAACAAATAAGAATCACTGTTTTTTTGTGTGTTTTTTTGGTACCGGGAATCGAACTCTGGCGCTTGTGTGCTTGGGAGGCAGGAGTGGAATCACTGAGCTAAATCCCTGGCCCAAGAATCACTGTTTTGATAAAAGCCATTTGAATAGATTCAATCTATACCTTTGTGAGAACACACACACACACACCAACATACATACACTCTAAAACATAGAACTTCTACTTCTTATTCTTTATCAGCCTTTCAAGGGAACAGTCTTCAATGGTTTTATTGTTTCAGCACGTTTGTAGGTTTGACTCCACTATGAAAGTTTCTAATATTCCTCTTGGTTGTGCATTTTGGTGCCTTAAATAAATTCTCAAACACCTTAAATTTTAATTAAAAACATGCATTCTACTATTCATACTGCTTTGTTTATCCTTCCTTATCTCTCAATTAGTACATGTTATTACTCCTGAAACATTTATCGATAATAACTAATCTCTTTCACCTCACCCTGTTAAGCAATTCTATGTGATCTAGGGTGAAAGGAAAAAAAGAAAAAACATTGTTATAGATTAAAGATTACTATCTTTTCAATTTATATGTATATATGCACTATCATATAATAGATTATTTTACTTCTCCTCTAAATTCAAAATTATCACTGGAATATTTTTAATTTCCATCATGATAATGATATCAGAAATAGGACTGCTTCGAAAACCCACTGTACACCTTCAGATACTCAGTGAACATCCTACTAGAAGATTCATAGGAAATGGAGAATTTGATAATTATTAAAGTTATAAAATGTGTAATTTGAGCAAGCCAGAATAACCAACCAGCTGTGTTGCACTGCAGAAGTTCAGTAAATTTATGAACTCCAGAGCACTGCCGACAGCAATACTGCTGATTGAGCAAGAATATAAAAGCACTCTCAATCACAAAATTTGCATCTTTCTTTCAAAAAATCTTCTTAGAGGTAATAATATTCAAAAGTAACAAGAATGTGTCTCAAGCATTTATGAAACGATACTTGATTACTCATATTATTCTTTACCTCACAAAATGGAAGAGTGGGCAAGCTGTAAATGACAGATCCTTTGAAAGCCAGAACTGCTGAGTCCAGATGAGGATTTAATAGACTCGAGCTCTATTATTTTTACTCAAATTAATTTTTATACTGCTAAACTATTTTTTGACAAATCAAAAACATGAAAACATACACACAAAATTAGATGTTACCCAAACTTCCTATTTACACTAAGCGGCTTAGTTATCAATGTATTCATGTTGATTCTCCATTGTTGATTGAACACCTGCAGAAATGCACCCTAGACCTCTGAATTTTCTTCTGTCATCTCACGCTGCATGTCAAGAATTTTCAATTTTCTTTATAGGCCCAACTGAAGGTATATTCATTTATTTCAAGGCTGTATAAAATACTAATTTTAAAACTCATAAGAAAGGCACACTTATTATGTGAATTTCATACTGAGGATTATATCCCAGATTTGCCAGTGTTCTCTGCACTTCTCCTATATATCCCCAATATAAGCAAGTAGAAGTTTCTCTTTTATTTACTCAGCAGGCCTCTGTTGACAGCTCATGGAGTATACACAATGTTACTCAGAATCCTTTTCCTGGCTTCTTAATTATCCATGGTATCTTACAATATAAGTTTTATCCCAAATATAATCTTGACAGACATTGCTAATAATATCAAGAAGATGAGGTTCATTCTTTTAGCCATTTATTTTTTTCATTCCAGGTGTACTTTATACTTTAGTGCAGGTCACAGAATTAGCCTCCTAAGACACTGAGGTGAAATAGTGTTCTGTGGTAGTTGGAGGTTGTTACATCCTTTCACCTATAACATAAATTAAAAGAAAATGACTTTGGGTGGGTCATAAACCACTGCTCCCACTTTGGTTAATGGTGAAACAACCTCCAGACACTAATCACCACCCTTTTATTCATAGCCAATTTCACTGTGTCTTCTCAGTACTAACACTGGGATCCTTTGGCCAAGCCAGTCATCACCAATAGGACCACATCCACATTTGCCAGTCCAGTGGGATATGAGAAAATGTCTCTTCCATCTTTGGCTCCCAGAAAAAATTTATTGAGTCTGTCTCCTTCCTTCTTGCTTCTCACCTTGAAGAACCCAGTGAAAGAAAAAAATATCTCATCTATTTTTTTGGGGGGTGAGGGATTTCTTGTTACCCTCTCAGAATTGCTAGGAGGAGCTGGAATAAGCAAACTGTCACTCATTGAGAAGAAGGTAATAGACTCCAAATAGACTGGAAACCAATCCTTTTTGCTTAGGGTCAGGAGTAGTTTTACGTCCACTTTCAGAAGAAGAGCTGAAGTCAAGATGATTAAGAGATATTTCCAGGGGCATGCAATTTATAAAAGAAAAGCATAGACTAATTTAAAATGACTTCAGCATGGGAGTTTTCATTGGTGCTGTTTATACATATGATTTCTTCTAGCAATGTCTCTACTTTCATCTTTCATATCAACCCTCATGTGGAAGAAATAGTGCTTTATAATTTATCCCTAGGTTTTAATCTCAGACATACTTTTCAAGGCCAGGTGGCCATAAAATTCACAAAGTTCTAAGCAGTTATTAAGTAAAAGGTTTTAAATTAGCCTAATGTCTATACCTCAAATCTTCTGAATGATAGGATTTCCAAAATATTAAAAAGAGTATTAAGCAACTACTTGATAAGACTTTTTTGATGTTTGAATCACAGGGCTAGAAATAGATTTATCTGTGGTTGACCATTATGTAGTAAAGAAAGTATAAGAAATAAAGATGAAAAAATCATGTAGAAGATTTTCATTTTCAGTATATCAAATTCACGTGTAAAATACAAACACACAGCATGCATATTATGCTTGGGGTTGAGATCACAATTAATACAATCCTTAAGTTCACATAAATAAACAAGCAACTCATAATGATGTGACTAAATTGAACAGAAAAATTTTTTCACAAACCCAGATTTGTTTCTATTACTGTCAAGGGTGAGAAGAACAGTGTCATATAACTTCTAGGGAAATCCAGAGACCTTAAAAACAAAACAAAACAAAACCTCAAATCCTTCTACAGAATGAAGACCAGCATACCCAGAAATATGTTAGACTATGTGAATTCTACACTCTGTTCAGAGCACAAGTTGAATTTTTGTTCATATTTACTATAATTATAATATGAAATTGTTAGATGTTGGGGAGTAGAAAATGGTGAGGGAAGAATGCCAAGGAATGCATATTGTGTATCCATATTAAAATTATTATTTTTTTATACTTTTCTGGGGTGTAATTGACAAAAATATTTGATATTAAAATTTTTTCCATAATTAAGCTGTACTGATTGAAATGCTATTGAGAATATTAAATGAAATAAAATTTCCTTTCCAAATTCCTTTCTCTGGGCAAATAGTGCATACCAGATTATGTTAATTCCTTTCACAACATGCTTTGTTCTTCCATTTACAATCTATTGTGATTAGAATTTTTTTGAAAAATATGCAGGAAAATTAAAAACCACGTCAAATAGGGAGATCATTTTGAGGAATAGCATGAGAAAGATTAAGTTTTCTTTATAACACAATAAGCCATTTGTGCTAGAAGTTAGGTTTTGTCTCTAAGAAATTGGGGACTGCATGGCTGATGGGGCCAACCTGCAAGTATCTTGATTAACAAAGCTGGTTTGATTGTACAGGAAGTATGGAAAATGTGAAAGTCCATAGTATGGTAATTATAGCTTTAAAATATATAACTCAATTATTCAGGAGATGAACAGTATCTGACTAGACCTCATACTATAATAATTGTTATATAAAATAATAAAAATATTTATTGTCATTATAAGAAGAAAAATACTAGCTACATCTTAAAAATTCCTTATGATGCACTAGGTACCCTTTTACTTGTAATATAATATGCAGCTCTCACAATAAGCCCATCATAGACACTCTTGCTGTATGTTACTATTGTTGAGAATATAGTTCCAGATAAATTGTCCAAGACTGCATAACAGTAAGAAATAGAGGCAGATTTAAATCACATTTTCTCTCTCTCTCTTTCTCTCTCTCTTTTTTTTTTTTTTGATACAGGGTCTCACTATGTAGTTCAGACTGCTCTGGAAATCACTGTATAGCCCAGGCTGGTCTCAAATTTGCAGCGATCCTCCTGCCTCAGCCTCCTGAGTGTTGGGATTACAGGCAGGTACCACCATGCCCAGCTTTAAAGCACATTCTCTTAAACTGTGTGTATTTCTTAATCCCTGGGAACAGAGAAAAGCCACAAGAGCACAAAAAGAAAAAAAGAAAATTTAGTCATAAATACAGTAGCATGTGAAAGTACAATTGAAATATGTTTTTCTTTCTCTTCTGGAGATTTATTTCTTATTAATGGTGTGCATGCCAGAAATGTTATTGTTGGAAGTCCAAATCGTTAGCATTGGGATGAAGATAGTTTGAAAATAATACTACACTGAAAGAATTCTCTCAAAACTATCAGTAGAATACTAGAAGGCATTATTATCTTTAACAAATTCAAATGTATTATATGGTGATACACAAATATATTCTTTAATACTAAGTGATGAATGACAGAAAGCTCTAAAATTCATTATTCTAAGTCTTCAGGTAAGGACAAAAGAAAAAGAGCCCTATTTATCACCCTAAATTACTAAATCCAGCATGTCAGGAGGGAAGAATCTGGGCAATAGGAAAGAGTCATTATAGTCAGAGTGTTTTATTGTAATACCTTTTCTTCCTTTTTTTTTTTTTTTTTTTTTTTTTTTT
>NW_022900915.1:28740083-28768987 GCF_012274545.1 Fukomys damarensis | reverse complement strand
TTTTTTTTTTTTTTTTTTTTTTTTTTTTTTTTTTTTGGTACTGGGGATTGAACTCTGGTCCTCATGCTTGTGAGTCAGGCAGCAGAACCACTGAGCTAAATCCCCGGTCCCCAGAGTGTTTTATTGTAAATTCATATTTTTTAATCAAGCTCAAAATTCACATTTAGTGGCTTTGTCCTTGGAGCCTATATAATTTTGAGTGGTGTTAAAAGTTACAAGGCAGCATTTGTTTTCCAAGAAGGGAGAAAAAAATAACAGAAGACAAGGTGGAGAGAAACACAGGAAGAGTAAATGAAAAGAGAAATAAGATGTCATAAATACAAAGATTCACAAACATTAGAAGTAAAGTTGAGCAGCAAGACTGTGAACACTAAGCAATGCAGAACAAGACTGATGTTCTGTATGTGGGATTTGACAAAGTATTTATAAATGACAACAGTAAATTTAAAATGGCAATGAAATGAAGATCTCATTAGTGCAGGAGCTAATGTGTCTGGTTCACTACTGCATGCCTGTGGTGTAAGACTCAGAACACAGTAATTCCTCGAAGGGAGTCAACTTCTCTCATTTACTAAAGGGTTGAAACCAGCATTACCCATAAGAATTAATATATTTCACTGTAATAGTATTTTGCCAATTTTTATTTGATAAAACATTCAATGATGAACATCTTTCTTATTTAATGTGGCTTCCCCTGACATTTGTCTTTTTATATTTCAATGACATCTGTTTCTTCTTTTCCTATTCTTATCTCTTCTCTTGGGGTTTCTTGTCCCCATAGACAGAAAACAACTATGATTAAATTAAAATAAATTATTTGTTGTAAAGTTCGGTGGGAAAACATCTAAAAGGATCACAGATCCCTAACAATCTGATGGGTTCCTGACATGGTCACCTCAGCCAGTCCCTGCTGAGGCATTGCTGGACCTTGCTGTCGCTGAACCTCTCATTACGTAAGGCCACAGCTCGGAACACCTGGTTAGACTACTTCTGGACACAGTCTTATCTCCTTAATCCCAGGAAAAGAAGAATGAACATATCTGTTCCATTTTCATTTGTAGTGGACAACGGGGCCCCTTTCAACATTTATGAATTCTGCTCAAATAACGAGAATGATCAGTCAGATGTTAAATAGTCAAAAAGTGCAATAAATATTCAATTAATCACTTCTCATCATTTTTTGCTGGCATTTTCTAGAGTTTTGGTATCAGACATCCTCTCTCTGAAGCCACAAGTTACCTCTTAAAGGAAGTCACTATCCGATGTTTTCAATTCAGGTGGTTAGGAAATCTTCCTCCCTAGCTCTACCCTCATTGGTAAGCTCCAGTTACTGAAATTCTCAATGGCACTCTAAATCAACACGGTCCAGTTGGAAATCACTATCGGTAGTGTTCTCTTTTCTCTTAAATAGACAAGTTCCTTTTTTATTTCCTAACTCTATGTCACCATCACATCTGCTGTCCCCAAAACAAAAACATCTGAGGGAAAGCTTACACTTCTCCTTTCCTTATTTCCTGTATTTTATGTGACCTTAAGCTTGGCCTCATGTGTCCTTTTCATGGTCTGTAACTATGGTCAGTTTCACTTAACCTCAGTGCCACTACTCAATTTTGATTATCTATTACCTAGGTTTTTGTTATGGATTTAAGTATACACTTCTCTAATCAGCCATCTGTTTTTTCAGTTTATGATCACTATGGCCCATAAGACTTCAAGTAAATGAAATTTATCATTTGATGTTCAAGAATCTACCTCAGTCTGCTACGCAAACCATGTTTGCTACTTAAGATTCAGTATCCATGAACATGGGTTTTCCGGTCCTTCAAAGTTAAGTGCCAAAGCCTGGTTTATATAATTTTAATATTGGCTTTTACCAGGTGCTATCTTGTCTTTATTGAGACAGTAGTAACCGTATGTCCATTTATCTCTGTCACTGAATTTATCACACTATGTAATAATTATATAGTTATGTCATTTTTTCAATAAAGTTCCTTGGTTCTATGGTTCACCCTCATTTCTCTTCCTCATCCCAATGGCTGCCAGTTCAAGGTGCCATAAATACTAGTAATGTAGTTAACAAAATATTGTCAAAATGAGTAGAAATAAAGTTAAATGTACTACTTCATGGTCAGCCACATACTCTTCATATTTATACATATATGTAACATGTACATTTTCTTTCAAAGAGTAAAAGATATTGGCATCAGTCAAAATAATGAACATGAAATACCTGTTATTGAAAATGTTACAGAGGATAACTTCATTTTCATTGCAACATTTGTAAAGGAATTTTAAAATGTCAACTATCCTCTATAAAAGTTATACATGCACATGCATGCACACACAAATACACACACACACACACCATAGAATTATAAGTATGTGGATATACATAATGGTTACTTTCTTTTTAGGCTTTCTTTTTTTATTCTGACATAGGGTCTTGCTACATAGTTCAGACTGGTCTTGAGCTCAGTATGCACCCCAGGCTGGCCTCAAACTCATGACAATCTTCCTACCAGAGACTCCTGCAGTGGATTCTGATCTCCTGCTTGGTCCTGTGATGCATGGTGAGAAGAAAGATTTAGAGACAGAATTAAAGAGACAGGGATGGGGAACTGGGATGATCAGTGCTTGAGCAAGGAAAGGACCTGAAAGGCCTGAATTGCTCCTGATATTAATTGGTGACACAATCATTGGGCAATACTCTGTATTCTGCTTTATGCCAAAAAATTAGTTATTAAGATATGCTTAGCTGTCTATTACATAGTAAAATTGTTGAAGATCTGAAAATCGGTCTCATCAGATAATGAAAGAGTAGACCAAAAATGTCTCTATATAAAAAGCCACCAAGTTAAGCATTCCAAATATTACTAATTTTCTTAAATTACATACAGGAGATCATTTGTGAGGAATCTGAAAGCTAAAAAGCTAAAGTACTGTGAGGCCAAGACATGTACTAAAAAAAACAAATAAATAAATTTTTTTTTTTTTGGTACTGGGGCTCAAACTCAGGACCTTGTGCTTGCAAGGTAGGTGGCAAAACCACTGAGCTAAATTGCCAGCCCCCAAAAAACATTTTTAAGGCTGAAAATCTTCATCATGAATGCTAAAAATCTTGAAAAGCATATGCATACAATACTTTGTTAAAATGATGTGCAGAAATGATGAAGATAAGGAAATCCATAAGATGTAAGCTATTTCTATAAAGGGAATTATTTTCACTCCTTTAAGAGAACTGCCTTAGCACTTAATATTAGTCATTTTTATAATGCATAGCTCTGTCTCACTGCCAGCAAAATTTTTATCCTATCTCTATTATTAATGTCATTGCATTTTTTGGTTATTTTTCTCAACATATTCATTTCTTTCTCTAAAATATAAAAATCTTAATATAATTGGCCATGTAATTTAACCTCATTTTCCAGTACCTAGCAAAACTGCTCCAAACTGGGATCCTAACAATTGCTTAATAATCTTCCATTTAACAAATACTTATTGAATTAATATGATAACAAATTAATGGAACTACTATTTCCATTTAAAAATATAAAATACATGTATTTTTCCTAATTTTATAATGAACAATACTGAGACAAATTATTATAAAAAAAACATGTGAAAAGTACTTGAAAAAAATTATAATATTCTAACTTTGAATCGTTCTCTAAAAAATTATGAATCTTTTACAAGAATTAAACTCTATTCTTTAGAAGATCACCTGATGCTTTTGCCTTGAGACAGTTTTGCTTAGGCATATCATGTATATAACTCACTAAACATACTAGCTATCAGCTGTATTGTACTAAGTACTACACACACTTAAATTACCCAAATCTTGAAGAACATCTATTTAATCAGTATGTATTAATAGTCACATTTTACAAATAAAGCAGAATATCCTTTCAGTTTACAGATATTTGAAGTTGAGGTTTGCACTAAATTTTGAGTCAAAAAACACAGAATTCAAATGTATCCCCCATTATTGTGATTTCAGACGATTTTGCATATTCAAAATATATATTATCCCTCACAAAAATGAAGGAGAATCAAAACAGCAGCAAGAGTAACACTTGGCACCTATAGGAAATATCTAATAGATTGTAAATCTCACAAGTTGAATATCTATATTTTCCAGGCAGGCCACCGAACCACTGAGCTAAATCCCTGGCTCCTAATATCTGTATTTTTTAAATGACATTCTCAGCATTGAATAGTGTTGGAGCTAAAATATAAACCTAATTCTCCTTCCCACGGATATTCTTCAGATTTTCAAAGTAAATTTTTAAATTAAAACTGTTTTTGTCTTAATTTCAAAGCAGTACTGGTATTCACTGTATGGAGAAACATGGAGACACACAAACTAATACACATGATTACACAAACAACAAAAGATACTCTATCGAAAATAGAAGGTAATTTCCAAACATAAGGCTCCTACAGGTCCGACTTTAAAAGATAAGGTAATCACTGTTGGTACTTGACACCATACTGAGTGTGTGTGTGTGTGTGTGTGTGTGTAAATTTCCAGTAATGGCATAAGTCAAATATTACTTTAATGACTGTATTTTGTAGCTACAAGAATTTTGCTAATGGCCAGTGAAGCAAATATGGGAACTGGGAGTTGTTATTTCCCAGAAAAATGTCAGGGCCTTTTCTCCATAAATATGCTAAATGATGTTGCTGTAAAACAACTTCTCCTTCTTTTGATAATACTTGCAGTTTACTGGTTCTTCTTTATACCTTGTACATACTGTAACCTCTGCTGGCCCTAACCTCATCACATTTACAATCATATGTATGACTCATTAAAATTAGGCTTCTCTTGCTTTGACTAAGGCCTGATTCTCTTCTCCTGATTTTATACCTTTTGTATTTGCTAGAGTTCATCAGAAATAAGAGCAGTACTTCTGGTCCAAGGGAAACAAAAGGCCAGTTCAAAGGAAACAGCATTAAGGAGAAAATATTTCCATAGCTGCACTGATGAGCAGAAATTTATTCATAAAATATGGCAATTAGAAGGAACATAATTCAAATAACAATGGAAGCTGACAAGAATTATTCTGAAGGCCTCTGCTAAATCAAAGAAAAGACAGTTACAGAGTTTCAAAGCCAGAAAGGAATGTAAGAGGCCATTTAGTCCAACTGCCTCATTTGACATACTGGATCAGAGAATTCAAACCTACAATGGTTTACATTATTTGTTCAAAATCACACTATATTTAGCTGTATTTCCAGAAGAAAAATCCAACTTTCTTTCTTTCTTTCTTTCTTTCTTTCTTTCTTTCTTTCTTTGTATTGGGGATTGAACACAGGACCATGAGCTTGCCAGGCAGGAGCAGTGCCACTGAACTAAATTCCCGGGCCAAATTTCTTAAGTACCAAATGACTACCGACCGTTTCAACTACGCTTCATGGACAATATGACCGGCTTAGCAACAATGGTGATTTAAAAGAAAACGTTCACATCTTCTAAGTGAAGAAGTCATAGGTATTATTTTCACACTGAGAATATACACCACCAGAAAGAAAACTGAAAAAACTGTGGTATGTTGATACCAGACATTTTCACAATATCCCATTTTTTCTTCAGCTATGAAGAAAAAAAGATATACAGATTATTTTCCTTATCTGAGAAGAATCGGTAAGTTGAAGTTAACCACCTAAGATTGAAGGCATATTAAATAATATACCTAAGACTTGAATATCCAATTCACTTTTTTATGTCATATCATTAGGTGTTAAGTCCCTTAAGAGTCAAGAGTTTCCTGCTTACTCATGATTAGGACATTTTGATACAGTAAGAACTTGATGTAAGAAAGGAGTTTTTATATTATATTCCACAGAAACTGACATTATAAAATTTAGCTTGTGGTTTTTAACTCTATGTTACTTTCAGTTCCAAAACTTGTTTTGCTAACTTAATTTTGAAGAATTACTGGTGCCTTCTTAAAATATTAAAGTAGCATTCACTGTTCTGGCTTTCATAAAAATTTGGAATAAACTCTAAAATATGTCTTAACAGTCTCTTCAAATTTTCAGAGTAAACATACAACTACAAACCTCTCAATGTAGAAAAATATTGACTGTTATTTAAAAATAGAAGACATAAATGTATTTAATCTTATATTTGAAAATAAAATATTGGCTTTTCAGTTGGAGAAAAGAAAGCTATGCTTTTCTTTTGTCAATGTACTGGGTGTACTCAAGAAAATCACTAAATTCCTTGTTCTGGGGAAAATTGCATTTTGTTTACATAAGACTACCTGAAATGAATCATAATGAATGTATATTCTTTGAGATCCGTTCTGTTTATTATTTGTCATATATTTGTCATTTGAAAAATTCATTATTTCTCTTAGATTGTTTTTGTTTTTTGTTTTTTGAGGTTTTTTTCTTTTTTGGTACTGGGGTTCAAACTTAGGAACTTACACTTGTGAGGCAGGCAGCAGAACCACTGAGCTAAATCCCTGGTCTTCTTAGATTGTTTTCAGTATCACAAGTCGTCCATCCTTAATTCAAAAATCCAAAACAAAAATGCTCTAAAATCTGAACGTTTTTCAGTGCAATATGATGCCAAAAGTGTAATCAGTCATACTTAAGATGCAGGTGCACTAAAAATATTATATACAGTTAACTTCAAGCCCTGTACATAAAGTGGAAGTACATGTGAAACATAAATGAACCCCATGCTTCAAATTGGATTCAGTTCCAAAAATACCACATTATGTATGTGCAAATATTCCAAAATTTGAAGAAGACCAAATTTTAAAAGATTTCTTTCTTATTTCAAACATGGTTATTCAACCAGTACCAGCTTTATCTCTCTCCCATGAATCAATCTATTGTCTCAAAATCTTAGTCAAATTCTAATGTGATCAACATGTTCCTTTACAGAGTGGTTTCTCAGAGTACTTCAAAAGCCCCAATCCAGGTTTTTTCAAGAAGAATGGGCTCTATAATACCTGTGTCTCCTACTCAAATTTTATTCATTTGTATCCATCCATGTCTTTTTATAGTCCTGCATTTGGAAACTACTCTTCCTGTCCATGGACATAAAAAGTGCTTTTGTTCCTATGCCTAAATCCTTCCCCACATTGTAACTCCAGCTTAGGCTGTGTCACCCTTGATTTCTCTCCTTTTTACATTTATCTTCTTGGACTTGACTTAGGTACATGTTTCCTCTCTGCCTTATCTCCAGTGTGAGTGCCTTTAATAAAGAAATCCATATGTTGTTACTTCATCATCTGGTCCCTTTTCATCTAGACTAGCCAGCAATCGCCTCTACAGTGAAGACATAACTGTATCACTACACTTTGGTATGTTGGTGAATAAAGTAAAGAAAATATTAAGAAAAATCAAAACAACAGATGGTGAAAATTTGTTTTTGTTCGGCTTTGGAGTATATTTGATAATAATCTGTCTATGCATGATTGTGCTAGTTGAAAAATAGCAAAGGCTTTAACTCCAAAACTAAGATCACATCTCTCTCAAGAAGTGAGTCTTAAGGATGTGTACTGTTGCCACTCCTGTTCAATATAGCTCTGGAAACATTAGCCACAGTAATTAGACATGAGAAAGAAATAAAAGGAAGAAAAATAGGAAAGTAAGAAGTTAAACTGTCATTATTTACTGATGATATTATACTCTACATAGAAGACCACAAAAGCTCTGCCAAAAGATTTCTAGATTTAATTGAGAGATTCAATAGAGTAGCTGGACACAAGGTCAACACTCAAAAATCAAAAGCCTTCTTATACACAATTAACAGATTCATAGAGAGAGAAATTGGGAAAACAATTCCTTTCACAATAGCATCCAAAAATGAAGAATCTAGGAACCAATCTAACAAAGGAATCAAAAGACCTCTACACTGAAAACTACAGCACTCTGAAAAAAGAGATAGAAGAGGATATAAGAAAATGGAAAGACATGCATCCTGGATGGAAAAACCAACACAGTAAAAATGGCCATAGTTCCAAAATTGCTATACAGATTCGATGAAATCCCTGTTGAAATCCCAACAGTATATTTCACAGAACTAGAGAAAACACTCCCAAAATTCATTTGGAGCCAGACTACAGCTAGAATAGCATAGAAATTCTAGGCAACAGAGACATGGCTGGGGGTAGCACAATCCCCAACTTGAAACTATACTACAAAACCACTGTGATAAAAACAGCATGGTACTGGCAAAGAGAGAGACATGGAGATCAGTGGAACAGATTAGAAGATGCAGAAACAACTCCAGGCATACTCAGCTACCTCATCTTTGACTAAGGAGTCAACAATCCTCATTGGAGGAAAGATAGCCACTTCAATAAATGGTATTGGAAAAACTGGAATTCAACCTGCCAAAGATTAAAACTAGACCCCCTATATTTCACTGTGCACTAAAATAAAATCCAAGGGGATTAAAGATGAAAGTATTAAAACAGAAACACTATAAATAAAAATGGATTAAAGTTCTAAATATTAAAACAGAAATACTATGAACCAAACAGTAGAATGGTCCCAAACCCGGTTGTTTCCTATGGAAAAATTTGTCTTTGTATTTACTTTAGATTCCTCTTCTCCACACTTTGAGTGGCTAATGATTCGGTTGTACAAATTTATTTTACTTGTATTTTCTTGTACATTACAAAAGTACTTTTATACTTAAATAAGCACAACTGGAAAGAATGGATAAAAGAATATGACTAATTTCTATAGCTTTTTTTAGACAATATCAACTTAATGCCGCACAAGTTTTATCAATTTACATTTTGGGGTGCATTTTACTGAAGCATCGATAAGGAAAATTTGTAATGCATATTAAAATTTCTAAAAGTCATTGATGGGAGAAAATTTGTATGTTTATAATAGTTGGACATTATATTACAATCTGTAATGATTTCATAGCTTTGAGTACAAGTTTATATATAGGACATGGATTTTACAAGTAAAATCAGCAGACAAAACTGCAAGGGTAATTTATTTTTTAAAACATAAAATTGTCAGGTGTGGTCACACACACCTGTAATCCCAAAATTGGGATGCTGAAGCACTGTGAATTAAAGCCATCCTGAACTACATAGCAAGACTGTCTCAAAAAAAAAAAACTTTCATAAATGAATATTAGGTCTAAAATATGAGGCAAAAAATAAAAGAGAAAAGCATATATAGCAAGTACTATATAAGCAATGTTGTTAACCCTAAAATATAGTTGTTATTTATATTAATAAAAAAATTAGAACATTCTACATGCTCCTGCATTCTTGATTACAAACTTAGTTATTTACTATTTGCTATTTGAGAGAAGAAAACTATATTCCCTCTGGAAGTGTAAGTGGAAAGAGCTGGACGTTCTTTATGAAACTAGTAAGGATTCACCATCACTTTTCTAATAAAGGTGGGAAAGAAGAGAGCACGGGAGATGTACAAGTATGTGTTCTCTGCTCTCTCAGCATCAATTATAATTTTTAATGAGAATAAAAAAACTTTTATTTTCCCCAAAAAGTGTTTTTTTTTCTATAAGAGTTAGCAGTCTTAGAAGGTCAATAGTATGAGAAAGAGTATGACAAAGTTTATGACAGAGCCATAAACTACCCCATAAGGGAAAGCACAAAGTTGACTGAGTTACAAATATGCTTTTCTTTGGCCAATTGGAGTCAGTTTTTCTAAGTTTTTCTTTGGGGAACCATGTCATTCTTCCTCTTAGGAAACAGATATCGTGAAGTGATACATTTTTATCATATTACCTTGGTTTCATATGTACTCAGACTTTGCAGTTATCTTACGTAATGAGCACTGTGTTTTATTTGCCTTTGCATATCCAGTTGTCTCACATGTTCCCAATAGTCAGGTGTATTCATCTAAAAGGATTGAATTTAAGTTAAATTTAAATATGTTCACTTTTCCAAGAATTGTAGTGTAAGAGTGTGTCCAACTATTTTAACACAAGTCCCATAGAAATTACAATGCCTTCTGAATGCAGGTAAATATTATTCAGCACCTCATAAAAGAGAACAAATCTGTTAATTGAATACTTCTATGGAGTATGGATATCTAAACTGCTAGTGTGTGTTTTGGTTGCTACATGGAAGGATGTTGGTTTATGACAATTTAATAATATTTCAAATTACAATTTTAGTTAATGTGGACCTGGGAAAGAGATAAATTTTGTGAAATTATTTCTTGCTGTGAAATTCCCTGATAGTTATGAGTAGTCATAATAAAAAGTGTTTTCATGTTCTACAATTTAAACATAAGTTATGTTTTTCCTTCTTTCTGTCTGCACACACCATTCCTGTTAGAAGTGTAGCATCAGGGCCAGGATTTAGCTCAGTGGTGCTGCTGCCTGCCTCACAAGCGCAAGGTCTCAAGTTTGATTTCAGGCACAAAAAAAAAAAAAAGGTGTAGCATCAGTCAGCCAAATATTTAGAATTTCTCTTTGATTAGTTAATAAAAAAGGCTCTATGGTGTTTGATGATTTCTGTACTTAGCAGTATCGGACACACATATTTTTTAAGAAAAAAAGATATTATACTTGCAAAAAGAATTTTGTTAATGAACTTGTACATGTTATTGAGTTCTTTTGTAAGCAAATGGTCTGCATCTGGTCTGTTTGTGAGGACTCTCACTGAAGCAACTCGTGTTTCTCTGCAGTTTTAAGAAGTGTTTCCAGGGCATTCAAAATTTCCATCAGTCTTTGAAGAAATACATCTGACAAGGCTACAATACTATTATTCCTTCTGCTTCCTCTTTCTCCTCTGTTCAAGCATAAGAGAGATGGATGGCATGTAACTGACACATCGCTGCTAGATTACATTAGTCAAAATTTTGCTCCTTATGAGCGATGTGACACAATCTTAAATTTCATGAGAACTTTATCATACTATGTGAACCCCCTTTCTTAGAGAAGGGTTCAGGTCAGTAAATAAGACATTTTCAAACTGAGCCAGTTAGTGGCTTTCTTTACTTTCCTGTCTTAACTGAGCTTCCTTCTATGCAACTGGGCATTTATCTAATTGAGAAACCAAGTACAGAACAAGTTATCTTGAAGTTTGTACACATACACAAAAGGACCACAATGTTCTCAACAATGCTTTTAGAATATGGCTTTGGAAATTTTTTAGTAAGAAATAAAATTTTCTTCTATTTTTGTTTTGTTACTAAGGTACTTGTGTATCTGAGATTTGAATTTAAGAAATTTGCTTAATAGACATTCATTAGAGAATAAAAGTCAAGGTTTAATTTATTTGCCGATCTTAATGTTTTATCTTAAGCTTCACATAATGACATAATCAGGATTCCCTTTTGTTGAATGGCCACCTGAAACCATCATTCAATATAATTGATTTGAGATTCAAGTAACCACTGAGTCAGTGTCATTTGTATGCAAGGAAATGTGCTATAATGTGTTGGGTGCCCTGTGTAAATGCACAGCCTGATCGTAAAATGTTTTTCACAGAATATTAGAAAAAATCCAAAAGCTCTTTCAAAAGCCAATAACACCGTTTATATGACCCTTGCTGCTGCTGCTGCTGCTAAAAGAAAAGCTATCTAGAGCAAGACTTTTTCATCTGAATCCAATAATGAATTCTGATATATAACTAAAGATTTCATTTTATTTCATTAAATCTTTTCCCCCAAAAAAGGTTAAGTAAAAATCTAATTAATGTTTAAGGAATGTTTTATCTTAAAATAGTGCTTTGATTTTTGAAATTAGAAATCAGCTGGAGAATAATACCTGGGGGGTTTAAATCATGAGGATGTAGAGATAGTCCACTCACAAAGTGTGAAGGTGAGCAAAGCACTCATTGAACATATAAAGTTGAAGTTGAAAAATAACTGTGGATTCAATGAGGTTTTCAAATAGGAAGTGGTAAGGACATACTTCCCACTGTCCTACTAAAGCATTTGACTTGAGTTTGTGGAAAATAATGGCTCGGAACCCAATCATAGTCCCTCAGATCTAACCTCCAATTACCAGTAAGGCAGATTAAAGACCCAGAAACCATAGAAGATGGATTAAAACAGGTAAACCAGTCAGTGGAACTTACTACAGTTGGATTGCTGTAGGAATGACCAAAGAGTATGTTAAGGTTAGTGACAAACTTTATTAATCTAAAGTGGAATAAGGAGATTTTTTAAGTCTAGACAATATTATGGACAAAATTAGGTGCCTAAGTCATTAAAGAAGAGAAAATATGTGCATTACCCAAGTTGTTACAACCTTGGATTTTGCACAAGGAGACTCAGGGTAGGTTAGGGATGATTCGATTGTGCAACTGTCCAGAGTAGAACTGCAAGGGCAGTGCTACCAGGTGCCCTGCCGATCCACTTGGTGAGTGAAAGAGAAGGAGCCATTAATTTTAGAATGAAAGAGGAAGTTGGTAGGAATTCATGTGGTCAGAATTTTGATCTCACGTGGATTAGAGCCCAGTAGTTTGGAAACTTGGAAACCTGAAATCTGGCTAACAACAGAGAGTGAGATACACCATCGGCTGTACAATTTCTAAGAAATGGATGCAAGAAAATGAAGACTAGAGCCTGTGATGTAAAGTCAGGATGATCACCTGTAACTGTCAAAACAGAAAGACATTAGAAATGTATTAACTGGGGACACAACGCTTTGTGAAATAACTTGGTAATTTTAAATTGGAATACTTCAAAGGATTCGGTCTATAGAAATCGGGTAATAAAGCCAGAGCAGAAAGTACTATCAATGAACTGATATTACACAGGAGAAGTAGTACCATGTCGGGTCTCTCTCACTGCTCACTTGTAAAACCAATTTCCATTGTGAAGTTAGAGATAAGACAACTCTAACAATTGCAATACATTCCAATGCCAAGGTTTAAAGGGAAACAGGAGCAAGACTTGTCATGTTAAGATCATCTTCCTCGAGTATTAATCACCTTTTAAAATCCTCTTTCTGTTGCAACAATTTCCATTATGCCTTAAAAGTTTCACTTCTTTGCCTTGCCTGACTTGTGATTCTAGTCACTTCAGAAATTCTAGAAGCCTTACATTTTCTTCACAGCTCTACTTCACACAGAAATCAATGTTTGAAGCATATTATTTCCACATGTTTTCATTCCACCATAAAATATTTCTCTCCTTCTCTTTGTATATTAGTTTATTTTTATATCTAAAAGTCAAGTCCACAGGGTTTTTTTTTTCTTAATCCAATCAATCTCTGAGATCAGGATTTTAAAAGCTCAACTGGTTTCAAATCAATATCTGACCCTACACTCAGCTGAGAAAAGGCAAGATAATAAGGTAAAATGTTTGCAGTTATAAGTATGAATTGTATCCACCTGGTTTTTCATAGATAATTTTTTTTTTAAGAAATTGTACTCTAATTACGACTAACTATATACAGCAGTGGAACCTCAGTCCACAAACTCAATTTGTTCTACAAATTTGGAAAAGATGTCCATGTCTGTGCTGGTATGGAAAAGGTGGTCATGGTGGTGTTCAGCACTTGATGTAATTTGTAAACAAAATCCAAAGTTTGCCAAATGGTTCTGTTTGCCAACTGAATTGTTCCCAAACAAAAGTGTTCCTGAACCGAGGCACCACGGTATAAAATCAATTTATTTTGAGATATTATTTCAAAACATTTTTATCAAGATCTATATATTTGCAGCCTGTATTGCAGCCTGTCTTAAAGGGGCTTCAAGCCTTTGCAAATATGAAAACTCACATTGTTTATCTTCATATTATACCTTTTTTATATTGAAACATATGTTTACCTCATTCAGCAAATGTTTCTAATCTAATACTAACTCAAAAAATGTACAGATATAAGAATTGGGATTTGAAATCTGCTAATACCTGTGATGTGATCACAATCCCATTTCCACTGTTAAGTTTATTTCAGTAAATCAAAACTTAACCAAACACATAAGTCATCAAGTATCTACTGACCATCAATAAAAAGGTATGTTCAGTTATGTGAAAAAACTAAAATACTAAAGTTTATTAACATATACAGATACCATGAATAAAGAGTGGTGAAGGAAATTTGTCTGAAGATATCAGATAGAAACTTGCTAAAACAATTTCGTCAAATGTTATACTATTATCAATAAAAAAGTAGAATTAGCTCACATGTATGATATCAATGCAAAGTAATATTCACAAAAAAAAAAATAAAGTTACACCAAGCTAATGACTAGAAAGATGAGGTTTTACCTAATTGTTAATTGAATGTTAAATGTAGTAAAATTGATATCTGTCCCCAATCTCCAAAGCCAACATGAATCATTGTTACAATGAAAGCAGATTTTTATTCAGTGATACAGTACTTTTAATCTTCTATTCCAAGCTAAATGCAGATCTGGGTATAACACAGAAAGGGATATCATAGGTAAATGTTTGAGTAATCAATAAAACTCTGTATTAATATTAAACATTTCTGCCAGTTTTCCATTTCTAAGTAAAAGGTCTTTGAGGAAAACACTATCCCTAGATCAGACGGCGCTCTCTCACCTGATTACGAAGTTGTGGCTGTCAATCTCCTTCCCACATCCACTATCCAACAGAATGCCAGAATTTCCAACAACCGCACAAGTCTTAAACCGACGGTTTTTCATTGGTGAAACCTCAGGCAGGAGGCTGTGCAGATCATGGGAAATATTTAGGGTCCGGCGCCGGTCCAGCACGTAGTGTATGACATCGCCTGGTTTAAAGCTGCTCTTGACCACTGAGACATCTCGCTCTGCATCTAAGAAACGAAGAATGTTCTTCCTATATGTGAAATACAAGCAAAGCTTTACATTACAGCAAATCCAAGAACTGGTAATGTAATTCACCGAGTAACATAGGAAACAAATTGGCAAATCACTGATTTTGAATTTTCAGATGGTAATTACATCAACAACAGGAAATAGAATATGTTTTAAAAGCATTTTGCATAGAATTTATAATGGTTTTGTAAATACAGTATAAATACATATTTTGGAGTAAAAAGCACACTGTATCAAAACATATTATAAAAATCCATTTATTAACTTAAATACTGGAATTTCCATAATTAGATGTTCTGGTACTAGCTTTCTATTTTCTTTAGTTATTTATTTTTTGTATCACTGTCTAATTAAGGTGAATATAAATAATTTAAATATTTTGAATTTAGATAATAATTAATACTACTAAAAAGACTGACATTTCAACTCACCTATATTTTATAAATATGTGAAGAAAATATGAAACTGTATCGCTAAATGTACATGAAAATTTTCTTCTTAGTCCAAGACTCCAGGAGATAAGAACAATATAATAAAGGAAAAGATGGGCAGATGAAGTGCTGCATTGTATATGGCAGAGAGAGCCAATTGTTGCTTAGTGTCCTTTCTTTCCCTCTTCCTTTTAGTATTTGAATCTTCAGGGTTTTATATGCAAAAATGGGTGCTTGGTTAAGACACTTCTAATCTTTTGAAACTCAGATACAGCTAGGTTTGGTCATGGAAGTTAGCTTTCTCAGATGGGATGGAGTAGATCATGAGCACGGCTGTATGACAAAGAAATACAAGTCACAGCTCATTTGGCCACCATATTTTAGATCTTCTTAAATACTACTTCAGCCTATCAAATATCTAACATGTAAGTTGACCACAAATCTGAGATGCAATGAGACATGAAATAGATACATATGCTAAATAACTGGATGGTGAAAATGAGGAAACAGTGGGCTGGAAAGCTGATGCACCCTGACTTGATATAGAAAGTGTACTTGATAAAGATATTGCCTGTCACAGTTTGAAAGTTGTGCCTTTTATCTAATAAATTTATTATTTTGGGGTATTTGATAAAGAGTGTTCAAACATTGGTTTATGTTGAAGTCAAGTATGAAATAGACAAGTTGAAAAATGAGATGGAAAGAAATATATCTCTTGAAATGTTTAGTAATCTAAACTGTTTGTGGTCTATTAATTTGGATCTCTAATTGTTTCTTTACCCCAATTAACAGTAAATACTACTGTAATTTGGAGTCATCCCAGCAAGAAGGATATGGACTTTAACATGAGTGTACAGACTCAAAAATGACAAAAAGTAGCTGCCATTAAGGTGAGGGAAGTGAAGGATAACTCTGAATAACTGGAGGAGAGACACAAGTCCTTAGAGTTTTAAAATAAATATTTGGATGGGATTATTTATATCTGATACTAACTACAAAGTGATAGCCCAGGATCCTAGTAAGCTGTTGAGAAAACTGTATTGTCAGAAAATTATGGACGTGGCCTATTAAAGTTTGGAATTATTTGATCCATAGCTTAGCAAACATGTAGCAGCAAGAAGTAATGAAAGAAAACTTTATACCTATGTTGGAAATTGAATATTATTTCCCATGTGATTTTACTGCAAACTTGTTTTTCTCAGTACTGGAGATTGAACTAGGGCCTTTGCACTGAACAACATCTTCAGTCTTTTTTTTTTTTTTTCAATACAAATTCTCCCTGTCACTAATTTGCCTAGGCCATGCTCAAACTTGTTATTCTACTGACTCAACCACACAGAATGCTAAGATTGCAGATCAGCAGGACTGCATTCTTGCAGGGATAAAACCAATGTCATTACTATAAAATTTATGATTCAACATTTTCATTTATAGCTACTCTTGTTTAAGCTTCATTATCAGTGTAAATTTTTAAAACTAAGAAAAAATGTCCTCTGTTCATAACTACTTCTGTTCATGACTACCAAAGGAATTATTTTCCAATTTACACTTACAACCTAGAAAGATGATTGGCAAGGAGAGATATAAAATAACAAGCTCTTGTACTTCTCATTTTGTTCCGCTTTCTCCAAGCCAATTCTATCTTAATGTGTGATCTAATTAGAAAAACCAAATGATTGAAAATTCTGCACAGATAAAAGAAATACCTAACAGCTCTCTGGAAAAAATATTTTAAGCTAATTTGTAAAGGAAGTTTTATGCCAATATTCTACAAATGAAAACAGAAACATCACTAGAAATGCTACTACGCACCATGATAGTTTATTTTAACAATATACAGATTACGTAAGAAGAGAACTACAGTTGAAAGCCTCAACTACAGACTTATGAATTGAGAAAATGGAGAAGTCTCTCATCATGTGATTCTTCATAAAGGTTAATGATTAGCACCCAAAGTGACAGACACATAAACCTCTGCAGATATTTATTAGCTGTCATTTATTTGTCTGTGGAAAATGAGTATTTTGACACCTACATTTCAACAAAAATTTCTCATTTCCTGTGAAAATGACAAGGCTGGCGCTAAAGCACAGACTGCACGGATGTGGTTAAATCATCCAGCTGTGTGATGTTATCATTTTCCTTTGAACAAAATTTGAACAGGTTGCCGTAGATGTTCTTGGAGATGTACACTCACAGATGGTGGCGTGTTTGCAAGTTTGAGGTGAATAGATTAGAGGTCTAGATATGGGCAAAAAATATAGTAGCCTGAACACACTAAGGAACAATCACTTTTACTTGATCAAAAAAGTTAGCACTTACATGAGTGTCAACTAATAGGATGACAAGTGTGCCCTTTTGTGTAATAGAAAGCAGCCAAAAACCTTGAAAATACATCTTCTAAATTCTTGAGTATAATTAAACATCTCTAATTTATTCATTTTTAGGAAAACTGGTATGAAAAGGGGCCTAGGTAATGAGAAAAGTTTTAACATGCACTATTTTGTGTGACTTTTGGGACAAAATAGTTAGAGATAAACAATTATCAAATTTCAATAAGCACATATTATGTGTTCTTCCTGGGCTGTGTTAAAGGCTTAGCATAATTTAAAATAGTGGTAAAAATTACAGAAGTGCTTTCTAAAAAAATAATAAAAATAGTTCATACTAATCAAAATAACAAAATATAAAAATTTCTTTGGCAAAATTCAAAATAGTTGTTAGTGTACAATTTTCTTTTTTTAAACCGAAAAGGGAAAAAGTAAACTTGAGTGACTCCAGTAAGTTCTTTTTCTTATATTGAATGAAACTCTTAGTTTCTATTTTAGGACTTAAATTTAGGCATGGAAAATTACCTGAGATAAATGTACTGGTGAAAGTGGATGAAAGAGAGAAAATAATTACTATGAGAGAATAATACTGTGAATTAAGCTCTTAATACTCTTTGAAAACAGTAAGGGAAGGTTAGGTTTTTCTCCCCCAGCAGGCTGAAGATATTATTTTCGATTACGAATATAACAGACCGCAAAAAAGCTCTGTGTATTTGCCAAATCTAGTTGGTGCTCAGACTATAAATATGTTGGGACTATAAAGCTGTTACTTATATATAATAAGTTAAATGCCACTGAGAGCATGAAAGCAGCACTTTAAACATCACCAAAGAGAACATATACTCTTACTCAGAACAAAATTGTTAAGAATGTAACATTGTTTATTGGCAGACAAAACAAAATCTTTTTTTAAAAATAAGAAAAATACAGTAAAAAATTAAATTTAATATCTAGGCTCTAGAGGAACTTGAATCAATATAGGCTAATGTTTAATGTACAGTTGTACTAGTACAACTTCTCTTAATTTATAGGCAAGTTACGACCAGATATTCCAAACAGGGGTTGCGTTTCTATGCATGACTTAGAATAAGAACAAGAAGATTCCTCATAGATAGGTTCATAACTGTAATTTTGTGATCCTTCTGCAATTACTGAAAACTGTTGAATGTTAAAGATAACTGAAAAATCTGAAAATGTTTCGTTTTCAGTGGCACTAAAAATCTTAGTCATACAAACTATTTTCTGTTGAGCAACACTGGCTAAAACCGAAAGGTTGGTTTAGACTGTTTGCCTGACAGGAATAGATACTATGCAGAAACTTTTCAACTGAATTTTCATCTGCAAGTTCCCTTTCAACAAAATTCATACTTAACGTAGCACCTGCAAAGTGCTAGAAAAGTAGTTTACTAAACATTGTTTTCTCTTGAGGCTAATCTATCCCTAGATGCCACTCTTTCTTCTCTGTAGTTTTCTTGTCAACAAGAAGTGCATGTGCTGTAACAACTAAAATTGAATCTAAATAGCAGTAAGTTCATCATAAAGTAACGTGTGACAAATCTTACAGCTGTAAAGCATCATAAATTAAAAAGCAAATTAGATTATGACTTATATTAGTAATCAAATTTTGCAAACTCTAGATAGGGACTGCAGGGCCCCCAAAGCACTGAATTGATTCAATTAGTAATTGCACAAAGAAAAATAAATAAATAAATAAATGCTAATTGCAGTCTTATGCATCCAGTAAACAGAAAGAATGCACCAATTTTTATCCCAAAAGCATTGCTCTCCAAAGTAATTTGCTCCAAATCTCTAAAAGAATGAAGTCTGTTCACTGATAAGACATCTGAACTTGCTATAATTGCTGATATTCTAGTATCAAAAGAAAACCCCTACATAATCATAAAAAAATTAAAAGACAAATTGTTCAAAATACTTGAAAAAATAATTTTTATTGTCCTTGATGGACCAAGTTGCCTTTAGAGTATTAGCCCAAAGTTTGGTAATATTGGATGAAAAATACCTTTTGCTATTTCACAGCAAATAAAAATACTACACACTACATAAACATACATTTATATGATTCATATCATTTTTCTTAAAATACAATATTACAAGAAATTTATTTCTTAATAATCCACTGGCTGAACAGTCAAATAGGACTGGGTTTGTATCTAATTAGCTTTCTGACTCAAGATCAGCTGTTCTGATCACTTAATGATGAAAGTAAGAAGAAAATTATGTAAGCATTGGATATGGACCTTTTTCTAAAGTAAATATATGCATATAATAGCAAGTTCTTTCTGAGAAGTGTGCATACATAAATTTGCAATTATGTTCAGTTAACTGGAAGTTCTTAACTGTTTAGGAATTTTGATAAATATGATATTATGTATTGAAAATATTTTCTAATTATGTGATTAGGCTTTTCTGATGAGAGGCTAAACTCATATATTTTAAAAGGATATTTGGCAATTTGGTTTTCTTTTTTGCTTTTACTTACTATATGAAAATTCCAAGAAAAAAATAACCCAAATGTGGAAAAAATGTCAAGTCATGAATGCTGGACATGGTCAAATAATCTCTCAGTACAGTTTTTACAGATGTATGCATCACATCTAGCTCAATAAAAATATGTCATTTCTTAGATTACAATATTAAACACCAAACTACTAATAATTAAATAAAAGATATATATCTATAGTCAGATCAACTAAAGTATTCCTATTTACATAGACATTGGAAAGTATGGGCTGGATGTAATGATTAAACTAGTATCTATTACTGAAATTTTACATGATAGAGAGTTTGATTTATCTGATATACTATTTAATGTAGCAAGACACACTCATTAAACTGTTACCACTTCTTATTTTACTTTACCTGTTTCCATTACTTGCTTTAATCCGTGTAACCTAAACTAACTGCTCTCTTTTTGCTAATCCATCCTATTTGAAGTTCTCTGTCTAGATATGACTGCAGATCAACTTTTTCCTTTCAGATCATCCATATTTCTCATTTTCTAATCTACCTCCAAGAACTATGAATTCTTAAAGTAAATCTTATCTGGATGTATGATGCTATATGACCCCATTCCTTAAAATTGTCTCATGTCTGATAGGGTTTCTAAATGCAAACGTGGAGTCGGAGGTGTGAGGAGGACACTAAACAGGTATCATGGGAGAACGTGGCCCCTGGTGTAAAAATGTCAGACACTCTTCATAGCCTCAGTGCACGCCCTGCCAGGAAGAACACAGTCCAGGTTGTCAAATCTTTAAATTTCTCAAGAGATTTGAAAAGTCATACTTCTATAAGGAATTTCCTGATTTTTTAAATATCGGTTTTTAAAACATTTTCTCCATCCAGTTTAAACAGAGTTTGCTTTCAACCCATATTGTGCCTAGGAGACTCCAACTTACAAGGTCATCAGACTCTACACATCTGCTCCCTCTTGTATTAGGCCCACAGATATACAAAGTTAGGCCTAAACTATAAGTACTCGAACACACGATTTCAATGGGTTGGTTCCTGTTTTTGATTCCAACCTTTCCAAAAAGTTTAATCCAAAGTAGCCTAACCATTCCTCTCGGTTAGTTTCCACCTAACCTTTCAGTTTCCACCTCTTTTTAATTTCCAGATAATTCTGAGTAAATTTCAACTCAGTAAGTTCCCTTGCAGAACTGCACTCTGAATTGTTTATGCCCTCATGATTGGTGTCACGGAGTCTTCTTCCAGGCTACTTACAACCTCCCCTATGTGTAGGTATGAACCAAGGAGGGGGTAAATAGAAGCCCAGGCAAACGGCTCAGCACTTAATCTTTTGACCAGTAGGGACCCTTATAAAATACCTGTCAAAACCCAGCCACTGGATAATTGGCATTTGCCAAAACTAGAAAAGTATGATTTTTATAAGCATGTCAACCAAGGCAGCCATGTAGAGTAACTACAGAGAAAATTAATCTGCTAGTTTCTTCCATATAAAAGGTTCTTATTAGTAATAGGACTACTAGAAAAAATGATGTAATGAATATATTGAATTTTATTTCAAGAGTTTCTTAAGAGCTTAAATGCCTAGTCTAATAAATAAGCCAGTATTCAAGCAGGCAATGATTTTTATCCATTTTTCATATGAACTCACACTGACACTGATAGGTTATATCAACTGTATTCGCCATCATCAACAAAATAGCTATTGAGTAGTACCTTTTCTCATTTAGTTGAGATAACATAAGATTTAAATAAAGTGTCAAAGAAGCCAAAACTAATTCTAAAAATATTTTCATCATGAGTAACTGTGTAAAAGTATGTTAAATATTAGTGTTGTGTTGAATATTTTATTTCATTAATATAAAACTGTATATTCAAATTCATATATTCATCTTTAAATATTTTACTATATAATAATTTCATTTTTATGGCTTCACATTCTTCAGTGAGCAACATTAAATATAGCTGGTTCACTCTCTCACTAAAATATTAATACTTAACCTATAAATCAGATGTTCAATATGTTTTCAAACCCAATGTATTTGAGAACATGACATTAAATTTATTAAGCCTTATTAAAGAAACTCACCTTATCTCCAAGACCAAAGAGGAATTGATCTTCCAGCCTTCTACAGAGTGCTGGAAGATTGATGAGCCCGCCTTTCGAATAATTTTATCAGAACTATTGACAAGTGATCGGCTCAAACACAATTCACCATCTCTGGAACAAAACAAAAATGCCAGCTTTGTGAGAAAAGCATTTTTGTGTAAGCCATAGCTACATAGCATGATTTATACGACTGAATAAATTTCCACAGGTTAGAAAGATACAAGCGTGAGGAGAGCCGTTACAATAATTAGGTGAATATGTCTTCATCACAAAAACCTACACATATTCATTCTTTTTTTTTTCAGCTTTAATTGAGTTTATTGGTACATTTTAGTGATACAGTACAGTTACATTCATTGTTGGGATCATGTACCTCTACATGGCAAGTCTTGATTCTCATTTTTTCCCCTTACCTCTGCCCACATATTCATTCTTAATTTTAATTATTTTCACATAAAAGAAAAACAAAGACCTCTTTGGAACTTAAAGAAACAAAGATTTCTCACCAAAGCCCTGTTTCCCACTGCACCCTCAACTGATTCTTTTTAGACAATAGAGACAGGATGTTTGGTCAATTATTCTACATCTGTGTAACTGTGACCTCAAAGATTAATTTTACTCTCAAAGAAGACATATAAACATAATGGCAAGAGCTTTGTCTCAGAGTAAGGAAATGTTGCAGTATCAGGTGGCCTGTGCATGTTCTTGATTCTGTGGCTTGCCAGCCTTGTGTTCCTAGGCAATATTTTTCTGGGCCACAGTGGCTTCACCATAACCTTGACAATAACCCCCACCTGTCAGCCAGCATGGTCAGACTAGCGTACCATGTGCACAGTAGTATTGGAGTATGGCATTAGTGGTTGTTTTGAGAGATGCCATGATATCATTTATACCAGGAAGACTTTGTTAGCCAACAACTCATTACTCAATAGACTACTTCTTGTTACTTCACAGATGTACGTTCAGATTCAGAGAGTGAAAAGGCCACTTTTATAGCACAGAAGCAAAAAAAAAAAATAGCGTTCTTAACATATGCATTTATTTCTTTATATATCACCTTTTAATTTTTGAATCTCAACAGCATAGTAAAAAAGTAACTTGACTACATGTTCAAACAGAAATTCTAAATCTGTGCTCTTTGTGTAGGCATCCCTCGCCTACTATCAATGGAACCATTGCTGGTGTAACAGCTGTTGAATGAATTCTATAATTGAAGGTTTATACTTTGGTATTTTGGTTTGCATACTTTTTAAAAATGTAGTTTAAATTTGAAGCAACTCAAAGCATCATATGAAACCACTCTTTGTAAAATTTAGAACCCCATAAAAGTAATGTTTTAAACTATCTTAATCATGACAATGGTACATTTACAAGCCTATATGCAGCTAATAATAATCATTTTATAAAAATCATTTAGGATACAAGGAAATATAGAGCATATTTTACCATTCAGTGGTCAATACTTATATTACATGTTAATGATGATAATTACATGTGAAGCAAAATATGGATAGACAAAGAAGTTAACCTTCACACTTTAGATGATACACCCTCAAGAGTACAAGCAGGGCCAGGGTTTTAGCTCAGTTGTTCCCTGCTCAGAAGTGCAAGGACCTGAGTTTGATCCCCAGTACCAAAAAAAAAGAAAAAAAAAGTACAAGTGAATCTGGATTCTCTTCCCAGACCCCTAATCCCAGTGCTTGGGAAGTTGAGGCAGGAGAATCATGTTATGCGCAACTCCATCCTGGGCTACATAGTATGTTCAAAGCCAGACTGGACTATATTAAAAGACTTTGCCTCAAAACAAACAAGCAAACAAACAAACAAAAAAACAGCATAAACCACCATATTTTCCACTTCTCACCCAATAATATCTGGTCAGTCAATGCCATCATTTTCTTACCATAGGTTACTATTACTACAATAATTGCTTATATATCACCAATAAATTTTCATGACAGTAAAAATACACACAGGCATGTCTTTCCTTTAATCTGTAGAAGATTGTTTCACTGACCTGTGGACTTACTTTTATCTGCACAATGATGGCTGTGAATTACTAAGTTGCATGGAGCCTTTGCAGAGCAACAAGAAGTGATTTTTAAACTTTATAACCATTTTGTAAAAATACAATGCTATTATATTACTCTGCTGTTCATATTATGTTTTACTGAAGTTGTGATTGGCCAAATGTATGCTTTTATCCCATCAAGAAATTCTTAATGGAAGTAATCACACTACTTCTTTAGAGCCAATGGAACTTATGAGCAAGACCAAGTTTAGGGCAATCTAAACCTCTAGAGAGTATTTTGTTTAAAGTTAAATGTGTCTCAAGGGTTTTTCCACATGTGACCTTTGTAGCATTTCTGTCTTAGGAAAAACTTCCTTCCCATGAATGCAAGGCATGAAGGATGTTGCCACTCCTACTTGTTTTTCATTACAGATTGTACATGACTTCTGAACAGCTGCACTAAAAATATTTTTTGCATTAGGCTAAGCATGAAAATATTCAATATGTACTTTTAAAAGGAAAATCGCAAAACACATCAAAGAAATCACCCAGCATAAAGCAAATGGCACAGAGCAGTCTTGTGTATGTAGAGTTATGAAAAATCTAGGAAGATGGTCATCTGTGAGATGCCAGTGATGAGAACTGTTGCTTAGGTTTCCTATCTGGCATGTACACATGCTTTTGTCTTTGATGAGAGTTTCCCGGCTTCACCACAATTTATTCTGTTAGCTCTGCCTTATATAACAAATATGAGTAATTCCACTTCTGGAAACGAGGTCCCCAAAGCTCTACACTCAACTCCACTGAAACTCTTCCTGACTTAGCTGTGGAATGAATATGTTCCCTCTGGACTGGATTAAGCTTCCTCCTTAATTTAAAATTTTAAAGGTGATTTAAAAAAAAGAATTGCTTGAACACAAACAGAAGGTGATTTTGTGCTTTTACTCCTATGTTCCAACTACTCAAAATAAAGATTAGATGTTCTCCTTTTAACTCATTGCTTATAGGTTTTGGTAGAATTGAAAATATAACATGTGAAGTGCAAATTCTGGAAATCTTGACTTGCAAAAGTATGCTCAACTCAGAGTAAACTGAAATTTGGCTGATGTTACAAATATCCAAAGTACGGTATGAGTGCTCATTACCGCCTCCAATCTTAACACCGATTTCAGAATTCACACCGTTGATCAGTTAGTAACATATCCGAAAGTGAGCAGTTCCTCACTTTGGATGACTATCTCTAGAAGATAAAATAGTAAGTTACAGTCTCATTTTTCATCAACCAGGAAATAATGTGTTGTAAGTTTAAGAAAAAAAACAATCAGAACAACTATCTATGAGACATTAAAGCTTTTTATACTTTCAAATATTTCATCTCATTGAATGAGCATACCTACATATCTGTGGAAGTTTTGTTTTGTTACTCGAGACAGGGTTTTGCCATGTATTCTAGGCTGGCCTCAAACTTGCCCTGATAATCCTGCCTCAGCCTCCAGAGTGCAGAGTGCTAGGATACCTTTCCCAGCTCTATAGGTGCCTTGAAATCCTTTTTCCAATTATAACACAAAGTGCACATAGAGCCAGTTGAATCATAGACCTGTGAGGCCCACTTAAGAAAGAAAAAAGTCAAGAACAGAGCTCTGAATAGTACCAATGCCTTTTCGGTTAAACTTCATTAACTGAGTCATCATAAGAAACGAATTTTCGTGGAAGGAAAGGTCGCTTTTAGGTATCCAATCATTACTTGACTAGCTCTGGGATAACCCCTCTTTTCTTTTAAAAATGTTGCTTGTGTTCCTCTGTAAGTATGAAAAGGCAGCCCTTTGATGGAAAAGCTGGGCTTCTATTTTCTTGCACAGAATGATTGCTCAATGTTGTATGCAAGAAGAGTAATGGTACATTAACTCTATCTGAGACGTGGCGTTTCAAAGAAGAGATGTTGAATAGACAAAAGATTGCACGCCTGTTGAAAAAAAATGCAGGCAGGAAAGCTAAACATGAGTTTAGGGGAAATTGTAAACCTAAAGGACCCTGGAAGGCCTTGCACTGAGACTGCTGGCCACCCACAAGGTACGCAGTGCCCCCCAAAGGCCAGAGTCTGCCTCTGTTACTTCACTTTTAAATGTCTGGCCCAAACCTCCAATCTAATTCAACTCTTTTTAAAAACGGCCTCTCCACGTGGCTTGGGTGGAAAGCTAGTCAATGAAAGGATTAGTTTGATGACTCAACTCCACCACTACTGGGAGTGAAAATCAGGAGTTTGGATCCCAAGCTTTCCTACTGCATATCTCATCCTGGGGAAAGGAAAACGTGTGCTCCGCGGCCAGAGCTGCCCTTCCCCGGCTCAGTCTGCGAAGTAGCCCATGGCCACCCGGGCAGCGGGACGCTTTGGGGCACGTGGATGACAGCTATGCCTGCAGCCAGCTCTGCCTCGCCCCCGAAGCTGCAATTGCGGGTTTTAATTAAGGAGGAGGAGCCGCGGTGCTGGCTGAGCAGGGAAAGTGATTTTTTTTTTAAACGAAGGGAGTCCTGATTCCTCCAAAAGCGTCTTCCCACGTCTTACTCAGTTCATTCTCCCACCCTAGCTCTCAAGAGTCTGGGAGGAGGGTCAGACCCGGGGCGCACCTCTCTTCCTGTTTGGTTAACTCGAGGGCCCGCACCACGCCTTCTAAAATGAACTGGGAAGAAACCCAACCTGGTTTGCTTGCAAAGGCTGCTGAAGAGGGCTCAGCCTTGCCAGCCCGACCCCCGCCTGTGCCCTCCTCTTCTTCGTCTGAGCCCAGGGCCGTGCCCACCCAGGATGGGGTCGGCACGTGAAGCCTCCTGGGTCCCTGCCTTGCCCTGGAGGGGCTGGGTGCGCTCTTCCTCCCGATGCAGCTGGGGAGCTGGAGAAGACGCCCCGCTGCATCGCGCCCCCACCCCACCCACTCCTGCTCCCCGGGGTCCCGCGCCAGCAGCCCAGACATTCAGTTCCTGGCCTGGCTCGGCCGCTTTGTCTGGGCGCAGGCTTCTCCTGGAGCCCATAGCCAGGAGGGAACAAAGAATCGCGACCCTCCTGCCCCGGCCTCGCATGCACCGGAGCCCAGCCGGGGCCAGCAGCTCCCTAAATACCCCTTTGTCTGCCTGGAGAGCACAGGTCTGCGGCGATGCCCACACCCCCTCCTGAAGTCCTTCTTTTGTGACAATTCACATGGCTGGATTTTCAACCCGCCCACTCCTGTGTAAACGACCTCATAGGGTTCTTTTATTATTTTTTTTTCTTTCCCCAGAATAGACCTTGAATAGACCTGTCGATGCATAACGACCATTCAGTCCATTCCTTATTAGCTTTTCATTCCTTCCAGTCCCTCCTGTGTCACTGTCACCGCAGCTTTCTACCAAACCGCGTTTCCTTCTGGAAAGATAAACCTGCCCCTTTGCTCACTCAAATGCTCATTACTTGGGGTGGAGCAGGAATATTAAGAGATGGACTCCACGAAGTTTAAGAGGGGGTATTTTAGCAGTTCTCTCTCACACACATGCGCGCCCCGCCCACACACACACACGCACAATGGCAAAGTCCCTTCGTTTTAATCAGTGTCAGAAGAAAATAAAACCCAGGCGTCTGTGCTAGTGTAAAGTTTCCTACAGCAGACGCCTCCGGACCAGGCAAGAATTCCGAAACACGACTTTGAACAGAGTTGACAAGCAGGTTCGCATCCTCAGAAAGAGCTTCCAAGCTCTGTCAGCCTCACAAAGTTGCACCACCTCTGGGTAAACTTCAAAGGCGCAGAGGCTGAGGGGAGGGAGGAAGGAAGTGTGATATTTAGAGAACTTAAAAGGGCGGGGAGATTCTGAACTCATCCAGACAAACTAAAGAAATAGCAGCTGTACGGCTGGCTGGGGGAGATAACAGTTTAGCCAGCTTCTTTCTCAAACTATGACGGCGTCTTATCCCTGGACAAGCAAATACGGAATCATCCTTGGTGGTGGTACTAGAAATTCTAATTCAGATTAAAATACACCGATCTACCCAACGCCAAAAAGAAGCAAACAAACAAAAAAGTGCAGAAGCAGAGGAGGCAGATTTCCTCCTGTGTGAGCTTTAACTTTAACCTGGCAGGAAACCAGCTTTTCCAGTTTCTCCCTAGAGTGAAAGGACAGAGGAAAAGGGAAGGACAGCCATTTAGTGAACAGAGACCTCTAGGCTGAGTTCTGCCCGCGGATTAAAGGGCCAAGGGCAAACGTTCTTTGTTGACACTTCTGCAGGGACTTCTCCGGTGCCTGTCATCCCGACCGCTCCACAGGGCAAGTTGAACTCGCTTCGAGATACACACACACACACACACACACACACACACACAAACTCACAGCTCCGCGACAGCCTTTGTTGTTTAATTCACTAGAGTCCCTACCCGCGAGCTCGGACGCACACGCACAGCATCCCAACCTTCACAGCCTAGACACACAGTGGCTCTACGGCTGGACTTTCGGTCATCTCCCGAAATGGAGCTTTCATTTACCCGATCAGTTGCGTCTCCTGGTGCTCCTCAGTTCTTGCTATTTCTTTTGTCTTATAAAAAATCAGGAGCAGACTTATAGTGCAGATCGTCCACCTCTTCCTAATGGAGCGCATCTTGGGTGCCCAGGAAAGTCCGGGTTGCTCCAGCTCGCGCACCTTCTCTGGGTATAAAGGCTCCGTTTTGGGGAAAGAGTCGGGGGAGGGAGGTGGGTCTGAGAAAGGCGAGGACAGCGTGGAGCCGGGATCCCAGGATCCGGTCGCCCGGGTCCTCCGCGGCCGCGCTCCCCGTGGCTCCGGCG
>NW_022900915.1:28707447-28740072 GCF_012274545.1 Fukomys damarensis | reverse complement strand
GTTGGCGCCAGCCCTGCCCGGCTCGCTCCGATCCGCCTCCCCGGGGCTCAGGTTTCCCTTCAGCTGTGACACCTTCGGAGGTGGCGGCCGCTTCTGCAGCTGGGTTCGGGGGCGTCACTGGCCCTTCCCTCTTGCTAGCAGGGAAATGATGAGCAGAGCCAGCCAATCACCGGGCGGTGGAGGCGGAGGCTGCGGTTGCCTCGCGTCGCCGGCGGCTGCTAGCAGCTCTGTCTGCACCGAGCCCGGGGAGGAAGCTCGCGGTCGTCTGCGCGCGCGCTCTCGCACGCACACACACAGACACACACGCATGCACACGCACTGTCTCCTAGGACACCAAAGCACACGCTCTCCGCTCCCGGGAGCGCCCAGACAGTCTGTTGGCATCCGCACGGAGCGCGCGCTTCAGCTGGGAAACGATCGCAGACGCGTCCGGTGGGAGGACTCTGTTTTAGGTGGAGCCCGGGCTTGCGAGACCGATAGCTTTTTCCAACCTATTTCCAAGCTGTTTCTTCTGCTACCTCTGAAGGCGCACAGGCGAATCCACGCCCCTCCAGATAGAGTGGAGCGGAGCAGGGAGGGGGAAGAGGGAGAGACTTGGTATTCCGCGCCCTGCTCGGTGGGGAAAGTACAAACGCGCTCCCAGCCAATGAGCTGATGCCTCGTTCGGAACGAAGGGGAGATGACGACGACCCAAGCCCAACGTCGTGTAGGACACAAGTGATGACAGAGTTGTCCTTAGGAACCTCCCAGACGTCTATGTGATTCGTTGTCATTTGGAAACTCCTCAAGAAGGAAACTCTAATGCCATTTAACTTCACACCGGAGAAATGGGGGGGGCACGTTAATACATCCGGTATCTCTTTTTAAATTCTTTAAGCGCTCTTTTACATTTACTCGCCAACACATTAATGCATCTAGAAAGAAGCAAGGAAGGCGAGAATGAAGAGCAGCCTCCTCTCTGAAACTTGCACTGACGGGTGTTCGCCTGTTTTTCACTCTCCTCCCTCCTATCATATTGTATTTGTGTGGCAGAAGCCCTTCTCCGGTTCTGTGTTCAAATCCTCAGTGCCAACCCCTCTCCACCAACCCACCTCATTCCTGTGGTCATGGGACACCCTGCTCGTGCACCTTCCCATGAAGTTGGGGCTTCTCGGGCTTTTAAGCCAGGATTTCCCCTGTCCTTTGGTTCTGGTCCCAAGATTCAAACGCTAACAGCTGCTGTCTCCAACTCCTTGTCCCTTCAGCTGGAGGAGTAGTGGCTCTTGCAGTCCTCTATTCCTGTCCGTAGGAGCCACGAACGGTGAGACACAATTCCCAGGCCCTCAGGAGACCAGGAGAGAGGTTCTAAATTACTCCTTCTCTGTCATTTTAAAATAAGACAGCACCTTTGTTTAAGAACTTGAGGCCCCAGGGTGAGGGGAGATAACCTAATGAATCAGGGACAGAGTGATTACCTACCATGCATGGGGGAGGCCTTGGGTTTGCCTTGAGCACCAAAAACTCCTAAAATTGCCTGACGTGGTGGCCCATGCCTGTAATCCCAGCACTTGGGAGGCTGTGTCAGGAGGATCGCTGTGAGTTTGAGGCCAGCCTGCACAACATAGTGAGTTCCAGGTCAGCCTCAATTACACAGTGAGACCCTGTCTCAAAAAACAAACAAACAAAAACAATAACAACAACCACAAAAAACAACAACTCCTAAAAATCTCTGCCCCTGCCAGAGCTGGCCATTCTCCCCCAGGGCACAGGGAGTTAGGAATCACTGAGTACTCTAAAGCTTTGTCTTTGCAGCAGAGAGAGGTAAGGGGTTGGATCTAAATGCTCCAAGGAGCAAGTAATTATTAGCCTTCATTGACACTACAACTGGCCCTCTGGGAGCCTTTGGCGTTTATTGATGTCTGGGCGAATCCTGCTTGCATTAATGCATTTCTATTCCAGTGACTCTTCAAGGAGCAGAAACTGCAAGAATAAAATAGCTTCTTATTTGAATTAGAGAACTGGAAATTTGGGAGTGGGGGAATCATGGAAAAAATGCTGAATTCTTGAGAATTACATTTTGATCCTGAAACAGTAAGCACATATATTCTGGATTTTAAGTAAAACATAACTCTAACTGGGATGGAGTAATATGCATCATTTCATTAAATTAATCCAATATTTCTAGATCAGCTGTTATGGACCAGGTAATGTGGAAGCAGTGGGGCATACATATATCACTGCCTATCTGAGCTGCATCTGTATTTATAGTCATCAGGCAAAATCCCACTCAGTGTGAGAGAGAGACAGCTTTTAAAATAAATAATTTTCAATATGGCCACATAAATTAGAAGTCTCATTTGAAAAATTTACCTAATGTTTGGGTAAGACCCTGGATCAGTACAAATGTGGTGTTTTAAGCCTTTCCATAGGGTCCTTGAGGTTCCTGGTGGGGTAAACAAGCAGGGTTTTCAAAGCCATGGATTAACCCAGCCAGAGAGGATAAAACAATGCAAGGAGAAGGAGCTACTTGCAATATCTGGTAGGAATGAAAAGCTAATGCTTTGGGCAACTCTGAAGCACTTCAGTACTGTTGAGACAGGAAGTGTGAAAGGTGTGTGGTGAGTCCTAAGTTGTCGGGGTGATCCTAATATTCTGTAGCTCTACAGTGTGGAAGTGTCATCTCTAATGGGAAAGCCACAGGAATGTTTCCAAGTGGAAAGTAGGGTTAATTCTTCTGCTTCACTTTAAATTACGGTAGGGGAACCTTTTCACCTGTGCCAAACAGACCCCCCCCAAAATTGACAATGTGAAATAGGAAGAAAGAAGCTAAAGGTGTAGGGAAACTGGGAGAGGTAGGGGAAAGGTAATAAGGGAAAAGAAAAAAAATATGAGAAAATGAAAAAATGGAAATGAAGTGTTTGTAAATGGGGAGGGTTGGAGGGGGTGAAGGGAGGGCAGGGACAAGGGGAAAAATGAGAACCAAGACCTGTCATGTAAAGGTACAAGATCCCAGTAATGAATGTAACTGTACTGTATCCCTAAAATGTACCAATAAACTCAATGAGAGGGAAAAAATAAAATAAATCCCAACAGCAAAACTAAAGAACTCTGAGTACTAGTTAAGAGAACATATATGATGATTTTAATTGCGAGAGGAGAAAAAGTAAACCCAGCAATTGTGTAATGTTATTTATGACTTTGTTAAAGTGCAAAACCTTTCATAGTGAGGTAAACAATTCTGAATTGATGATGGCTCTATTAGATTCAAAGGACTCAAATCCCCATAGTGAAACAATTTATTTACCCTAACCCCTAATGCCATGTGTTTAATATCATTAGATGTTTAAGAAAATATATCCACATGTAACAATAATTTAAAAATATAGGTCCACACTTATGGCACAGTGAGGACAGTGTGGTCCACCTCAATATGTGATTAGGCATAAGAATTATAATATAAATTAAAAAGTCTTGTCTATACATAGACAAGACTGTTCTGGGATCTCTCCATTACTGTTTTGGAATCTCTCCATTAAAATACCCATGGTATTCTCAAACAAAATTCTCCCTAAATTTCCATTTTATATTTGGACTATAAATTTTATAATAAAAATTTGGTTTATGCAGTACACTTCTGCACTTATAAGTACTGCGCAAATAAAAATAATTACAGTTGGTTTTTAAATGCTACTTTATCCTTTAAATTAATGCAAATTAATACTTTTCTGGCTGACTTTACCCTCAAATTTAATTGGAAAAAATCAGTGAAAGACATTTGCAGTTTCATGGTGGAGTTTTCAATGACTCATGACTCTTTCTTGTAGTCTAGTTCTTAGAATAGTCATAGGTTTTCAGAAAACACAGAGCTCTTCTCTGTACCCTTGTCTCCCACATACTCACAACACCCTTTACTATTAGCATTCATCATCAGTGTGGTGCATTTGTTGTTTAACCATCAATAAAACTAGAATGAGCTGTCACCATCTCTCACAGTACACAGTTTTCATTACAGTTCCCTGTTAGTGTTATATATCCAACGTGTTTTGACAAATGAGTAATGAATTTGCCCACCTTTATAGCATCATACAAAGTAGTTTCACTGCCTTCAAATTCTTTGACTCTGACTGTGATCCCCCAGTTATCAGTAATTTTAAGTGTCTATGCATTGTTGTCTTCCAAAACTTCATAAGTTTGGAATCATATACTATATCACCTTTACATATTTTCTCCTTTGATTTAGCAATGTGGCTCCATGTTTTATTCATGATGAGATAACATGCAAGTATGTTTCTGTCCGTGGCTTGGATGCTCATTCTTCTTGACACCAAGTAATATTACATTGTACGAACATGCCACAGTGTACTTCTCTATTTACTTATGGAAGCGCATCTTTTTCCAAATTTGAGAAATTAAGAATAAAGCTTTTATAAATATTTGCACACAGTATCTGGGCATATATAAGACTCTCAGCTTATCTGAGCAAATGATAAGAAATGAGATTGTTGGATTATATGGGAGGAGTATGGCTAGTTTGTAGGAAACTACACTGTCTTCCAAAGTGACTACACATTGCTTTTCCACCAGCAATGAATAGAAATTCCTGCTTCTCCACATCCTTCACACAGTGTGGGACTCTTACGTTTTGGCTTTTGGACCTTGTGATCAATGCATAGTGACATCTCATTATTGTTTTTATTACACTTTCCTAATGATATATGATATTGAGAATCTTTAATATGCTAATCTTCCTTGGTGAGATATCTGTACCTGTTGAGATCTTTCGCTTACGTTTTTAAACAAGTTGTTTCTTTCCTTACTATTTGTTAAATATTTTTTTGTATCGTTTGGATAGCAGTCCTTCCTTACATGAGACATTTTCAATATTTTTCCCAAGTTGCGCCTTGCTTTTTCACTCTCTTGATGCTTTATTTCACAGAGCAATAGTTTTTCATTTTAATGCAGTCCAGTTTATCAATTAATTTTCTTTGATTGTACCTCTGATGCTGTATTTAAGATCACAATGTCAAGGTCATTCAGATTTTCTTATGTGTTATCTTTGAAACATTTTATTATTTCCTATTGTACATGTGTATTTCTAAGTTATTTTGCATTATTTTTCATATGGATACTCAGTTGTTTCAGCACCATTTCTTGAAATCACACCATCTTTTCTTCATTATACTTCCTTGTTCCTTGGTGAAAGTTCAGTTGAATATAATGGAGAGGATATTAATTAGTTAGAGAGCTCTAAAGAAAATGCTTCTCCATCTTTAAGATTTAGGAATATGTGTAGCTCTAGAAGTATAATGAGGTGAGCATGACATATTTAGAGAAAGAAATTTTAAAGTATCTATTTTTTGAATATGTATTTTTTTAATATCTATTCTGTTCCACTGGATTATTTGTTCTTTCACCAGTACCACATCATCGTGTTTATTACATCTTTGCAGTAAGCCTTGAAGTAGGTTATAATCAGTTTTTTTACTTTGTTATTGAACATTATATTAACTATTCTGGTTCGTGTCCTTCTTCTTATAAACTATGATATCAGTTTGTGGATATCTACAAAATGTTTTCCTGGTATTTTGACTGGGCTTGCATTGAGTATTTAGGTCAATGTTGGAAAAACTGACACCTTGACAATATTAAATTTTTCTCTCCATGAATGTGGGCCCTTTGTTTATTTAGTGCCTTTATATGTTTAAATAGAATATTGTACTTTTCCTCATAAAGACTTTATACATACTGAGTTAAATTTATAACTTCTACGTATATCATCACTTTAGGAAGCAATATGAAATACTATTTTACTTCAAATTCTAATTGTTTATTGCTGGTACCCAAGCTATACTTAACAGAATGATACATGGTATACAACTGAGTTCTTTAAGAAAAGTCATCGATAAGATACTTACATAGAGAGATAAAAATATGATTTACTTTAAAGAACGAGTCCACATTTTGCAGACTGGTGCTGTAGGCTGGCAGGATGGAAATGTAGGGGAAGAGTTGGTATTAGAGTGTGAAAATAGTTTAAGATGAATTTTTTCTTTTTGAGGACTTAAGTCTGTTTTTAATTAGGGCCTGCAACTGACTTGATGATCCCCACCCACATGCTGGAGAGTAATTTTTGCTACTCATATTTTACTTATTTTAAAGTTATTTTCATTGAACACTGTGCCTCCATAGCAACCTCCAGAGTGGTATTTTGCCACACAGCTGAGTATCACAGCTCAGCCAAATTGCCGCATAAAGATAAGCCTCACAGATGGGTAGGTTCAAGTTCCTGTAGCTGTACTTATATTAGTGAGGTTTATTCATGGGTGGCCTTTAACCTATGAGTCATGACCAGGAAAAGAAAAAATAAAAATAATGAGAGAATTTTGTCATTCATCATGAGGCAGTTTTGCTTCCTTTTGACTTGGACAAAATATCTAATTTTTTAAAATGCTATCCTAAATTAATTCAATTTTTTTCTCAAATGAATACCCATAAAATATGTATATATTTTTCTCAGAGTATTTTTTGATATCTTTTACTGTTTTTTCTATTAGAGCAAAAAATAATGAGCTTTCAACTGAAAGATGACCTTGACATTAAGTAGAAGACATAATCATAAATTTAGTACAATTTCTGTGACAACGGGAAGTTCCTATCATTGTATTCAGAGTTATTCCTCATTGTTTAGCTCATACATTTATAACATTATCCTTTGCATGTAGTACTCTGATTTATACTTAAACAGGAATGTCTTTTCTGGACACAATGCTTAAATATGATTAATTAAAAATTCCTCAATATTTCATAATTACTCAAAATGTTCTTTGGCACACATTTTAAATGACTGCTGGTTAAATATACTCTAGTTTGTACAACATTAACTGTTCATATTCCACACTTTGTTTATAAAATCTCATCTCCTTGTATTCTATAGTGCTAGCTCTTAGTCTTCATTCCTTTCTGAACAGAAGCCTAAAATGCTAAAAATATTCATATGCACTATCCCACACATTTTGGGAAGTCCCACTTTCTCATCTCTGTATATTTTCTTTTCTGTAACCTCTTTTTGCTGTGCTTGTCTGATCACACTAGAAAAGGGGAACTATCTTGTAAGAAGAAAATAACCAGGAGGCTAAATGTTCCTGCAACCCGATTTCCTGTTTAGTAGTGGACATAAAGTTGAAAATTTTCTGTGTCCCTATCTTTAGGGAGTACATTATTTTTGTAATTTCGTCAATCTTTATGAATTTTGTAGAATTTTCTCTTGTATCTTGTTAAGTCAACTTCTTTTCCCTCTCTTGGGATTTTTCTTTTCTCTCATAGCCTAATTTAATCAGCAATTTAATTTCTTCTTTAATGTGATCCACTTTCCTTTTATATTATTTGTTTCCATCATAAAAAAGAAGTAAAAGAAATAATAATATAAAAGTTTAAAGATAAAATAACCTGTGAAAGTCTTCGTCTTTTGAGACCTGCACATCCATGGGACTTCTTTTATATTTATAAATATACACAATGAATATCTTTAGGAAAATAGACTCAGTGTACATATCAATTATGTCTTTTAAATTTTGTAAACCATGTGATATTTAAATAATATTTAAGGTTTATTACAGGAAGTCTAAGAAAAATAATACTGAGGTATTATTAGCTGGCAGATTAATAGGGAATGTGGGTGCCAAAGAGTGTTCTTTTCCTGAATGGGAGATCAAAGTTAAACACACACACACGTTCATAAATACATGCACACAAACACACATATACAGTTGCCAGTACTTCAAATTTCTTTTTAAAAAATATTATCAAACTATTTAACATCAGCCATAATTAGGCAGCTGAATCATTTTCTATGTAATTTTTTTTTCTTTTTTTTTTTTTTTTTTTTTTGGTACTGGGGATCAAACACAAGACCTTGTACTTGAGAGGCAGGGGGCGGCACCACTGAACTAAATCCCTGACTTCTATGTACTTTCTGTTCATTACAATGCTTTTGTTCATTGCTCTTAACCACTTTGGTCCTTGTATAAATTTGAGTTTATTATTCCTAAAGTAAATAGTTTCATTAGGAGATACAAACACCATAATTTTTCTACTTAATAGATTGAGATTGTAATAATCTCAACTTCGAAAAAGTAAATAATGTACAAAATAACTAGACAAAGCCTTTAGGAACTAAAAGTTTGAAGGTCAATTCTAAAGACCCCAAGTCTGTCATGAGCAGAAAGTTGCTGTAGGGAAATTAATCGATAGACATTTATTGAAGAGAGCCGATGGGACTCAAAGAAAAATAATGAGTCTAATTCACATCAGACCTATGCCTTTCCATCATAATATAAACAATCTGTTCTCTGCAACAGCACAATCATAATACCCAGAATCTTAGCAGAAAGAAATTACGTCAATTCCTGTGGATAGTATATGCATTGCGGTTAAGCATATTACGTTCACAAAAAAATGGTTTATGTAAATTGTGACAGCTGACGTTGGTAGAAATTATAATTCTATCATTAGAAAAAAATGAAAGAAATATATTTTTAAATTCTACTAATAAAAGGAAGGCCCACTAGTTCATATCTCTTAAGCATAAAGAAAGTGGCTGTTGTTTGATGGTCAAATTTTTGTGAGTCAATGTTTGACCCCCCAAATTTACTGATTCAGGTGTATGATTTTTACCATCAGTTCACAAATAGTTTGTATGTAAAAGCAAGACATCTTATCAAACTTGTGGCTCTAAACACTTGCTTTATTCATCTCAGAATAGACGTAGTTCTGCAAACAATCTAAGTAGGTTCAGGGTTGATGGCCAAAGTGATCTACCCCCAAGACTGTGCTAGGATAGCAGCTGCCAAACCTTTTATTCAGTTTCTTTTTATAGGATTTCTGATTTAAACTTAACCCTTTCTGACTGGCATATTTGTTCTCTGACTTTCTTGATTTATTCAGTCAGGTAACATTTATGTATTCACAGTATGTAGCTATCAGTCTCCTTTATATAATAATGTATCTCTGCTCTTTAATTTTAAAATTTCTTTCTCACAAGACAACCATTATTCTGACTCATTTCTAAAGATGTAGTGTTTAACTCATTATACTTCTAGAGCATTAGTAATATCTATACATATTCCTAAATCTTAAAGACGGAGAAGCATTTTCTTTAGTTAGAGCTCTCCAACACATTAATATCTGTATTTAAAAAATAAACCTTAGCCTGGCGTGGTGGTGCATGCCTGTAATCCCAGCAATTGGGAGGCTGAGGCAGGAGGATCTCTGTGAGTTCGAGACCAGGCTGGGCTACATAGTGAGTTCCAGGTCAATCTCAACTACATAGTGAGACCCTGTCTCAAAAAACCAAAAAAAATTTTTTTTAAATAAATAAAAATAAACCTTAGATATCAAGTCAAAAACTCAGAATAATTCATTGATCAAGGTAGAAAGACCTACATGAAGATCATTTAGCTATGAATACAGGGATATGTACAAAAGCATAAAATCAATTTATCCTTTCTTATTTTCCACTCTGAACTTTAGTCAGTCATTTTTTCTTTTGTTCAAATAATAATTTATATTGGGTGAAATACAGTCTTCTTAAGGGTACAATGGTATAAATTTAGTAAAACATATAACCTGTAATTAGCATTCTGATTAGAGCATAGAACATTTCTGTCATCCCAGAAATGTCTTTTATTCCTCTTTCTGGTCAATGCTCTATCTTAGGCAATTATTTCTTACTCTTTGTATTTTTACAAATCAGATTATCTGGATCTTGAACTATGTATAAAAATGGACACGTACATTATCTACTCTTTGATGACTTGGTTTGAACTTTTTTTTTTTTTTGAGACAATGTCTCATTATGTAGTTGAGACTGGCCTGGAGCTCACCATGTAGCCCAGGTTGGCCTTGAACTCACAGTGATCCTCCTGCCTCAGCCTCCCAAGTGCTGGGATTATAGGTGTGTGCCACCAAGCCGGGCCAGTTTGAATGTTTTCAACATTGTGTTCATTGGTAATTCATTTAAAAATATTGTGTAAACTAGACATGGTGGAACACTCCTGTAATCCCAACAGTATGGGAGGGTGATACAGGAGGATCACAGTCTGAGTCTAGCCCAGGCAATTTAGCAACTTAGTGACACTCTGTCACAAAATTTAAAAACAAACGGAGAGACGGGATGTACCTCAGTGCAAAAACCCTGGCTCAGTCCTCAAGACCACAATATAGGATTAGTGTATTGCAATACTTTTCTCTCACATGTAGTTTTCTTTTCATTTCCTTAGAGCTACTAAAAATGAGTAGATATTTTAAATTTCTTTTTTTTTCTTCATTGAGTTTATTGGTACATTTTAGGTATACAGTACAGTTACATTCATCATTGGGAACTTGTACCTTTACATGACAGATCTTGGTTCTTATTTTTCCCCATACCTTGCCCTCCCTTCACCCCCTCCTCCCTACCCTATTTTCAAATACTTTATTTCCATTCTTTCATTTTCTTATTTTTTTTTCTTTTTCCTTATTTCCTTTGCCCTACCCTTCCCACTTCCCTTACACCTTTAGCACTTTTCTTCCTATTTCACATTGTCAGTTACATCATTAAGGTCTTATTTACAATTATAGTTTTTCACATCAGAGAAACTATTCGATATTTACATATGTGTGACTTATTTACTTCACTTAGCAATATGACCGTAATATGAATCCATTTTCCTATTTTTCTTTTTTTTTCTTCATTGAGTTTATTGGTACATTTTAGGTATACAGTACAGTTACATTCATCATTGGGAACTTGTACCTTTACATGACAGATCTTGGTTCTTATTTTTCCCCATACCTTGCCCTCCCTTCACCCCCTCCTCCCTACCCTATTTTCAAATACTTTATTTCCATTCTTTCATTTTCTTATTTTTTTTTCTTTTTCCTTATTTCCTTTGCCCTACCCTTCCCACTTCCCTTACACCTTTAGCACTTTTCTTCCTATTTCACATTGTCAGTTACATCATTAAGGTCTTATTTACAATTATAGTTTTTCACATCAGAGAAACTATTCGATATTTACATATGTGTGACTTATTTACTTCACTTAGCAATATGACCGTAATATGAATCCATTTTCCTATAATGACTCTAGTTTCTCATTTTTTATGGTTGAGTAGTACCCCACTTAATAGAAAAATGACATCTTCTTTATCCAGTTTCCAACTGATGTGCAAATGGGCTGTTTCCAAATGTTAGCTCTTATAAACTGTGCCGCTATAAACATGGATGCACATATATTACTGTGGTATGATTTTTTAATTCTTTTGGAAAGAAATTTTTTTCTTTTTCCTTATTTCCTTTGCCCTACCCTTCCCACTTCCCTTACACCTTTAGCACTTTTCTTCCTATTTCACATTGTCAGTTACATCATTAAGGTCTTATTTACAATTATAGTTTTTCACATCAGAGAAACTATTTGATATTTACATATGTGTGACTTATTTATTTCACTTAGCAATATGACCGTAATATGAATCCATTTTCCTATGAATGACTCTAGTTTCTCATTTTTTATGGTTGAGTAGTACCCCACTTAATAGAAAAATGACATCTTCTTTATCCAGTTTCCAACTGATGTGCAAATGGGCTGTTTCCAAATTTTAGCGATTATAAACTGTGCCGCTATAAACATGCATGCACATATATCACTGTGGTATGATTTTTTAATTCTTTTGGAAAGAAGCCTAGCTCATGTGTCCTGAAAAATTCTCTTTCAAAATGGATGGGGAAATAAGATACTTGCATGATAAAGAACATCTGAGAAATTTCATGAATACCAAACAATCACTACAAGGAATTCTAAACAATATCCTAGAAAAAGACAATGAAGTTCACAACACCACGAGGTCCAACAGAGCAAATCAAATAGGCAAGGCAGAAACTAAAAGGGGAGGGGAAAAATTAAAAAGAGTCAACAAAAGGACAATAACATGACAATAATAAGTCTGTACATATCAGTTATAACCATCAATGTCAATGGCCTCAATTCACCAATCAAGAGAAATAGATTGGCAGAATGGGTTAAGAAGCAAAAATCCAGCAATATGTTGTATACAGGAAACATACCTAGTGCAAAAATAAGTCCATAGACTGAAAGTGAAATAATGGAAAACAGTTCTCTATGCAACAGGAGCTCAGAAAAAAGCAGGGGTAGCTATCTTATACACAGATATTTTAAATTTCATCTCATGAAAATTACCAAATTTTCTTCTGTATATAGTGCTTTGTTGTAACTTGTCTAAAAAATATCTTTTGCATTTGACACATATACTCTCCTACACTTACTTTCAAAAGCTTTAGAGTTTTAGGTTCAAAATTCAGGTCATTTTAAAATTATAGTTTGTATATCCTATGAATTCTTGGTAAAGTTGAACTTTGCCTCTATGAACACACAGTTGTTTCAGCAGTATTGGTTGACAGCACCTTCTGCTCTAAATAGGACAGTTTCGACACTTTAATCAAAATCTAGTTGATTGCGAGTCTATATTCTGAATTTATCTCCCCACTTTACTGATTCAGTTGTTTATCATTGTACCAGTTTAATATTGTTTTGATTAGTATGCCTTAATAGTCTTTAAGTCAATAGAATGAATCCTCTATTTTTATCCCGAAAGTTTTGTTTCTCTTTTTTTAAATCTTTACTCACACATTTTAGATAAGTTCATTAATTCCTTAAACATGACTTAGAATATATTTTGATTGAGATTGTATTGAGTGACTAAATTAATTTAGGGAGGAAGCACAATATCAGGTCTAATCCATGAACATGAGACTTTTCTCTATTCATTTACTAGTCTGAAATGTATCTTAACTTTGCTTTGAAACTATCAAAGAATGTGTCATCCACATTTCACATTAAGTACATTTCTTAATGTTTTTCTTTTAAATGATACTATAAATGCTAATTTTATTTATTTTTCGATTTTAATTGCTATTTTGTGGAAATACATTTTATTTTTTGAGTACCAGGGACTGAATTCAGGACCTTGTACTTGCAAGGCAGGCACAGTAACACTGGGATAAATCCCCAGCCCTTACATTTATTATTAAAACACTAATTTTGTATTAGCAACACTTCTAACTTTATTAATTTTAGAAAATGTTTCACATGTTCTCTGTGATTTTTCTTCATAAACATTTCCATTGATTGACTACTATAATTCAAGTAAGTCTTCTTTCCTCCCTTCAAATCATTGTATGAGCTCACATACAATGTTGAGGTTATGAAAGCAGACATGTTAGATATCCCAGGGTTGTTTTTTTTCTTTTTTTAACTGGAGATTGAACTGAGGACATTGAGCCTATCAGGCAGGCATAGTGCCACTGAGCTAAAGTCCCAGCCCCCAGGTGAGTTTTTGATGCCAGAAGAAACCCATTCATTACTCTGGTTAGGGATATTCTAGTGTATTCCAAGGTTGCTGTAATTTTTTCTGTAATAATCATGGATGGATGTTCAATTTTGAAACATGATTTTCTCTTCTGCTGTTATTGAGATCTTTTAGGTTTTTCTCTTTATTCACATTATATATTAAAGTAGTATCATAAAACCTATATTGGACGCAGCTGATAGGCAGAACAACAGAAAGACAGGTGAAAAAATATGGTTTATCCTCATGCACCTTGTTTATTGGACTTAGCACCATGTGACTCCTTGCCCTTCCTTAAAGTGAAAATGAACATGACTCAGGACATGGAGGCAGCTGGAACAACACAACCACAGATGGGAGGAGAACTTCCAGAATAGCTTCAGAGACAGACAGGACAGACAGGATGTGTCTGAAGTGAAGCAGAGTATTTGGGAGGGTTTTAACGGGAATGTGTCTTTTATTAAAATGATTTTATAAAATTAAGCATGTGTCTCTCAATCAAACCTAGTGGTATATCAGGATTCACATTTAATTTGCACTTGAGATGTACATTCTTAAGTTGTTTCATGTAATGCTCTCTACGTGTCTCAGGTCACACTGCGAGTGTGAAATTTTGCTAGTTTCTCTGAATATTCTGTAGTTTGTTGCTTTGTTCTATTAATCTCTCAGAACGAAGAATTAAGACTCTTAATCTGATTGTGAATTTGATATATCCCTTTATTGGGCGTCAAGCTTTGTTATATATTTTTACAACTTAGTTGTGAGGTACATAAACATAGTGACTCATATCTTCTCACTGAGTTGCTCTTTTATCAGTGTGAAATATTTTTTTTCATTCCTGGTAATAATCCTTTTCTTGAAGTTTGGTCAGTGTGATAGGTGAATACAATGCATTTTTAAAATACAATTTATTTTTTAAATTTAAAATTTAAAAATTAAATATTTAAATTTATTTAAATTATTTTACATTTATTTAATTTTTTTCAATATGCCTTATCTGTTCTATTTAATGAAAATATTTTGACAGCATTCAATTGGGACTTGTGTTTTAAAATCAGATCTTATGAATTTTACATTTTAATTATATTTTTTCATCTGTTGAAATTCTTTAGTCTCTTTAATTTTAGTATAATGATTAATAAATGTTGATTTAAGCATATTTATTTGATGATGCCTTTTTACTAGATCCATTTTTTGTTTTGATTTTTCTTTCCTACTTTTCTTACCCTTTTTTAGATTCATGTTTCTGTGTTTGTGAATACTTTTTCTTAACTTAAATTGAGAACAATTAAAATTATGAAGCTTCATGTAAAATACAAGCAAATTACCAGTATATAAATTGTTTATTAGTTTTCTATCTTCAGTGTTTTTAGTTTCAGTTGAGTTAAGTAACTTGAAACTTTAGTATTTATTTATGTTAACCCACATTTTTACCATTTTGGGGTTGTCTTACGATTTTATGCAGACCTGAATTTTCAGGTGTCAACATTTTTCTTCTACTTAAAATACTTCCATTAATATCCCTTGCAACTCATGTCTACTGGCAAAATAGTCCATTTAACCCACATTTTGATAGATATTTTTGCTTGATAGGAACACTAAGTAGATATTTATTTATTGTTCTTGTTCTAGCACTCTATATATTTTAGTTTATAATTCTTTCCCCTTTACTTTTAACTTTCTACATGAAGTTAGCTGCGGGTTTATTCCATATAACTTTTAATCAGGTTTCCTTCAGCATGTTTTTGTTATTTTAAACAGTCTGAAAATTATGTGTTTAGAAGATACTTGGCAATCTTTCTGAAACAATGTGATTTAATTTTTTATCAATTCGGTAGGTTTGGTCATTATTTTTTACATGTATGTTGGCCAGTTTCTTTTCTTTGTGTTTCATGAAACCCCAGTTGTAGGTATCCTACCACCTGGTATTGGAAGATTGGTCCTGACTGTTTTTTAATGGATAGGAGTTTTCTCTTTAAGCCTTCAGTTTGATAATGTCTATCATACGGTGATCAAGTTTGCTCACACTTCCTCATGCTACACTTCGTCTCCTGCTAATCTCGTCCAGTGGCTTCTCATTTCAGATATTGCACCTTGTATTATTGCATTTCCTTTTGATTTGCTTTTATAGATGTTTTTATCACCTCTATGGGTCCCTTCCTGTTCTTTCATTATGTGTAAGTTCCCTGGAAATACCTTCATTATATTTATTAGAGTTGTGTTAAATCGTTTTTGATAATTCATAAATTTGAGTTATCATGAAACACGTTTCACTGCACTCTTCTTTTTTTTTGACTATGTGTGTCATATTTTTCATCCATCTTGTTATATGTTTAGTTTGCTGGCCTCTGGGGATAAATGACACATTTTAGGAAGTCGTGGATATGTTTTAACTTCAAAATCTTCCATTCTCCCCTGATCTCCATGCCCTGCATCTTCACAGAGTGTTCCCCTTGGCTTTCACTCTGCACAGTTTCTCTCTGTGAAATCTTGTTAAGACTCACTGAACAGATGCAGCTCTGCCCTTGGTCCATGATATGTAGGGAAGCACACTCAGAAGTTTGTAGCTGCTCAGCATGTTATTATCTTTTATATTTTGCATCCTCTGCATCCAGTCCCGCCAGTGTTTACAGCCTCATTGTCTTCTTTGCAGCTCAGAAAATTATACTGCTTTGGCCACTGACTTCCTGTATTTCAATCTATAAAGTATGTGCATTTAGAAACTAGTATGAAAATGGAGGTTACCTCAAACACTTTCTTTCCCTTAGAGTTCACACACATGATAATACTTTCACTTTGAGAAGCAGAATCCAAGATGAGTTTAGACATATAAAAGAAGTATGGGAAGACAGGACTATGAAGAATACAGGAAGCAGCTAAAAGAGGTAGGAAAATCCCTCAGACAGTCATGCAAGCCTTACCCTTTGAACATAAAACAGACTGTAGGAAAGTAATGCTTTGAGAGGTCAGTCCAGCACATGGAAACTTTTCGAGACAAACGCTCTGATCACAAGGCCTACATATTTAAGCAGTATCAGTGAAGCAGTAGATTCAGAATGTAGCCCTAAGACCCTCTGTTATTTATCCTTTCCGCAGGAGGCCATCTGAATGATACATTTTCATGGCCTTACCATCTCTGATTGCTTCCCACATCTACTCTGACACGCACCGTTCAAGCTCTTCTGTCATTCTCTTGAGCTGACATTTCTGAAGAGCAGTGGAGAAGATGGTATTTGACTGAACAAATACAGCTCCTGTCACGTCACTTCTCATGGGGCCATATCCTATAGTTATCACCTCCCTCTGCTTCTCCCTTGCTTTTACCTCCAAGGGCTTGATCGTTTACCTTGAGGAGTGATTTTACTTTAATTAAAGAGGGTCCTGACACTTTAATAATTATCATCTTCCTAGGACAAGGTTGCTGCATGTGTCTATTCACAATTACGTTAGAGGAAAGGAGTGCCTAGTGTCTACATGGGTCACAAAAATTCACACGTATTGTCTGTTCCCAATGTATTTCTAATCTGTGTATTATTGTATCTGCAAAGTATGATGGGACATTTTTCCAGGGCACAATTGGTGTAATATATAGCTGTTAGCCTTCAATTTATATCACTGTCTCAGCTTCCACTTAGAAATGCGTCCTTTCTGCCTAGTGGTTAGTGGAAGAACCATTCAAAACCTGGATCTGAATACGTGTCATTGTGGAATAACCTTCGTACTGCTTGCCTGACTCCCACTTCCTGAGAGGCATACATCAAGAAGAATTACATTTTAAAAACCTACGGGAGGTTTCTCATGAGGAGTTGCAAAGAGAGATCAGGCAAAGGTTGGGTATGATGCATAAAGAGCAAGATCAGGGTTGTGGTGGTGTAGTAGGAAGTGTTGTAGGCAAAGCACTATTCTGACAAAGTTTTGATAAAGGTAATAAGGTGCTCTTGAGCTACTGGTCCCTGGTTAGTCATTTGTCTCAGAGTGAAGGGCCAGTAATTTGCTGAGAACAGCCTGGGGGAAGCATGGCCCCAGTGTGGACATGGCATTGGAATCTCTTTGAAGCAGCCAGGACTGCCAGTCAATTAGAAGCCCTACAGCAGGAAATCAGAATGTCTGCCACATCAGTTCTTTTTTTTTTTTTTTTACCTGTTTTTAGTATCTAGATATAATGGCTTTACACGTTGTGACAAACTTTATTGTTGTTTACTTTGGAGATGTGTTTTGTGGTAATACTTATATAGCTTGAATTTGGAGTCAGCCTCTGTGTGTGTGTGTGTATTTGTGTGTGTTTGTGGGAGTGCACTACCTCAATCATATGCTATAACATTGTCACTGGGAAGCTGGGCCCTGATGCAGTGAGAAATTGGCTTCACTTTTTCAGGCCTTAGTTCTTTGTGCCCCTGATGAAAGAATTTAGTCAAGACATAGGCTGCACAGAAGTATGTGTAGAATTTATTGTAAAGCAGACATATATAAATTTATGTATTCAAACAAAAGAGGACAGTACCACCAAGGAATCTTTTCTGAGTGTGAGTTTTGATATGTTTTTATGCACCCAAGACTTTCTCTTGGGGTCTGGCGAACTGGATTAATTATGATTCTTATCAATATTTTACTTAGAAATTATTTTGCAATTGCAAAATGACTTCTTGTCTTTTTAAATGATCAGTATTTTCTCTGGGGCTTTTCTTTTGTAAGAAACTTGTAAAAGGTGAGCTTTTGATTTAAACCAGGCCCAGCTCAAGAAAAGAGGGTCTTGAAAATACATTTTTCCTTCCTGATATAATTGGGCTGTAGACTATGGCAGTAAGGAATGCTGTATGTCTGGTCTGGAGCTGAGACCATCAGGTACCAGAAAGTCTGGGCACATTGTGTAAACCAAAAATGTCAGCATGTACTGTGGGATCACTTTTGGCCTGGGAACTAAAAATGACTATAATTGTATGACCACTTGACATTTTTGTTTCTTTGCTTAACTTGAAATGCATTGCCATTTTGTACAACCTCCCTCCATTGTTCTGCTAACATCGAATTCTCTATCATTCCCTCCTCAAGAGCCAAACACCTTCACTGGAAGAAAGTTAACCTCCTTACTCAATGGTGCTGGAAGAAATTAGGTTTGCACATGTCAAAGATTAAAACAAGACCAATGTCTTTCACTATGCACTAACTTAGAATCAAAATGGATGAAAGATCTAAATATTAAAACAGAAATGCTTAATCCTCTGGAAGAAGAATAGGTAGAATTCTTGGAGACATTGCTGTAGGCAAAGACTTTATGAAGAAAACCTTGATTGCACAAGAAATATCACAAAGAATCAGCAACTGGGATCTCAACTTCCTAAAAAGCTTACTGAACAGCAAGAGAAACCAACAACAGAATAAAGAGACAACCCACAGTGTGGGGAAAAATTGATAGATGTTTCTCAGACAAAGGGCTACTATTTAGATTATATAAAGAACTCAAACAAAAAATCAGAACCTCCAAATTTAAAGATACAATCCAAAAATGGACTTTTGAAATAGACAGACAAAAGAAGGACGAGGAGGAGGAGAAAGGGAAGGGTGAGGAGGAGGAAGAGGAGAGAGAGAAGGAGGAGAAGCAGGAGAAAATAAATAAATGAAAAAATGTTCAGCATCACTGGTCATTTGAGAGATGCAAATAAAAAAAAAAAACTGAGATTCCATTTTACTCCAGAAAGAATGGCTCTTATGAAGAAACCAACCCATAATAAATGTTGGCAGGACTATGGGGGAAAAAGAACCCTTCTCCACTGTTTGTGGGAGTCTTGACAGGTAAAACTACTATGGAAATCAGTGTGAAGATTCCTCAAAAAACTAAAAATAGAAGTTACATTTGACCCAGCTATCTCCTTTATCGGTATCTTCCCAAAAGAATTAAGAGCATCGTATCACAGAGATATATGCCCACCTATTTAGAGTGACACAGTTTGTAATAGCTAAATCTTGGAAACAGCCCAAATGCCCATCAACAGATGAATAGATAATAAGATGTATAGTTTTTTTTTAAAGACAACTACACCATAAAGAGGACTAAGCTTGAGACATTTCTAGCTAAGTGGATGCACCTTGAAACCGTACTCTTAAGTGAAATAAATTGGACAGGTGTTTAAATATTTCATGGATTTGAACTTGGCATGATAAATCCAGATGGCAATGCCTGGAACTTTGATAGCTGATGGAGAAGAGAAAAACATCAAGAAAGGGCTCTTCCAAAGAGGAGTTAATTGTTACTTTGTGGGCCATCTCCATAGGTTTTAATGAGAACAAATGTTCTGGGTTGATAGAGAGGCTATTTGTATAAGAGGGATCAAAGTTAGAGCCAGCAAGAGCAAAGGGGGTTATTCCCCTTGAGGGTATCAAAATAAAAAGAGTAGGTCCTACACAATGACATCACCATTACATTTCCATTTTTTTGTGGTTCAGTCCCTTCTAGCACTTGAGGTCCTCTACGGGCTCACCAGTATGCTAGTGAAAGTCCAGTTGTCCTGGATTGCTGGCCTTGTCTGGTCTCACCTGTTGGAGAAATGACCTAAGGTCCAGAGTCAGCATCATGGCCCTTTTTCCACATGTCAGTAAGAAAGAGGTTAAACAGCAGCTCTTAAGGCATAAAATCAACAAGGGCAAAATGAACATAGAACAGTCATGCATACAATTGTTAATTTTGAAGGTTTAGTCCTCACGAACTTTCTGCAACTTAGTCACATTTTCTGGAATTTACATTAGCTTTCTGATTTTGACATCATCTTTCTTGTTTCAATTCTGGTAGGGCAACATTTTAACATTTAAGACCAACTCTTGATCAAAATATTATCTTTTCCCTTTTCCCCAAAATATCCTTGTAAAGATATGCTTATTCTTATAGATCTTTCTGTACGTCTCCTTTTTTCTACTTGCTATTTTATTCTTATGTTTCTAATTCCTGTTTGAATATTCTGTTCACTCTCTTCCCCATTCCCCCCAAATAGCAGCAGGAGCACGCAGCACTATAGTAATGAAATTGACTGGCTGTGCTGATATCCCTATAGGCAAAGACTGGGTCTCAGCAGTGTCCTTAAGAAAAACAATAGCGTAGCCATCTCATTTGCTGCCATTGCTCTCACTGGCACTGCCATCAATAAGCCACATTACACCTGAGTTACAAGAGGACGCTCTTGTTGGTCCGGTTCGCTAGCACAGTTAGACTAACAGTGACAAGACTATCACAGATAATGCACTATTATTTCCCTCCTGGTCAGAAACAAATTGTATTCAGGAGTAAGAAACAAAGAACAGGATTCAAATAACACCCTTTGCATTGTGACAGTGAGGTCACTTGGTGAGGATTGTATACAGTGGAGACACCAAACTAGTTTTAAGAGAGTCCTCTGCAAAAAGACTAGAAGCCACTATTGCCTTGATACTTCTTGGTCACTCCTAGCTTCTGTGTCTTGCCACTGTGGTGAGTATCCTGAAGGCCTCTGAATAGGGCCTAAGGGCTGAAAAAAGAGCTCTGAAGTCAAACTTTGAGGTTTACTCACTCCTTTCCCTATAACCGGTTTGTCAGGCTGTGGGGCAGTCCCAGGGGCTTTGAGATGAGAGGATTTTACCTTATCATAAGTCTATTATTGTTCCTGTTTCCAGAAAAGAGACTTTGAGTGTTCTTTCCTTTTAGGGTCTCATATAGGCAGTTAGCCATTAGCTAAGTGTTCATACCAAGGGATTCAATGCTGACTGTATCTTTTTAATCCGATGGACTCTCAAAGTCTAGTGCTCGGACTTGAAGGGCTTGTATGGCCTGTATGTGCTCTGTTGAGAAACCTGAATACCCCATGGTTAAAACAAATTCTACATAGCTGACTCTCTGGGAGAGTAACTAGGCCTTAGGCATTGAGATTCCATTTCCACTGTCAGGAAATTTGAAGTCTGCACCAGATAATTTCAAGAAACCCAGGACAGAAAAGATTATCTACATGTGCTATGTTAGCCCTATTCATTTAAGTTAGGTCGCTTAAGAACCTCACTAAAGCCTGTCCAAAACTAGGAGGACTGACTCCGAATCCTTAGGGAAGGGCAGGCCGGATAAGCTGTTTGCTCCAATAGTGCATCCCCCCACTGAAAGGCAAAAAGGAATTGGGACTAAGGTGCTACTGGACCACAGAAGAAGGCATCTAGGATTACAAATTATTGTGCATTTAAAAAAAGCTGATCCTTCAGAGCATAAGGGTCAGGAGCTACTAGATTTACAGGAATAATTGACTCATTTATGGCATGGGGCTTCTTAAGGGACAAGACCAGAGTATTACAAGATGACTAACGGCACCAAATGTCTGCTGTCCAACAATCTACATATTAAAATGTATGGCCCCTCTCAGTTCAAACCAAATAAAACATTGTTTATGATTTAGAGGGCATGGAAATCTTTTATCTGAATCGCTACAGGGATGGAAGTAAGAGCCCTTCCCGATGTGTCAGGGGCCAACACCTGGGTTTAATAGAAAGGTCAGTAAGGATAAAATCATTGTCAGCATCGCTGGGTAAGGCCACCATCGTCATCGTCATGACTGTGGGGCTGTTAGGTGAGGCAAAAATAATTCGAGCCCCCTCTTTGTCAGTAAGCCTCAGGCAGTAAAAGGACAGGACATTCAGGTATTGTCAAGAAGGATGGGTAAGGGAAAAATTATTCATGGCAACACAGAGGAGGAGGAGTAAAGTGTTTAGTCCCTGGGGTTCCACTGATGTCCATAACCTGACAAGAGCTGGGAGCCAGCTGTGTGGAATAAGAGGGAAGGACAGACTACGGGGCTCGTCTGTCCAGGAGGAAGTTCCGGATTCACCTGCAACTTCCAGGGTGATCCGAGGCCCATCCTGCTGATAGTGATGACTGGATTGGGGGCCAACTGGAGCCTTGAGTGCCCTCATTCCAGGGACAGTGGCTTGGGTGCTGGACTGGGGTCTCTCCAACCCTCAGGAGCCCCCCAGCTCCCCAATTTGCCACATTTAGAGAGAGGTGACTTAGGAGGTCGACCTGCTTCAGGCAGTCTGTCTTCCAGGGGCCTGTTTGTTGGCAGATATGACACTTTCAGCTAGCTTCCTGTCCTAAAGGAAAGAGAAACTCTGTCTTAGCTTCCTTTTTGCCTCTGTTTCTTCTCTACATCACAGTTATAAAAGACAGAGTTAGTGTCATTTAGTAAGTTATCAGTGGTAATTTCAGGTCCCAAAGACTTTCGTCTTATAATTTCCTCCTGGTATCTGGTACTGATTAGATAAGAAATCTGTCTCTAAGGAGGACTCAGCCTTCAGAGGAGTGAGGGTCAATTAAAGTATACTTCTTCCAGCATCCTTACATCACTCAAGAAAGGCTATTGTGTGTTCTTTGGGGGCCTGAATCAAGGGTGGCCAACTTGGTATGATTTATCAGTTTGACTGTACTGGCTTTTAGCCCATCTAGAATTAAGATTATGATTTCTACATATCATTAAATCAGTGAGGGACATCTACTGGGACAACCTCAATCTGTAAGAGTCTGTCCAAAAATAACATTGATATCTTTCAAAAGTAGTTCAAAGTCATTAAAAATATGCCAGAAAGCTTCTATATATTTCTGGAGATCACCAGAAAGGCTATACAATTTTTTTTTTTTTTTTTTTTTTGTACCAGGGATTGAATTCAGGTCCTTTCACTTGCAAGGCAGGCCACCGAAGCACTGAGCTAAATCCCCGGCCCTATACAATTCTTGTTTGATTTGCTTAACATCCTGCATAGAGAAATGTTGACTCTAACTGATCCAAATTCACCAGCAGTAGCTCATGAAGAGGGCACATGTGGGCCTGTAGAGCCATAACATCTGCTGGGAACTCTGAGCCAGGAGGAGCATTAGTGCTATTCCTTTGGTGAGAGGGGTTCAAAAGATGAAAAATCTCCCAGCCCAGGGAGCGCTCCCTTATTTAAGAGTGCCATCACATCTGGTTCTAACTTACATTGGTATCATAAATCAAGATTCCTATGTAAGGCAAAGAAAACTTTCACATAAGTTTTCTGACCACTTTCCTGCCTTTCTGCAAGAGATCATACTGGATCTTATTATACACACTTAATGCTTCTATTCTTTGTTGAGTTGTCCTGATTTCCTACCTTATACTGAGACTGAGAAGTGCAACAAAAGAAAATAAGCTGATTTTGCTTTAGTGCCTGTGGTTCAAACCTATCCCAGTTGCATAGGATACCTGTGACACGTAAGACAAAGGGAACCAACTGGAGATCACCCATCTGCAAGGAAAAAGAATATGGCTCAGAAAAGGTGTCTCCCTTCTGGGACAAAGAAAGAAGCTGCTATGAAGAGGAAACTCTCCTTGTTTTCTCCACCTATAGCTTAGTGATGGGGTGTAACCCATCTTGCCAAACTACCAAATCTTGGAGGTACTTACTAACCTTTTTGTTCTCCTTGTAACTAAAAGAAAATTCAAGATGCCTCTCACCAACAATGTACTTACTTCCTCTAACCCTATCAAACATGTGTAGGGATGCAGGTGTGATGTTTCCTTTCTAAAGAATAGACTAATGTAACTAGACTATATGGAGAGGATTCATTCAGGAGATGCACTAATAAAAACCTACTAAAAATCACCATTTATGGGCTGAAAAAAGAATCACCATTTATAAGAAGGGAAATAAACTGGCAGGGAAGACAAAGGGCATTCCTTTTTTCCTCTGTCTATTTGATTGGGAGTGATGTGTCTTGCTGGAATCTTGGATCTGGGTGATCCATCCATCCATTTTCATAACTGATGGACAAATCGGAACACCCTCTCATGAAATGATGTACTAATTTGTATCCTACCAAATATCTGTAAGGATGTGGGGCCTGACACTCATTTCTCAGTGCATAAACTGATGTAAAATATCTAGTACATACCAAAAGACTACACCAATCTTTAAATCCACTGGAACATAAAGCAGACTTAATACTCTGGAGAAGAAAAAGCTCTCAATGATAAAGTTAGCGGAGCTATTGGGAGCGTGCCATCTTCTGACCAAAAGTGGCGCTACACCTAAAAGCAGTGGAAGAGACAAAACCACAAATCCTGGGCAAATCCTGGGAAGCCTAGAAGAGCAACAACAAACAGGCCAGAAAGTCTCTCACACACAAAGCAACCTGAAATATCATACAGATATCACACTAAATAGAAATTACCTTACTAGAAGCATAAAGTGCCCCATACACTGGAACAATAGCTTAGGGATAGTTGTAACATAATGCGAACACGAGGAAAGTGAAAGCTCATTTAATCAGAGAGAGACAGAGAGAGAAAGAGAGAGAGAGAGAGAGAGAGAGAATCTAATCTTGCCATAATACATCAGCAATCAGAGTCACAGCATCAGAAGGTTCTCACAAAGAACCCACTCTAATTCTTGGACCTTGATTGTTTCTGTGCTTGATAAAAAGAGTTCAGTACAAACACACAGGTGGTGCAGAAATGCAGGTAGATTTTATTAAAAAGGAAATACAGAGTTGACACCTCAAGTGAGAAGATGGACAATGCCACTCAGGTTGCACCCAGAGCATGAGTTTGGATACATTTTTTCACAAGGAAGAGTTATTCTTGGGGACTGGAGATCTAGGATAATTATAATGTTTATCAATACTTTACTTAGAAGTTACTTTTGAAAGTGAAATGTGTCTTCCTATCTTTTTTTAGACCATCTGGGGATGTAATCATGTAAGCAGCTTAGGAAACTATGTCCAGCACAAGGCACGAGTGTCTCTAAAGAACATTTTCTTTCTGGGTATCATTGGGCTACACTGTATGACAGCCCAGAGTGCTGCATGCTTTGTTTCGGAACTTGATATGCAGGTGTTGGAAGGCCTGTGCACATGTAAAACCTGAAAACATCACTGTGCTCCGTGGAATCCCTTTAAGTCTAAAATCTAAGAAATAATTAGAAGCGTAGTAAACATTAGGGTCTCTGTTACTTTATTTAGCTAGCAGCGCATGCTACTCTGGACCCTTCCCCTACTTGTCCCTCATACCCGCCAACAACTAACCATCTGCCTAACAGCATGGTTGTGAGAAATCAACAATGGGTACTTACCAAGGAACTGGGGCATGGTTGCAGTAAATCATGATCCTCCCTGTCTTTCTTTCCTTTTGACCCAGGCTAGAATTCAGTTCTCTCTACTCCACAAATTACACAGGGTTACTGGGGAGGTCATTCTAGTTCCTTTTTGCTCTTTCTTTTCTTTTACTTCTAGTGGCTTTTTACAATAAATTTCTTGTCCATCTAATCTTATTTTTCTATCCCCCATTAACATAATGTGACTAAAGAAATGCTACCAAGATTAACTCAATACAACAACACAGAACTGACAGACACTATGAAAATGTCTTCCAAACAAAACCCATAAAGGCACATGATTTATTCTAGAGTGGCAAAACTGTCTTTGATTTGGTATGTGGATTGCAAGTGTGTCCCCCGACCCATGATTCAATACGTGGAGACATTAGCTGCCAACGCGATGGTATTGAGGTGGTTCGTGAGAGAATCCTACTAAAAAGCCCTGCAGAGCTCTCTCTCCCCCTCGCTCTTTTGTATCGTGCAAGGACACAGCAATGTGACAGAATTCAAAGAAGCAGTAAGAGGGCCTTCTTCAGACACAGAAGATGCTGGTGACTTGATCTTTAAATTCCCAATCTCCCTAACTGTGAGAAATAAATGTTTGTTTAGACATCTATCTAGTCAGTGGTCTTGTTGTAGTAACTGTAACGTATTAAGACAACTGGAGTTTTTTCTCATGCTAGGAGTGCTATGAATATATACTGGAATATATTGCACTAGGAGGAAGGCAAAGAAGGTCACGATTTAGGATACTGGAAGGAGGAAGTGGCATCATCTTGGAGAAAGGGAAATATCTATGAAATATTTATAAATATTTATTGTTCCAGAAATACTCTCCCCCACATTTTTCTCTTTCTTTCTGTACTATAGATTGAACCTGAGACATTTTCTTTGATATACATCTCTGAGCCCCTTTTGTTTTTAATTTTCTTTTATTTCACCCTTTGACACAGTCTCACTAAGTTACACGAGCTGGGCTGAAACTTTAACTCTTCTGGCTTAGTCTCCCAGTGCACCAACACTATAGGCATTTCCCACCACCCTGGCCTTTTCTATTTATGTTCAATTATGATCACCATGTACCATCATAAATGAAGTAGCCTAGACATACAGGGATGAGTTCCAGGGGCAGTGATACTATAGAGCATGAAAATTACAGCCTCAATTTCTTATTTCAAATATCATGTTGAAAACTTCCTGAGATTTAAAGCAAGCTCAATTTTCCTGTTGAATAGTGGAGACCTCAGCAAAAGAAAGAGTCTGAATTAGCAAAATAGTTGTAATCATTAGCTAATAAAATTATCAGATTTTCCTTGAGAAATATGTATTAAATTTGGTACAAAGCACAAACTGCATTGGAGATATGCATTTAGGAATCTGTCACAACTTTTGACACCTGCAGAGTGTTGGTGTGAAGGATGTAAGTTGTTGCAAAGAGAAGACAGTGATTTCAGTCTTAAAAGACACAGTCTATTCATTACAGGAACTCTGAATCTGGGAAAGCCCTCCAATATAATCCAGCACTGAAGCAAGGGGTCAGGTTTTAATATTCTTGTACTGACCAGCTAGCTGTAAGATTAGGTATAATATTAGGTATAAGTGAGGCAGTTCCCTTACTTTAAGTCAACTCCTGTAGAAGGAATTTTTAGGGAGCCATTCACTACTGAGGGTTCTGAAGGAGTCTCTGCATTACAACTTCAACTACAGTCCACAAGTGTAGCTACCCTAATTTTGCAGATATGTTTTTAATGATTTTTGTAGGCTGGTAATTGAAGAAATACACAGAAAAGTCTGTTGTATTAGCACATGTCATCAGTCCCAGCACTTAATAGACCAAGGCAGAAAGACTGGAAGTTCCAGGTCAGTCTACACTATATGGAAGACCCAAGACCTTGTCTTCACAAAACAGAATAGAGAGAGAAAGACGAGAGAGAGAGAGAGAGAGAGAGAGAGAGAGAGAGAGAGAGAGAGAGAGAGAGAGAGAGGAGGGGAGAGAGAGAGGGGAGAGAAGCAGTGGAGTGAATTACCAACCCATTTTTTTCAGTTGGCTGTAAGTTAGAAGCTTTACCATGCAGAAGGTTATTTGTCACTGCTACTGTTACCTTCAAAGCCACTCCTGACTGGGGTTACATTTCAGCAGCAGATTAAATTCAGTCTACTTCCTCTTCCATGAGCTAGACAAAACAAAAACAAAACAAAAAACTCCTGCGGAGGGACAGAGAGAGACTGGTATCAGAGTGGTGGTGCCTTGAGGAGCTGAGCCACTGGTTTCTGTTTGTGTTTCCCTCTGGGCTGACCTTAGGTGTTTTGTTTCCACTTTAGATGTATCTCACCTCCTAGGTCTGCCTTGCTTATGACTTGAACAACTTCACAGAATTCAGCTCGTAATCCACAGTTCAGAGTGAATGTCACTTAATTTCCGGGATTTATGAATTTTGTCTTTACCAGGGCCTACTAACATGCTGGAAACACAGCTGTATTATTACTATATTTTGAATGGTGTAGAAATCTCTACTTTGTCCTAAAAAAACACACATACACAAATAGTTATTTCTGATAACCTAATACTACAGGGTCTACTATATTCCTCTATATTTTACTTTATCTAGATTTTTACTACTGTAGAACACACCTCAGTCTGGCCTTACTCAATGATGACGTTTGTGTGGGTTTTTTTGGCAATGATTCCCAGAGATATTACAAGTGTGGGAGACATGATACCCCTTTCTCCCTCCCTCCATTGCCTCTCTTTCTTTCTCTCTTTGAGTGGCAAATATGAAAACCAGCTCAAGTTCAGAAACTACACTGAAAATCAAAGGTTTCTGCTTTGGGAGAGGCCATGACCTGAACATAGCCTCTTCAGTTAAAGGACACGTCTAGAGAGAAGTCGAGTTTCTGAATGCCACAAGTCATATTACATACAGAGGGATTGCATTGTGTTGGCTGGTCCCTCCTTGATTTCATATTGGGAAGGATTTTAAGGCCCTTTTATTCCCTATTTCCGGTATATCTTCTGGGAGAAATAAGAATGTTCACTTTTCCTTATGTTTATTCTCTCCTGGGAACAATTTTGACACAGTGATGGTTATTTTAAGGAGTCTATGTTAGAGCTTTGTTATTTTGTATGGGAATTATGTTTCATTTGAATCAGATTTTTTTTTAACTGTTAAAAGACAGCTCATTTCAGACATCTGTTCCAAAGGCTGACTTCAGTACGTACAGTACAACTTCAGGTTTTAAAAGACAGGGATCTTGAATTAATTCTTAGAGGCCTAAAGGAAAATAAATTGAAATAAAGGAAAAACAGAAACCACTTACAGTTTCAAATGACTTTTATTCATTTTGCTTTTTGAATCATCTCTGTACTAACTTTGGAAGTTTTTTTCTGCAATTTTTAACTTTCAAATCACCTTTAATGCCACTGAGATGTACTGCTTAGGTGAAATAAAATCAAGACAAAGGGCAGCATGGAGGTGGCAAGCAGCTCTGCTCCATTCTTTTGCAATGGGGTAATGAATTGCAGGTCCATTGATCTGAGTGCCATTGAATAAGATCATCACATGGCTCATAGCATAAAACCTCAAAGGAAATATGTGCAGAATCACACTCTAATACAATATTGAAAAGCTCCTGAGTCCGTTAATGTAAGACATTATGGTTTGAAAAAAGAATATTTTAGTACAAGTCTGCACATTCAAACATAGTGAATACTCAATGTGGCATTCATTTGGTTGAACAATGAAAAATTCATTGAAATGCTCATGAATAATCACATGGCTGCACATAATGTTCAGTAACACTTACCTGCATATTTTTATATTGCCAATGACACATTCATATAAAAAGCCAGAAAGCACACATTTGAATGTATGACAATGAAAACAGATCGAGTTGATATTATTCCACAATCATCTACTCCCAGTAATGTTTATATAAGTTTTTTATTGTTTTGAAATATACAATATAATATGATGAGTGCTTTACAAATATTTTTATAAGTTTTTCCTAAGGAATTGTAAAACAAAACCATAAAAGATTTAGGATTCATTTAGTAGTTTTTCATAATTTAATGAAATAAAATGAGGCCTTTTTCAAGGAGTGCTTCAAAAGTTTGTGAACATGGACATGGCTTACTTCCCTTTTATTATCAAGAGAGTGGTTGTGATGTGCAATTTTACACAAAAGGTGCAAGAATCTGATTCTTTATTCTTTTGCTTTCTCCCACTGTGACTGCATACCTCCACTAAAACTTTCCTGATCACTGACCAAGGCACATGGCTAATTTGAGGGTGAGGACTTAAGAGTCGATGCAGCATAGTTATTCCACACATTCCAAGATCCAGAGAAAGAGGAAAACAGAAAAACTGTCACTGAGAATTCTTCAAGAGGACAATATTTTTTCATAGTTTATCCTGTATAGCTGACAATTAAAAATTCTGTACAGTTAAGGAACACAGCATGATGATATATACACAGTGGAATTCATATTGAGGGTAGTTAAAATGTAGTTACCTTTGTGTGTGTATGAAGACACTCAAGTTTTGATTTTTAGCGACTCTCAAGTCTGTAGCACAGCTAACTTTTTTATTCCTTAATCACTACCATCACCCTGTTTATCTACTATTAGTTTATCTATTTCAGATTCCACACATAACTGAAATAATACATTGCTTGTCTTCCTATAGGGCTTATTTTACTTAGCACAATTTCCTACAGGCTCATTTACATTGTTGCAAGGGGCAGGATTTCCTTCTTTTCAAATCCTGAATAATATATGTGCAGGCACCTGTGTGTGCGTGCACACACACACACACACACATTCACACTCACAGTGACTCATGAATGTCACACTTTATTTATATATTTGTCCATCAGAAGACCAATAATTTGTTTCTACATCTTCTCAATTATAAATTTTTCTGTATTTTAAATAAAATTACAGCTATCTCTCTGACATTTATATTTATATTCAGAAGTGTCATTTCTGGACCATGCAATTGCCTATCTGCATTCCAAACTGTTTTCCACATTTGATGAAACAATTTCCCGTCCTTCCAACAGTACACTAGGATTTTCTTTTCTCCATATCCTTAGCAACATTTGTTAGTGCTTGTCTTTTTGATAATAACTCTTCTAACAAATGTGATACCTCATTGTAGTTTTGATGACATTTCTCAGACAATCAGTGATACTGAGAACTTTTCCATATACTTGGTGACCATTTGAGTATTCTGTTTTGAGAACGGTCTATTCAAGTCCTTTGTCAATGGCACCATTTTTCCTATTTTCAAAGTATATTGCAAATTATTGTGTCAAAACAGTATAGTACTGTCATCAAAACAGACATAAGAAGCTTTGGAACAGAATAGAATAGAACATCTCTAAATGAGTCAGTTTACGATCAATGGAGCTTGACAAGAGAGCCAAAATTTCCTATGGGGAAAACATAGCTTGTTCAGTAAATTATGCTGGGAAAGCTGTGTATCTATATATGGAAGAAATGAATCACACCCTTATCTCATGCAGCACAAAAATTAACACAAATAGATTAGTCCTAAATGTAAGATCAAAAACTAAAACTACTAGAAGAAAACATAGGAATGAGATATTACATCAAACACCAGTTTCCTTTTTGTACCGGGGATTGAACTCAGGACCTTGTTCTTGCAAGGCAGGCGGCGGAACCACTGAGCTAAATCCCAGGACCTTTTCTTTTCTTTTTGTGGGGCGGGAGGTACGGGGGATTGGACTCGGGTCCTTGCGCTTGCAAGGCAGGCCACCGAACCACTGAGCTAAATCCTTGGCTAAACCCCAATGTTTCTCCCATCCAAGTACTAATCGGGCCTGACCCTACTTAGCTTCTGAGATCAGATGCGATGTCGCACATTCATGGTAATATGGCCATAGACACACCAATGTTTCTGAATAGCATAGAATCAGAAATAGAGAGAGAAGAAAAATGTACAAAATAATATGAAAACAATCCTGTGAGTCATAGGTATGAGATACATATAAGGAGGTCTACAATTGAATAACGAAAACCCCCACATAATCCAACTTTAAAAAAGAACACTAATTCTTTTGCATTTCATTACAAATAATACAGCTTCAGAAAAAAGCAACAAACAAACAAATAAATATGAATTTTATGGTATGACAAGGCCATAGGAATTCATTTAATGAAGCTTAATTATTTAGCTATTACTGTGCATAATATCACTTTCTTTTGGGTAACATTTTGTACTAAAGCCTAAGCTTGAAAACTTCTTTTTCTTACTGTGATTAAAACTGTAAGTATATTATCACATGGACTATAGAGCTTCACATATTATTCTGTGAATTATCTGAAGTTATTAAAGCACATGATTCTTCAAAAGTTCTGTGGAAGACACTCAAGACATCAGGAAGCACCATAAAGATTTAATAATACAAAAGTAAAACAAAAGAGCCATCGTTTTACATCAGTATATTCAGTTACTGAGATTTCACATTTTAATGCTTTTTCTCTCATTTTTTTCTCTCTCTGCATAACACCATTTCTCCATTATATTCCACAAAACAAACAATTCATTACTTTAAGCAGACACATCTATTGTAACTTTTTATCTTAACGTAGGTATCCCAACAACTTCCAAAATGTTAATATAAATGTTATGGTTATAGCTTATTCTATGGGTCATATTTTTAGGCCTTCTATGAGGTTAACGTTTAAATTAACCACACTTGGGGAGGAGCGGATTGTCCTCTGCGGAGGGTGGGCTCCGTCGAAGCAGTCTGATCAGATGTCAGCCTGGACGAGGAGAAGTGATTCTGCAGCAGCCTAATTTTAGACTTGTCCTGTGCCACTGTGTTTCCAGGTAAGTACCCCACCCCAGCCTTTGACAGGAATCACGTTATTGTCTCTTCTGATTCTTGAGCCTCTAGGACCACATTACAAATTTTGAACGCACTAGCCTCAATAACAGTCACATAAGGAAATGTCTTATACTCTCTAATATATAAGTATATATACTAATGTGCATATTATATATGTGTATGTCATACACATTTTATTTAGCAAATGACATGTAGCATATACTATAAATATATACATATATATATACATATATATATATACATATATATATATATA
>NW_022900915.1:28683258-28707283 GCF_012274545.1 Fukomys damarensis | reverse complement strand
ACATATATACACATATATATATATACATATATATATATATATGCAAGCACACACACATATACATATTCATACATACTGTGTCTGTATGTGTGTATCTGGAAAGCCTTAAAATGGCTATTATATAACATGTAAATGTCCAAGGTAGCTAAAATATATTTTAGAAATTTGCCTATGATCAGATTATTAGCTTCCCTCTCTCATTATATCCCAAGTCTCCAAATACCTGTGCTTAGCTAGCAGAGCATGCTTGATGGACAGATTGTATCTCTAACTGCATTGCCAGGACAGGTTTTTGACTGCACACCAGTTCTCTCTGGAAATGAGACTGAAACCTATTTCTTGCATATTTGAATTCCCTGAATACAACAATAGCAATTAGAAAAGTAAAAAAGAGGAAATTGAAAATGACTAAAAATATTAGTGTCACTTATTTTAGGAAGAAGATGACAATGTTTGGGTACCGAATAGGTAGAAAAGCAAAACCTCCTAAAGTCATCAGTAAAACCTGAGTCTTCTTTTCAAATCCCCTACTTAACACTTTTGCACCTGGAGAAATTAGTCAGAGATATAGTGCAATTTTGAAATTTTTATATTTTTACATATTTATGGTTTTATTTCTCTGAAAATTAACATACAAACAAAATAAAAGAACATCATGGTGAGAATAATTCCACCAGTTTACTTTATTTATTTATATATTTATATTGTTTATTTATTTTTGAGACAGGGTCTCACTATGTAGAGACTGACCTGGAACTCACTATGTAGCCCAGGCTGGAATCGAACTCACAGGGATCCTCCTGCCTCAGCCACCCCAGTGCTGGGATTGCAAGCATGCATCACCACACCTGGCCCTAGGTTTACTTTAAAAGTTGTATTCTGCCATCCTTTTCCCAGAAGCGTCTGGTATTTTTTCTCAGGAAAAATAGGTATATGTAATGACTTTCTTGATAATTTATTTTTGTTATAAACTATATGGAAGACAAAAACGTTAGAAAGAATGTTTTCGGACATCAAACTCCAGTCAATATAGGACCAAGAAAAAGAAGGAGTTCCATCAGCAGTCAGATTGGCTTTCTCCCTATAGGCGAGTCATAGCCCAGCAGCAAGGAGGGATGAACCACCAGAGCTGTGGAAGACTTTGTGATTGTGAAAGGTAGAAATGACAATATGCAGACACTGCTGTGCCTAGAGTACTAAAGGATGGATCACTAGGGAGGAGGGAGTTACACAGAGAAAGAGTGGTAGAGCCCTTCGCAGGATCCTGGGGAGTCTTTAGTTGACTACCAGTCTGTGTGTTAAGGTTAAATTTCAGAGGAAAGAATAATTTCCAGGTGTACATCAGCCAAACAATTCTTACACCTCAGCAGCATCACGGATGCCTCCAAGTCACAATACAATGTAGAAAACCCACTGAATACACACATATTTAGTAAGGACACCCAAATGTAATGTGAAATAATAAGGCTAAAGTTGTTCTACAGAATAAATTACTCTAGATTAAAAGTTGGCAAATTAAGGACCAAATCAGATCTCCTATCTGTTATTACAGAAAGTTTCATTGCAAAATATCTCCTAGCACTGCATTATATGTTATCTTTGGAGAATTCTGAGTTATGACACTGAAGATGATTAGTTGTGCCATGAATAAAATAGCCTGCAAAGCTCAAAAATATATATAATCTGTTTTTTTACTGATATCGTTTTCTGCTTTCTCCACTGGATGTGCCCTCATCAAAGCACTTTTACATCCATCAACAAAGTTCAGCATTGCTAAAAGTCAGAAGACAAAAATCTGATAGCCAAATATTTAAAATTTATTTTCAATAAAAATCCAAATAAAAAATCAAAAAAGAACTAGGAAAATGCCTCTATATTCAGGATAATAAAATGAGCCTCTATGATAGACACGATGTGTTATGTACTGCAAACATGTACTAATACAAAATAAAGAAAATATGTCTTAAAATAGCCATAATCATTATGCAGATTACATTCAAGTATTTAAAGAAAACATGGAGAGCTGGGGATTTGCCTCAGTGGTTTCACCACCTGCTTCCTAAGCGTAGGGCCCTGAGTTCCATCCCTGGTACTGAAAGAAAGAAAGAAAGAAAAAGAAAGTAAAATATGTCTTAAAATAGCCATAATCATTATGCAGATTACATTCAAGTATTTAAAGAAAACATGGAGAGCTGGGGATTTGCCTCAGTGGTTTCACCACCTGCTTCCTAAGCGTAGGGCCCTGAGTTCCATCCCTGGTACTGAAAGAAAGAAAGAAAGAAAGAAAGAAAGAAAACATGGACATGAGAATAACAAGATTTTTTTTAAAAGGACAGAAAGATTTTATAGAGATAAAAATAGAATAGATATAGAAATAGTTACAGATTGTTAGATTAGAATTTATAGTAAAAACAGTGATACTGAAAATAAGCTGAAAGTAAAAATAAGATAAATTTTAAAAAAAGACACAGGAAATAAAGTATAATGAAGAATATCTCAGTGGTCTTTTGGATAATATTAAATGATGGAAAATATATGTTACTACTAAGTACTAAGAAGAAAGAAATGAGAAGAAAAACATGAAGTAAAGTTAAAGTGATTTATTCTTTGGGACTCTATTTGACAACTGAGGTTCCAATAATTATTTTACAGGTTTATGTGGCTTCTTCTATCAAGCTGCCTTCTAAAATAGATGCTCAGAGTAATTTAATACCAATGTTTTATTCTCTTCTGTTTAAAGCTATTAACATACAGTAGTTATAATTATATAGTGTCTAACATGTTGCCTTTTCTGATTACAATTTTTAATGAATGCTATCTAGCTTAAAATGTTCTTTCTTTTAATCAGCTTTTTATCTATCCATTATGAAATTAATTCCTATATCCAGGGATTTAGCTCAGAGGTTCTGACTCCTGCTTCACAAGTGCAAGGACTGGAGTTTAATCCCTGGTACCAGAAGAAAAAAAAAAAAGATAATATGACATTAATTCCTGAAGCATACCTAGGATTCCTTAAATATAACCAAAGGTCCCTATTAACTAAAGATTGAAGAAGTTACTCTTAACATCTTGAAATGTGCACACACACACACACACACACACACACACACGCTGTTGGATGCAACTTTGAATTGATCCAATAATAGAAACTAAAACAAACATATGAATAATGTTAAGGTGTTGAAATTATTTCTGGCACAGGAATTTCTGACAGTAAGCTTGAAAAACACTGCTATGAACATCTGTCAGATATTTACTGCCATTTCTCTAGTACTCTTGTAATTTTTTTCCAAACGTCAATACAATCCATTTACCAGTTGTTATCCATTGAGAAAAAACAATTATATTGAAGGTAAAATCTATACTATACCTTGACATGTTTTATAGTTTTAAAGGTTATATAAATGACCCTTAAAGCTTCTTTCTTTATATATTATACTGCATACTGAGTTGCACAAATGGAGATATTTTTGTTTCTTTTCTGTAAAAAAGCTTATGTAATACTTCCCTTCATATTTCATGTTTGCATTTTAGACAGAATTGTCATGATTTTTTTTTCTTTTTTTCTTTCTTTTTTTTTTTTTGTTACTGGGTGTTAGTAGAGCAGCTGAAATGTCTTTCTGTTTGTATTTCTCGTGATCCTTGTCCAAATTGACTTGTCAGACCATGTTACTTTCATAGCAGTACCAGAAGTGCTAAAGAGTACTTGAAATTGACATACTGAAGTGTCTCCTGATAGTCTATTGGTAAAACAAGAGTTGGGAGACTCATTAACTCTATGGAGATGAGAAGACTTGCAAAGTTAAGTGAAAAGTATTAGATGTAAGAATAAAAGTATTGCAATATCTAGTGAGATCAACCAGGAAGTACTTTAATCAACGAAAAAAAAATTTTTTTCTCATTGAGTTTATTGGTACACTTTAGGTACACAGTACAGTTACACTCATCATTGGGATCTTGTACCTTTACGTGACAGTCTTGGTTCTCATTTTTTCCCCTTGTCCCTGCCCTCTATTCGCCCCCCTACTCCCTTCCCTATTTACAAATACTTTATTTCCATTTTTTCATTTTCTCATGTTTTTTTTCCTTTTCCCTTATTACCTTTCCCCTACGCTTCCCATTTCCCCTACACCTCTAGCCCTTTTCTTCCTATTTCACATTGTCAATTATATCATTTGGATCTTATGTACCATTATAGTTATTCACAGCAGAGAAACTATTCAGTATTTATACGTGTGTGACTCATTTATTTCACTTAGGAGTGTATCCTCAATATGTATCCATTTTCCTATAAAGGAAAAACTTATATGGAAAACATTTATCGTTGACACCTGAGAAAATGGAAAGTGTAACATTTGTATTCTAGAAGCCATGAAAATTCTTGTTCATACACTGTTTCTTATATTAAATGTTAGTCTCTATGCAAGAAGTGTGAAATATACAGTACCTAATACATTATATTTTTGCTTAATTTTGCCAAAATTTGTTATTTGTGAAAAAAAAATTTATTTGTGAAAAAATGATTTAAGTGAATAAAATCAAGAATGTAATGTGAAGAAAAAAGGGAAAGATGGGCTGAAAAAGTTCTACAGAATCAGCTTGTAAGAGTGATATACATTGTGCTCATTTCTGCAGCACATATATGGAGATAAATACATTAATACATCTCACTGTGGCCTTTGTCAGTTTATTGTCTCCTACACTGCCATGAAAAACATTAGGGATCTTAGTTTCTAAATCATTTTTCAAGTTTAATCTTGGCAATAGGGCAAAAACTCTTCTTGTGTGCTAGCAACCCCATCTATGCTGGTATTTTTTATGCCTAGATTATCTGTAAATTTACACAGACAGAGTTATGACTGCATTTTACTGATTTTCTTTTGGAAACATTAAGTTATATCAAACATTAGTAGTTTGTCTTCATTTTGTACTTTTTGGGGGAACAAATCCATTTCTTTGATTTGTCAATTTATCTTTTATGTGTTTACATATGAACATAAAATTTACACAATAGCACAGATCTCATTTTCTAATTATTAATTGTATCTGAGTACATGATAAAGATTAAGCAATACAAGAGGTGTGATTTCTATTTAAAGATCTTCTTTCCCACATTGTACCCAGTTCCAATCATTCCCAATAAGAAATCATTATAATTTATAAAATATATTTTTCATTGAGTTTATTGGTACTTTTTAGGTTTACAGTAGAGAGACATTCACCATTGGGATCTTGTACCTTTACATGATAGATCTTGGTTCTCATTTTTTACCCATACCCCTGCCCTCCCTTCACCCTATGCACTCTCCCCTATTTACAACGACTTTGTTTCCATTTTTTCCTTTTTTCATATTTTTTTCCCTTATTTTCCCCTACCTTTCTCACTTCCCTTTCCCACATTTAGCCCTTTCCTTCCTATTTCACATTATCAGTTATACAATTTGTAAAAATACAAAATCTAAGAAACTATTCAAGACAAGTGGAAAGACAGAGTGCAAGAACAAAGACAAGAATAGAACAACTTAACAGGAGTAGGGAAGCTATAAATTGTACTCACTTTCCTTTGAAACTAATGACAGTACAGAGTAGGATAAGAAAAAGAAAGAAGAAATTCAAAGTAGGGAAGGAACAGGAACAAAAAGAGATGAAGAACAATGCAGGCAAGCAAGAGATTGGGAAAAGAAGAAAGAAAAAAGGAAGAATTTGAAGAGTGGAAAATATAAAATATTTAAAATAAAATCAAAACTAAATATAAGAGAAAAAGGAAGACAAAAATTGAAAGGTCTCTTTCAGGGTATATTTCTGCTGCCACAAAAGACAATATAGGCAGCAATGTGCAGAGCTAAGTCAATTAGTCTCAGCTAACCAACAGCAGATCCATGAGATTCAGGCTGATTTTAGGTTGCAAGGCCCAAGTTGAGCTCCTTGATCTCCAGCAGGGTTCAACTCTGCAACATTTTACAGCAGGTTCCAGCTGCCCATGCCCTGAACATAGTTCAAGTTCTGATGGAAGGTAGTGATCCCTCCCACTTATCAACTACAGAGGTCTGACATGTCTTTATTGCAGTTGTATCTAAAGTGCAATTTTCAGGTACTTGAAAAACCACAGTACAAGTCACTATCATAAAAATCAATGCCCTAAACATCATTCTCACATGCAAATTATCAGGTACTTATATTCCATCTATAACCCTCACCATTCCCAACCAGAAACCTAGCCATCAACATGATTCCCAAGTTCCAGTGGTCTTTGAAATCCCGCACTATTCCCAACTCTAAGGTCAAATCTAATGCTTACACTAACAATGAAACCCACACTCCAATGCCCAGGAGCAGAAATACCAAGGCTACCACTGACACAAACCCTAACCCTATCGCTAACCATAGCACAAGTCCTAACCCAGGTTACCTACATTCCTAAATCATTTGTAAACCTAGTCCTAAAATTGATGCTAATACTCATTGAACTCAAACTATAATACACAGGTAGTGAAATTTCGAGTCCATTTCTACCCCTAAACCTAATGATAATCCTACACAGGAGCCAAACATTTCTAATTATATCTACATTGCAAAGCTAAAGTACACCTCACCCTCATAAAAATTATTGCCCTAACATTCATTCTCACATGCAAATTATCTGGTTCTTGAATTCCATCCATATCACTCTCATGAATCCAAACTCTAACCCTAACCATAAACATGATTCACAAGGTCCAGTACAGAGGTCCATGAAATCTTTCACTGCTCCTAACCCTGAGGACAAAGCTAAAGCTGATAGTAAGTATGAAACCCCCATACCAATACCCAGAAATAGAAATTCCAAGGCTATGACTGACCCCAATATTAATCCTAACCCTAACCCTAGGCCTAACTCTAACACTAACCCTAACCCAGGTACTTATATTCTTCAATCATTCGTAACCCTAATCCTAAAATAAACACTAACACCCACCAACAAACCACACTGCAGTACACAGGTAGTTAAATGTCGATTCCTTTCCTACGCCTAATACTACAGCTAACCCTACACTCAAGCCAAACACTACGCATTACATCTACACTGCAATGCTAAGGCATTTGGAAACCCACAGTAAAACTCACCCTCATAAAAACTATTACCCTAACCATCATGCTCACACGCAAACTATCAGGTACTTGAATTCTATCCATATCCTTCTCCCATAATCCTAACCCTAACTCTAACCATCAACATTTTTCCTAAGTTCCAATACAGAGGTCCTTGAAATCCTACATTATTGTTAACCCTATAGCCAAATCTAATGATGATAATAAGTATGAAAGCCACACTATAATACCCAGGTAAAGAAATTTTAAGGCTATCACTGACCCCAACACTGACCCTAACCCTATCAAGAGCCTTAACCCAGGTCCTCATATTCCTAAATCATTCCTAAACCTAATCCTAAAATGAACATTGATACTCACTAACAAATCCACACTACACTACACGGATAGTGAAATATCGATTGTATTCCTACACCTAATCCTGAAACTAAACCTACACTCAAGCCAAACACTATGCAATGCTATAGTAGTTATAGTATAACTATAACTACACTGCAATTCTGAGGTACTTGGAAATCCACAGCATACCTCACCCTCATAAAATTTATTGCCCTATCCTCACTCTCACGCTCAAATTATCAGCTACTTGAATTCTATCCATATCCCTCTCAACAATCCTACACAGAACCCTACCATCAACATTATTCCCACATTCCAATTCAGCAGTCTTTGAAATCCTACACTATTCATAACACTGAGGCCAAAGCTAATGCTGATGCTAACTATGAAACACAAACTCCAATACGCAATAAGAGAAATTCCAAGGCTATCACTGACTCCAACTGTAAACCTAACCCTACCCAAAGCCCTAATGCAGGTACTTAGATTCCTAAATCATTCCTAACTGTAATCTTAAAATTAACACTAATACTTACAACCAAACCTACGCTAAAATACACAGATTGCAAAATGTCGAGTCTATTCCTACCCCTAATGCTAAAGTTAACCCAAAACTCATGCCAAACACTATGCAATATATCTACACTGCAATGCTCAGATTCTTGGAAACCCATTCATAAAAGTCATTGCCCTAATCTTCATTCTCATATACAAATTATCAGGTACATGCATTCCGTCCGTATCCCTGTCACCAATCCTAACCCTATCACTGATCAATATCATTCCCAAGTTCCAGTACAGTGGTCCTTGAAATCCTATACTGTTTCTATCCCTGAATCCAAATCTAATACTGATACTAACTATGAAACCCAAACTTCAATACCCAGGTACTGTGAGGGTGAGGCGTACTTATGTTTACCAACTACCTGAGCACTGCAGTGCAGATGTAATGGGTAGTGTTTGTCTTGAGTGTAGGGTTAGCTTTAGGCTTAGGTTTAGTAATAGATGCAACATTTCACTATCTGTGTATTGTACTGTGGGTTTGTTGGTGAGTATTAGTGTAAATGTTCAGATTAGGATTAGGAATGATCTAGGAATACAAGTAACTGGGTCAGGACTCATGGCAGATTTAGGGTTAGGGTTTGTTGGGGTCAATGATAGCCTTGGAATTTTGGTACCCGGGTACTGGAGTGAGGTGTACATTTGGTTTCCAAGTCTCTTAACATTACAGTTTAGATATAAAGCATAGTGTCTGGCTTGAGTGTAGAATTACCTTTACATTGAGGGTTATGAATAGACTCTACATTACGCTACCTCTGTATTGTAGTGTGGGGTTGGTAAATATTAGTGTTAATTTTAGGATTAGGGTTAAGAATAATATTGGACTATTACTTCCTGGGTTATTTTTCGTGTTAGGCTTAAGGTTAGGGTTAGTGTTGGGTCAGTGGTAGCCTAGGAAATTCTCTTCCTGAGTATTGGAGTGTGATTTTCATAGTATCAGCATTAGATTTGGCCTCAGGGTTAGTAATCTTGTAATATTTCAAGTACTACTGTATTGGAATTTAGGAGTACCATTTACAGTTAGGATTAGGGTGAGGACTGTTGAGATGGATATGGATGGAATTCGAGTACCTGCTAATTTGCGTGTGCAAGAGAAAGTTAGGAAAACGATTTTTATGTGGCTGAGGTTTACTTTTGGTTTCCCAGAACCTTAGCATTGCTGTGTAGATATAATGCATAGTGTTTGGCTTCAGTGTAGGGTTAGCTTTAGCTTTAGTGGTAGTAAGACTCTATATTTCAATACCTGTGTATTTTAGGTTGAATTTGGGTTCCTGTTTCATGGAGATCTATTTTCCAATCTTTTATTTTCAGTCTATGTGTTTATTTTTGAACTAGTTGCATTGTTTGTATGCCTCATATTGTTGCATTTTGCTTCTTAGTCCATTCTGCCAGTCTCTTTCTTTTGACTGGTGAATTGAGGCCATTGGTATTGACAGATATAACTGATATGCATTGAATTATCATTGTCAGGTCATCTTCCTGTTGTTGGTTCTTTTTTTAATTTTTCCCCTCCTTTTAAATTTTGCCTATTAGATTTGTTTTGTTGGATCTCATGGAGTTGTGACCTTCATTTTTTCGTACTTCTATTTCTCTTTCTTTTCATATTGTTTAGAATTGTTCGGAGTGCTGGTTTGGTGTTCACGAAGTTTCTCAGGTGTTCTTTGTCATGGAATCATCTTATTTCCCTATCAATTTTGAAAGATAATTTTGCAGGATACATCAGTCTAAGTTGGAGGTTGTTTTCTTTTAAAGCTTGAAATACCTCACTCCAGGCTCTCCTTGAATTGAGGGTTTGTGTTGAAAAGTCTGCATTGATTCTGATGGTCTTTCCTTTGCATGTGATTTGTTTCTTTTCTCTATCAGCTTGTAGTGTTTTGTTCTGCTGTTGGGTTCTCTGGATTTTTATTATACGGCTAGGTGTAGACTTTTTGTATGTATATGTCATGACTGGTTGGAGTCTTATATGTCCACTAATCTATGTGTCACGTTCTTTTGCTCTGTTTGGGAAGTTTTTCTATTATTAATTCTGTGAACAGGTTTTGTTAATATCATTTGTACTTTCTCCTGTCTTTTCATGGACTCCTATCAATCATGTATTATTCTTCTTTACATCATCTAGCAGCTGTTGGATTGATTTCTCATGGTCCCTTACTATTTTTATGAATATTTTTGCTAACTTTCTTCTCACTAAGATATGATTCTTGACCTGCACAATTTAAAGGATGATAGGTTTTATCTGGCTCATAATATAAAGAAATCAGTCCATGGTCTTCAGGTTCAAAGACAAGAATGCCATGGCAGTGGGCAGGGTTTTATAAAGCTACTCATTTCATGGTGGCTAGGAAGCAGAACAGGGGAACAGTGTCAAAGAGGAATTGGTGAATTACCATACATGGTACTCAAGTCCCTGGCTCCTTGACTCACACAGTTACACCCAGGAATGTGTGTAAGTAATCTAACTTTTTCTTAGTCTGATGATGAAATTTATCTATCATGATCAATGGCCACTTGCTTCTTCCTAAAGTTTCATTTATTGTATGAACAGGAATGATGAGAGGAGACATATTTGACTTTTTCCTGATTTTAGATGGCATGCTTCCAGATTTTCCCCATTCAGTATGATATGGACTTGTAGCAGCATCGTATATTATTTTTATCAGTTTGATATAATGTTCTACTATACCTGTTTACATCAGAGATTCTAGGATAAAATAGTGTTGGATTTTCTCAAAGCCTTTTTCTGCATCTATTGAGATGCCCATGTGAATTTTATTCTTGATTCTAAATATGCTGTGAATTACATTTACCTTTATGTGTATTGAAACATCCTTGTATCTCTGGGATGAGACTGACTTGATTATGGTTTATGATCTTTTTGTTTGTTTTGTTTTGTTTTGTTTTTTGAGACAGGGTATCACTATGTAGTCGAGACTGCCCTAGAACTCACTATGTAGCACAGGCTGGTCTCCAACTCATAGCAATCCTCCTGCCTCTGCCTCCCAAGTGCTGGGATTAAAGTGTGTGCCACCATGCCAAGTGATCTTTTTTTTATGATCTTTTTAATATGTTGTTGAATTCTGTTTGCAAATATCTTACTGAGGAATTTTAATGTTCATTAAAAATATTGGCCTGTGGTTTTCTTTTTTTGTTTTGTGAGTTATCTTGTTTTTATATAAGAATAATTCTGGCTTCATAGAATAATTATGGAACCTTTTCTTTCCTTTTAATTACATGGAAATGTTTGAGGATGTTGTCAATATTTCTTTTCTAAAGTTATGGATAAATTCAGTGATAGATTCATCAGATGATACATATATTTGGTTGATAAGGCTTTTATAAGTACATTATTTTTATTGCTTATTGTTGTTTTTGTTTGGGATACTTATGAATTTTGGTTCAATTTTGGGAAATTATGTGCTAGGAATTTAATCAGTTTTTCTAAAATCTCCAGTGCATTGAAATGTTTTCAAAATAGTTCCTAAAGTTCCTCTGGGTTTCAGTGGCATCTATTATAATTTTGAACTTACTTTTCTAAAAGTATTCGTGTGGATTTTCTCTTTCTTTTGGAAAATGTTTGCAAGGGTTCATCCATCTTACATCCCATCAAACATTATCACTTTCATTCATTGATCCTTTTCTATTTTTTGTCTCCAATTCATTAATTTCACCTCTATTCTCTATAATTTATTTACTTCTACTAGTTTTGGCTTTCAGTTCTAGAAACTTGAGATGCATCACTGGATTTTTTGGGGGGAATTGGTCTTTTTATTTTTTTTCTAAATAGAGTTACAGTGGGCACTGATAGTTGCAAACTTCCCTCTTAGAAATGCTTTCATTTTGTCCCCAAAATTCACATGTGCTGTATTTCCATCCTCCTTTCACTGTAAGAAGTTTCAACTTTCTTCCATGATTTCTTCTGTAATCCACTGATTGCTCAAGAATGTGTTATCCAATCTTATGTTTGGGGAAATTCTGTTTTGTTTTTATTGCAGCTAGGTAAGTTAATCAGACATGTTGTAGGCGATTAGACAGGGCCACCCTCAAGGAGCCGACATAGGGGACAACCAAGACACATTCACTGAAGGTCAGCACTGTAAAACGAGAGAAACTACTACACCCTTATGCTTCCCATAGGGATGAATGGCAGTGATTGGTATCTAAATAGGTATCAGTCACCTGGGTGGGGGGCCAAGGTCTTAACCCAGCCTTTCCAGGAAATATCCCTGACACCGACTCTTACTGAAAATCCTTGTACACTTGCTACATGACTTGCTCTCCCATTTAACAATCATTTAATCAATATTGCCTGAGTGACTGTACTTGTGATCGTATTGGTTGGTCATGGTTTTGTCCCACTTCATGCCCACCTTGTAATTTTCCATTGGGTTTTATAGTTTTGTTCCATTTTGTACCCACCTCACCACATGGCTTTGCTGGTTGGAAAGTGAAGACCATTTCACTGTGCACTACTATTGAAAGGTCATTACCTTACTGTCATTAGATTGTGTTTCCAATTTTTGATTCATTCTGGTACTCATTTAGTATTCTTAAGAGTTTTCAACTGGCCAGGTGTGCTGGAGCATCCATAATCAAAACACTTTGGCAAGCTGAGGGAGGATGATCTCAGGTTTCTACTCACAAAGGGAATTTAACAAATACGTGAGATTTTACCTCAAAAAAAAAAAAAGTGCTGGGTATGTAGCTCAATAAAAAGCCTTGTTGTGCAATCTTCAGTACTAAAAAAAAAAAAAAGTAGTAATAAGAACTTCTAGATTCAGATATTATGTTTTATTTTATCTTTATATTTCATGGATTGTGTTGTTACTGTCATGTACATATTCCATAATAGTTTTTAGGTGTTTTTTAAAATCATCACTGCTTTAAATTTAATTACTATAGTCCTACTAAGAGCTACTCTCAAGATAATTAGTTAGGTCAGGCGTGTTGAATAAACAATCAATTTTAAGATACCTCCTATCTTTCCCAGTATGTGGGAAGAAAAATTTGCATACTTTATGACATTTTATTATTATAAATATACATTTTGATAGCTTAATACACTAATATAGTTAATTGTGCTATTAAATAAAATTGTCAATGAGTTACATAGATCAAGTATTCCTATTTGAAAATTTTATATACTTGTATATGAATCTCTTCCACAATTTTACCAAAAAATATCTTGCCTTTAGAAATTTATGGCATTTAACTGGAATAGGATATATTAAATGACTCTAGACTTTGGTATGAAAAATATTTTTAATTAAGTTATAGCATTTTTGAGGTATAATACTGTAAATTATCGCATTGTACTATAGTTCTGGGATGTACTAAAAAATTAAGAACAGTCATAATACTAATTGTGCCAGGTGGTACATTTCATTTGTAATGACAAAGTTTATTACCACACTAAATGCATTTTACTGTAAAAGAATTTTGAGAATTCCTATCTGGTGCATCACAAATTTCTTTAATTATCTCCTATTAATATGCTTTTAACAGCAGTACATGGTGCTATCAAGCCTCCTAGAATTAAATATTTAGGTGATATTGTGCATTTTCTATTAAAGGGAATATTTAAATAAAGCAAAAGAAGCTTTATTTAAGAATCTTCAGTTATTTGATTGAAGATAAAAGCTGTGAATATTCTATCTTAGAAAAATTGTTAATCTCTGAGACTATTTAACAGTGCAAAATTGGATTCACCAAATTATAAACAAAACAAATAACCATGTTTAAGTCATTCAAGTTTTTAATGTGTTAATTTCCTTCGAGCTATATTCTGCCTCACAGCCTTCTTATATGCTGAGGAACATATTGAGGAATTATAAACATGTCATGTGAAATGTGTTGCCATATATTCTGCAGTAACTGGGCTTAAGAAAAGCCTACCCAAGTGTTAACAAAAAGTATGAATTTGGAGGGCTATCTGTGTATATCAAAAGCAGCATTTTATCAGTTAAATAAATTATGATAACCATAAAAATGCAGAGATCAAAATGTATCTTTGTAATAGTATAATGTAGAACCAGTACAAGATTATTTGATGTGTTTTTAAAGTCTTTAAAATGTCCATGGTCTATTAACTAAAAACACAGCATTATGTAATATATTGAATACACTGTGTCATATCTGTACACACATATATAACTTGTGGAGAAAATGGCATGTGGCAATTAGCACCTTGAAAGAATTATAATCAAAGAATTATAACTGGTAGTGAGATTTAGTGTTCTTATTTTCTTTGTGACTCAAATAAAAATTTTAAATTTTCCTTTATGAATATATATTATGACAATTAAAATTGAAAAATTGCCCATTATTATAAATGTATTTATCAATAACTTAATATATCAGTGATAATTACTTCTTTCAACATAAAAATTATTTTTTTCTAAGACAAAACAGTAGTATTCACAATATTACACACTTTGGATGCATTTATGCTCCTTTCACTCTTACATTTCCCTCCAAGACAGGAACATGGTCTTCACTGTGTTTCTTCTTAATTCTCTAGATGAGTGTGACGTCTGTGACGGAAGCTAAGTGGACCATAGAGGACATTCTGTCAGCATGAAGCGTGTGCACGATGACACCTAGCAGCTGTGTCTTTCCTCTAGAGATGTCTTTGATTGAAGGGGCTTGGCCACCAAATGTTTGATGACATCTTCCAAGGGTCTAAAGTCCAGTGCAGGTCAATGTGGTGGCAGAGTTCCCCATTCTTCTGGAGTTGAGGCAGAATTTCTGTGGGAGGACATCTCTATGAAGCTCCCTGTGAGATTGGCTGAAGTTCCTTTCCTGCCACACCCAGTTCCTCCTTTTTCTCTTCCCAGTCCTGGTTCTTGTGCTGTTCTAGAGGTCCTGCACTTGAGAACATGATTCAATTTTTTTTTTTGCATACAAATCTCTGCCTCCCTATATCTTTTGTAGGCAACTTGACAAAAAGATTATATAAAATTGCCTCTAGAATATGTTCTAAAAGAATATTTGTTGGGGTTACACAGGAAATTTTAATGCCCTGTATAAGACGGGGGATCCATTTGCAGTTGAAACGCCTGACACAAGAAATGCTTTCTATTGTCTTCATACTTAACATGTCAAAGAGCTATGCAATATGTAGGGAATTGCAGTTTGGGGAAAGCTGCAGCCTAAGCACCCAGGTGCACAATATTCTTGTGGAAAATAAGTGAAGCTGTCAGTCAGCATATCACAGAACACTTCAGGGGGAAGCAGAGTCTGGGTAAATTAATTACTAGAGATTTACTTAAAGCAAACTGTTTTTTATGATTTCAAAAGATAAGTATTTAGAGGTAATAGCTCATAAAATCATTAGAAGGAAATTGATTAGTAAAATCAGGACACTGGTCACAGCCAATTCTTTAATTTAATTTAATACTAAATTCTTTAATTCTTTAATTTAATACTAAATTCTTCTTATACTTTTCTAGCAGTGTTCTAGATATGGGGGACAAAACAGCAAAGCAAATGAACAGTTTTTTTTTTTAAACTCAATGTTTCATTACTGATGTTAAACATTAAGTAAAAAGCCAGTGAAGTAATAAGTAATAGCAAGTGGAGATTGTGATTTAACACGGGTAAAGAAGGAGTAGGTGATATTTGAACTAGTGCATAAATGAGTTTACGTACCATTTAATCCTTGGAATAAGAAAACCAATAGTGAATTTTACAAAAGACTATAGCAGAGATTTAATGGAGTAGCAGAGATAACATTTCTTCACTTCCTCAATGAGGTGGAGCATAGAGTTCCTTATCTGTTTATTCCCACCCAGTGTTCATTTTTTATTTAATTCCTCACTGGCTTCTCTTGCAACACATCTGGCTCTCTGCCATTCTATTTTTCCATCCTCACAACTATGGAGCTTGAGAGTTAATGTAAATATCATTTGATTGGCATCAAATCCAGGATCACTGTTTCCATGAAGTACTCACAACATCTATAACCCTTTAGGTAGAGGACAATTAAAAGAACTATAAACACAAAACACACTCTATGTAGTCCAAGGGCTAAGCATAAGGAATATCTTAATTCAGGGTCCATACTGAGACCCAGGACTGAATTTTAACTGCATGAATAGTTGTGTACCTAGGTATAGCCACCTTCATCGGAATACTGTAAATTCAGTGTTCAATATATTTTGAGAAGTTGTCCTCCTTTTTACCCTTCTTTTCCTGGTATGTCTTCTTATTCAGTAACTTATTTATTTAATTTCTTTTTATTTTCTCTGATAATGCAAACCATGGACACTACTGCTGAGCTCATCTTTCCTTATTTTTTCTTTTCCAGAATGTCAAATCATATGTAGCATCTTCAAGTCTATAAATTTGGGGCTGATTTCTGTTACAACAAAATGCGTTTGTGTTTCATCCATGATGTTATACATCAGTCACAGATTACTCTTTACTGTTTAGTGCTACTCCATTATTTGGATACACCATGTTCACTGCGGAGTACACATCAATTTGGGTCAGTGCCAATACTAGCGATTACAAATTATCCTAGTGTAAACATGCTTGTATAAGATTTAGTAAAATATAAGGTCTTGTTTGTCTGGAAGGAATATGTAGACATGGGTTTGCATTCATATGGTAAGCCAATACTTAATTTTTAAGAAACTGCCTAACCATTTTCAGATGACTGCATAATTTTTATTCCCCTAAACAATGTATGAGAATCAGAGATGACCTTCATCCTTGCCATAGTTTAGTCTTAGTAGCATTTTTTAACTCTTCTAAATGTGAAACAGTATCTCATTAGGATTTACCTTATATTTCTCTAATCATTAATGCTGCTCAAAATGTCTTCAGTTATGTATTTGTCAATTTACTTTCCCAACTTATCTATTCAAATCTTGGCACACATGAAAAAAAATGGGTTGCTTGCTTTCTCATTAATAGGAATTTATCCAACATTATTAGCATATAAAATTAACTTTCTATATATATATATCTATATATATATATATATTCTGATCATTTGATGTACATATAGATTGTATAATGATTACTACAATCAAATTTTTGAGAGAAAATTCTTTATCCAGCAGTCAAATAAAAGGACTCACTTGGTTACTCTAAGAAATAGAAACTTAAAGCGGTCAAGACAAAATTGTTAACTCTGAGTGGAGAATTGCTAACAGTTAAACTTGCCCTAAGGTTTACAGGTATGACAAAGCCTGGGCATCTGGAAGGCCCCTAAATGGAGGAGAGATAACCTTGTTAAAAAGTCTTTGCTGAGAAATGCAGACATGAACGGAGAAGGGAAAGAGAATACCCTATAAGGAAATCATAAAACCTAGGCTACGCTCTGGAAGATTGTTCACCCCGTAGTACCCAGCTAAGGAGGAATGGGGTGGTTGGGGGTGGGGCAAGTTGAATCTGCCCACCAGTTTATATGCTTGTTGTAACAGCCATAGGTGGCCTCCCTACCAGCCACCTGGTCTTGTAAGACTGACATTAAAGTCTTGCTTTCACTGTTCTTTCCTTCCCTTCCTTCCTTCTTCCTTTCTTTTTTCTTTCTTCTTTCTTTCTTTCTCTTTCTCTCTTTCTTTCTCTCTCTTTCTTCCTTCCTTTATTTCTTTCTTTCTTTCTTTCTTTCCTTCTTTCCTTCCTCCCTCCCTCCCTCCATCCCTTCCTCCCTTCCTTCCTCTCTCTCTTTCTTTTTTTTGGGGGATGGCTACAGGAATCAAACACAGGACCTTGGGCTTGCCTGGCAGGCACTATGCCACTGAGCTACATCTCCTGGCCCTCACTGTGCTTGTATCCAAGCTCATTCCTTTGGTTAGGACAACTGAATATACTTCTCACAGATACCAACCATACATTAGACATTTTCTAAAAATCATACATTTTTTCTGTTTTTCACCACACTTAGTTACCATTACATGTATATTGAAGATACTTGAGCCTTATTCTTACCAAATTTCAAGTAAGCAACACAGTATTATTAACTATAACTTCCATGCTGTAAAATATTCCACTTTATTATGTACTGTATTTACTTTACCTGTCTGTTGATGCTCATTTAGTTTGCTTCCCTATCTTGGCTGTTGTCACTAGAGCTGAATTGAACATGGGAATAGGAATATGTTTTCAACAAACCGAATTCTTCTCCGTCAAATATATATCTAGATGTAGAGTTGTTGTATTTTTTGATAATACTCTCTTTAAATTTTTGTACAACTTCCATGTTGTCTTGCACAAAGGTTTTTTTAGTTTGTAACTGAAATTTTATGTTTTTAGCAATTTTCCCTATTTTGTTTATATTGGATAATTTCCACTTATCTTTTGTAAAAATCCAATAATTTCTTTTCAATATCTTTACTTGGCTGTTGAGCAGTACATATTTTATTTTCATCATTGCCTTTTTAGAACAAAACTTCTATTTCTTCATTTTTATAACTTCCAATGTTTACTAATGTTGTCACTTATCTTAATAGCTTTGAAGAATTACTTTTGTTCTTATTTTTTACAACATGCTGATAATAGTTGCTAAGTTTTTGACTGATTGCTCCAAACATTAGTTCCTTTCAGGTTTAGTGTCTGATCCCGATCAACTTTTTTCTTTTCCTTTTATTTTCTCTCTTTTTTTTTCAGTTCCTTTCCTTTTTTTTTTTTTTTTTTTTTTTTTTTTTTTTCTTTTTTTGGCATGTTGAATAATTTGGAGGGTTTTTTTGTACATTTTGACTTCTATAAAGCTCTGGATCCTGTTAACGTTCCTCAAAGCTTTAGCTATGTAAGACTGGTTAATTTGCTCAAGAGTAAGGCCAGGACTTTGGCACACAGGCATAAAAAACCTTTTCTTCAGGGTCCTCGCTCCCATTGTCCCCCAGACACTGGCTGGCTCTCACCATCCTCCCGTTTGGGTTCTGGCCGCAGGCCTACGCTTTAACCGCTCTGTTCTGTTGTGCCCTTCACAGGCCCAGGCTCACATTAGGATAACTCAAGTGGGAAGAACTTCTTGGCTATCACAGACAGCCTTCTGCCGCTCTGTGGCTGCTGTCATAAAATTCATCTGCAGCATTGCATCTTCCTGGGGTTAGAACTGGAAGAAATGAAAATTGTTCTGCTCTGCCAGTCTTGACTCTATTGCCAGGCCCAGAGAGTCGTGTTCTAGTTTTCTGATGCTTTCTCCACTTTATTGATGTTGTTTCCTTTGAGTAATACCTAGGAGGGAAAGGAGACTTGCCACTAATAGCTGGTGGACATTTTGCCACTTCTTTTCTGGTACTCACTTTGGATAGTCAAAACATCTCTTGTTACTGCTAGTTTGGGAAGTATGAGGAGGAAAATGGCCTTTGTCAGTAGTACGCCTGGAGAAGAATGGCTTGATTTTTCGGGGATATCCAGTACCATGACTGGTGCAGGGCAAAATGTTTCATTGTTGTAGCTGGTTCTGTTTAGGTGCAGGAGGGTCAATGGAGTTTTGCCCTAAATGTGCAAGTCAATTCCACTGGACTAGCAGCAAGAACACTGAGATACCAGTATCTCTGATGAAATCAATTTAGAGGTGTGAAGAGGGCAAAGCCAGATCACAGTGCTTTGAGGAATGGGTCAGCATTGACTCACACCAAAAATGTGTCTAGATAACTATTTGTGAAGGTTTGTTTATGGAAAAATAAGTTATTGAGATGGCAAACGGGAGAGGAAAGATTGAAAAAAAGTTTTGTGTTTGTGAGTCCAAATGCCACTGGCTTTGTAGATTTACTCATAGGAAATTAGAGATTGCTATTCAGATGGTTTCAGTGTTTCAAATTTTCTCCTGTAATTTTCAGCAGTCCAAATACAGACAAAAAGAATAGAAAGTGTTAATATGTCCCAGAGTGGGACACTTCTAGAACATACTATAAATAGACAGCAAGAATATAAAAATCTGAATTGCTCAATTGAAGAAACTGTTACAGGAGAGTGTAAACTGAAAAAAAAAAACCCAACAAATTAACTGAGGAATTCTTTGAAGTAGTATCACGCCATTCTTTAGAGATCTCTCCTGTAGCCAGGTTTGTACTATGTGAACTTGCTCCCCTGGTCCTATCTGAGTGTGCACACGACTTAAAATCTGTTATTCAGATGATCTCATATCAAACAACAGATCAAGATCCATAGACACTGTTAAATTTCACTTCTGCCAATATTTGTTCTAATAGAGTGGCTGAATAATGCTTTACTCAGTGAGAAAGAGAATTGTTCTGTGGAGAGAGATAAAGCAGACAAAAAGTAAGATGAGAAATGAGAAAGGATTTGGTCACATTAAAAATCAGATAAATAAGGAGGGGGAGGCAGAAAAACAGACAGAGAAACAAAAACAGAGGAGAGGGAGATAATCTCATGGATTTCCATGTTCTGGCTCTGTTCTGTCAGGACACTGAGTTCCACTCTCCAAATTTGGATTCTATGAGAGTCCTAGTTTGAAACTGTAAATGCATCTCCTTTGTTAAATTTTTTTGCTCCTTCTCATGTTGTAGTGATGATAGACATCTAAATATTCTAAAGGGAATCCAGACTATGTGGTATATAATGGGATTTAATTCCAGGTTTCAGATATCACTAAGGGGTTTAAAGTGCATCCTTGTATACAATGAAGGATCAGCCTGTTATTATTGCAGTACCAATATTAATACTGATTACAGTGAAAGGTCCCCGTGCAGTACATAGGGCAGATGCCCAAGGGCTTGTGAAAGGTAAGTAAGAGTCATGCTGGGTAGGAGACCAGTTCAGACTCAACAGCTAACATCAGCAGCCTTTGGCAAACCTACTGTTCTTTTCTGTTCCTGCACATTGTGTCCAGGACTTTGGCTATTCTTAGTAAAACCCTTTTCTCATAACATACCTAGTTAACAGATTTCTCTATAATATATAATCTATAGTTTCCTGTTCTATACCTGACACATGCTTGCCTTTTTAGATCAGAAATTCAATCATTTAAAATAGATAAACTAGTTCAGCAGTGCTCCTTGTGTGTGTCTTCCAAATTCAGGTTCTTTCTGCTTGAATATCTTACATACACTTCCTTTCATAATGTGTCACTCACTTCTATATTTATTCCCTTTCAACTACTTCTTTGGGCAATTTTTGCTTCTTTAGCAAATGCCATCTTTGACACTTTTTTTTTTTCATGAGCATTTTTGTTGGCTCGTGGCCCTGGAGACAGCGTGTCATGTTAGGTTTTCTAATATACTTCTAAAGCTCTGCGTTGCATTCTGACATCAAAGCGCCAAGGCATAGTAGATTGACAGCTCTGGATTGCACTTGGAGAAATCACCGAATTCAATCCCTTTCCTTCTAAAAGGCGGACGACTGCCATCTAGGTACAGCCTACCTCACATATTTTACTCCTTTTTCCTTTCATTTACCGCTGCTCTGATGACATTTATTCCATCTTCAAAGTGAGTCTACTCTTGTAATTAGTAGATACCACAGAAAAGTACATCTTCTCCCTTCCTTTTCCTCCCCTCCATTTCCTCCCCCAGCTCTCCCCACTAATCTTCCTCTGCTCCTGCTTTTTGATAGGTATTTTTACTATATTACCTTGTGGATGAAAACATGAAGGACGAATTATTAGTATTGCTTTTATAGAATGGTTTTAACTTTACAACATAAGGTGATCATTATTCCTTCGCAGGTAAAGCAGGTACAAACTTTATAGTTTTCAAATAAGAATAGAAAACATATAGCTTTATTTTCACAAATATACACGGTCCCTAGTACCCAATTTGTACAAGTGTAAGAAAATTAATGCCAAGTTAGAGAATTCTGGGTTTGAAGGTAAGAAAAAGGTGCAGGAGCTGACCTGAGGCGTTTGAATCATGCTCGTGTCTGTCCTCTCCGCTGTATCAGTGCAGTTGCCTTCACCAATAGAGAAGACTGTTCACACGTACTTTTTACTTTTATCCACATCTTTGGGGGGGTAGCATGCTTGGAGAGATTCACTCATGGTATCTTAGTTTCAAAAGCAAATAGAGATGGTGGTGTGCGGTGGTGATTTCTGTTTTATTTTTTTTTCAATTTTGTTTTCTTACATTTCATCAGTTATACAAGATGAAAACTTCTTTTACCATGGAGTTCTTAAAAATTCTCTGGATACTTCCTAACGTGTACCTCTCCAAAAGCTCCAAAGGAGAGAGGAGATACACCTTTAATTTTTATAGGCATGGTTACCTTGATCCTCATCTTTGTCATTTATCAAACTATTTTCTTTTTTGTGTTGGAAAAATGACTTCCATTCTAAGATTTGTAGTAAAAACAAATGAACAGAAAATAGCCTTTTATGTTCTGGGCGATCCAGCTTTGAGAACAATATGAGTGCTGTATCCTTAAGATGAAGGTGCATCCTTAAGGCTCTATCCTTAAGACTCCCACATGGCTTCGATATCTGGCTCTGAAATGCCCAAGAGATCTTTATGCCTATCGTGTATCCCAAGCTCTTCTCCAAGCCTTAGTGTGTAAATCAGTGTCTTTCCTCAAAGAACTGTCCTCCAAATTTGTCCAAATTCACCAGATTTGTAGCCCAAAATAATTATTTTAAGAATTGGTGTTTCTCCCCTAGTAAGAATTATTTTCCTGCTAGATATTTAGACCTTCATTTAAAGACTGAGCTCTCCAAGACTGAAGTTATCTACGTGTCCAAGTTTTGTTTTGGTTTGTTTTGTTTTGTGGCGAAATTTTGCAGTAATTCTTTTGAAGCCTACATGAAATTCCTCTATATGTCATAGTTTAATTCTCACCATGCATTACACTGGACAAACTCAGAGGTGAAAAAATACTAGACTTTATTCCTGTATAAGGAAATAACTCTCCTGTCTTAATTTTCTTTAGAAAGAAGAAACTCAATCAAAGCAATTTTCAAGCAAACATTGTTTTGTAAATTAAGCTAATATCAGATGTTCCTTTTTAGAAATTGGTCTCTCTGTTTCATCATACAATGAAACTCCCACTTTGGGGGTTATAGCCCTTTCTCTCGGTCTTTATGCCTGAATGTGTTTTTGTGTGTACATGCATGCATCTTGTCAAAGTTTAAGATGCCATCATTTTTATCTTACCTGCAGTACAATTGACATCAAAAGAATTAAATCTTGTAATGAAAAATAATATTAAAAAAAAATTAAACCCTCACTTATGTTTATCAAGGATGGTAAAAATGTTAATGTTACTTATATTCTCTTTCTCAACTTGACTTTGTTCATCATTGGTCACTTTCCTTTTCTTTTCTCTACAAAAAGAAATTCAGTAAATTCAATACCAGCCTAAAAGGACAAATGTAGGTACTCTGGTTCTGTAGCTTGTACTTTAGGTATAATATTGTACTGTTCTGGGAATTTCAACTTTTATTTATAATATATTAAAACTTAGTATCTCTTAAAGAAAAACTTTCAACCAATACAATACATTTTCTAGTGTAAAGAAGTAAAAACAAATGTATTATAGGAACATTTCTAAAATAAAGATCTCCTTTTGAAACAACATAGCATATTTTCATCAGCAAACTATTGAATAATTACCACATTGAAACACTTGGTTCAGATTGTTTACTTCCAAAATATATAATTCTGAATTATTTATATCATTTTCTCATATGTGAGGAATAGGCATGATTAATGGTTTTGTAACATCTCTTTACTGATTTTCAGTAAAGTTTTGAATTGTAGTTAAAATTTTGTGTAGCCTAATTTTGAAAATTTTATTGGTACATTTGCATGCATTATGATGACTTCCATTGTGAGAAGGTGGCACACAATGTAACACACCGCAATTCTTTTTCCTTCCCCTTCCCCTCCTATCCATTTCTTGTGATGATTTCTTAATTTTAAAAACATGTTTATTTATATGTATAATTGCAAGACAAATGTCACAAAATTTTGGAACATCAAATCCAAAATATATTACCTTAATTTAAGTTAGTCTTTTCATTTAGTAGAGATCAACAACTTATCTATCAGGTAGCATATACTGTGGAGATTTTGTCCAATTTTTACCAATGAATATTTTGTATACATTGTGTGTGTGTGTGTATGTGTGTGTG
>NW_022900915.1:28656314-28681875 GCF_012274545.1 Fukomys damarensis | reverse complement strand
GTGTAAAAAAATCATGTCCCACTCATTTTTAATGCTTAGGGTATTCAATTATAGCAGATTAAACTTGTCTTTAAAATTGTAAGCTCCATATACAAATGACCTAACTTCTAATTTTACTAAGGCTGCCCCTAGGTCTCCCTTCCTATGTAAAGTTACCAAAAGGCAGATAAGCAGAAAGAGATACATTTGCTGGACACGAGTTTACCTATCATCCTACCAATGCATATCTACTTGGCTGAGAAATATTTCATTGTATTTATCTGTTCTTTGCAATAAAAATGTCTTTATACTAAATCAGCATTGAGAGATTACTAAAGTTACCAAAAGGCAGATAAGCAGAAAGAGATACATTTGCTGGACACGAGTTTACCTATCATATTTCATTGTATTTATCTGTTCTTTGCAATAAAAATGCCTTTATACTAAATCAGCATTGAGAGATTACCAAACAATTAGTAGCTATTTAACAATGTCCTATAAGTGAAAGATTGTCTAACATGTCCTGTATACTGATAAACTGTTCAAGACCATAAAAATAGTGTGCTATAATCTGGAAATTGTGGCTCCAATTTTTTCTTAGCTAGGTAGTATAAACATTTTAAACTCTTATAGATATATGTGTAGGAAAATCACTTGGTAGTTTATATATATTATTAGGTATAGTCTTTGTTGTGGGAAATATTTATTTTGCAAGCATACAAAGTATTTGTGTTTTACCTTGAAGATGGGTATATGAATTGAGTGATTAGGTGATAAAGTGAATTTGGGGAGGCTGATGATGTAACATGAAAAAAATTCTAAAAACTGACATTTTAACCTTATACCTTATAAAATAAATTTAAAAAATAAGTAAAGTTTCAAGTTGTGAGCATAGGAAAGTTCAGACCTCTATCCCACCAATACAGATTTACCATATGATAATTTAAAAAGATAACACTTATTTTGCTATGTGAGATTGGTTTGTTGTCTGTTAACAAAAGTCTTTTTGGATACTTTTTAGAAAATATTATCAAATTCAAAGGAAATAAAATCAGCTTGATCATAATTCATAATAAAAGTTAATACTTAAAAGGAGATTCTATAATAGTAGCTGAAAACTGGTACACCAGACCAGAACATGCTACCTTGGATAACTTTAAAAAGATTTTTTTATTGCGTATGCAATTGCTTTTTTGTAGTTTGTTTGCAAGGGATGCCAAAGAAATGTGGAGAATCCACAGAAGATGCCAGCTACCGGCTTTCCAATTAGATCATATCTATCTGAGAGCTGGTATATTCTGGGCTCTAGAGCTGCTGTGAAAGTATTGCCTAATACATGCTTCAGAAGGATGCAAATCTATAGATTATTCATTATGGAGAAGTGATATCCAGGCTTCTCTTACTTAACTAAGTTTTTATGGCATAATGTGTCAGGTTATTACCAGTAATGGTGATATAAATCAGAAGATAATTCTTCTTGGCCTTTCCTAACCAACACAGCAGCTTTTGGATTCCAGTGACAGAGATAAATGTGGAGTTGGAAAGGTAATCTTCAGAGCTGTGAATTGGTAATGCAATTCCTTCCCCTGACTAGTTTGGATTTGCTAGAGTGCACCTCTTACTACAACTGCTTGCTGAGAATATTTTAAGAATGTGAGAATATCATAGGAAAAGAAACCTCACAGATCCTAAGTCTGTAGCCACAGTTGGGGCAAGAGCAACACTGCCACTTTTGCATTGTGATAACAAATACAAATAAATCATAATTAACTGTGCTAAACGACAGTTTTTCTCAGTTTGGATTGGGATTTCACTGTAACTTGTAAAGTATTAAAAAGATATCAATTTCAGGTAACTTCTCTGTTTTTGTTCTTAAGAATAATAAACACACAAATACATGTGTATTCACTTGCAGAGCTACTAATATAATTATCTTTTTTACTCACTGCATTACTTTGAGGAAATACAACCCTTACTTGACTAAGTAATTACCCAGGATCCATGAGGCTCAGTAACTCAATATAAATTTTATAAAGAAAAGTTCACATTATTTTCCACACTTAAATCAATTTTTATTTTCAGGCTGAAGGAAAGAACAAATTACCTACAAACATTTAACAGATTCCAGACATTCTATGAAGTTGGAAGGACCAAAGTTAATTTTAAAATCGCTATTAAGAGGCTTGTTTTTGCTCACTTTTTGTTTTCATTTGCTTTTGCTTTTCTCCAGTACTGAGGATTAAATTCAGGGCCTCACACTGAGTTAAATTTTCATTTCTTTATTTATTCATTTTTAAAATTTGACTCTGTCTAAATTGCCTAGGCTGGCCTCAACCTTGGGATCCTCCTGTCTCAGCTCTTGAGTAGCTATGATTATAGGCATATGATAGGTGGAAGTTTTAATAAAAGCAAATAGTATCATTTCAATTTAAAAAATGACCTCAAATTTTCTCCACAGTCTAGAGTCCTAGTAAAATCCCACATTTTCAGTGAGTTTAGAGTAAAACACTGTCCAAAAAAAAAAGTACTCAAATGCTTTCAGCATGCAAACAATTTCTAACTCACTTTCAGCCTTATTTATAATTAATAAGAACTGTAAGATATTTAAAAGCCCTTTTGGATTTTTTAAAAAATTAAAATTAATATTTCACCATATGCTTAAGCTTAAAACTATAGCCATTCATCAAGTCTTAAAAATTTAAACTACTCACTTGACAATTAAGTTGCTTAGTCTAAATTGTCAACTAATTAAAGTTTTATGTCATTTTTGGTACATAATGTTGTATTTAAATGATTATGAAAATTAATCAAATTAATTCTATAATATTCATGGCTATTCATACTATGCTAGCTGTAAAGAAACAGCTTTAATAATGCATAGGGTATACTTCTACAAAATGTCCCATAGAATATTCATATTTTATCTTAGTGCACTAATATGTATCATATTTTAAATGTTAATATAATTTAATATTTAAAATGTAGTTATTTAATTATCGTTATCACATTTTGTGGGTTTTTTTTCCTGCACTACTGCACAGGGATTGAACCTAGAGCCTTCACACTAAGTTACACCGTTACCTCCACAATCTTTTATTTATTTACTTCTTTCTCTTATTGTTTTTAACTAATTTTTTTGCAGATAGATTCTTGCTAAATCACTAAGTTAAAGGAGGCTTATTTGGGATTAGTGGGCTTAAAGACATCACTTTTGATGGTGGGAATGTAAAATATTACGACCATTATGGAGAGTTCTCAAAGAACTGAAACTGGAAATTTCATACGACCCAGCTCTCCCTCTTCTAGATGTCTTCTCCAAAGAGTTTAAGACATCACAGTACACTAATGTTTAGAGCAGCACAATTGTAACAGCTAAATCTTAGAAACAACCTGTATACCCATCAACAGATTCCTGGATAAATAAAAAGTGATATATATATATATAATGGCTATATAGAAGGAAAATTTTGAGATATTTGTAAGAAAATAGATGCACCTAGAAAATATTATGTTAAATGAAATATATCAGACACACACATTTGAATACCATATAGTATCGCATCTGGGTAAGGTAAACTACACACTAAGAAAAGGAAGGGAAGAATAGAATGAGCCAAGGGGAGGGCTCTCTCGCAGATAGAAAAGGGTCCAGGGGAACAAGAATGGGGGTGAGGGGAGGAGATGGGGAAATAGGTAGAGGGAAGATTTTCTATGTACGAGGTCCTAATAACCTCAATGGATGTGGACAGTACATGCCTTAAACATGCACTAAGAGCAACAACATCAAGAGTGAAGTGGGAAAAGGGGAAATAGAAGAGTAGGGAGTGAGGGAAACAGAAGATGATTTTTTAAAAGAAGAAAGATATTTTATGTCCATATATCGACTCCCCAAGATGAGTGTAAAATGTGCGTACTACAAACATGTACTAATAAAATTTAAAGTAGCACATAAATATGATTTAGTAGCTAGGGCTTGCTGACCTTTGTGAACATATTAAAATCCTAAGCTCCAAAGTCAAAGGAAAGATTCAGGGAGGAATAAGCCATCATCATCTAAAAAGTTTCGAATGTAGCAAAAGAACAATATCTATCTGTGTATCTGTCTCACAGGAAATATTTAGGTACTATAGTAGGCAAACATAGGAAATGTCACTTAATGGATCTTTTATCTAATGTATGTATTTGTGTATTCATTTGTAGGTTTTGAGACAACATGTTAATTTGTGGTCTAGGCTAAGCCTTGGAATCGCTATGTAGCCAATGCTGGCCTTGAACTCATCCTCCCCCTGCCTCTGAACTCCTGAGTGCAGGGATTGTAGATGTGTCCTGGCCCACCACATCCAGCCTAACATGGCTTGATATGAAATGTCTTTTACATGGAAAAAGAAAGAGAGAGGGAGAGTGAGAGTGAGAGAGAGAGGGATTGCCTTTATAAATAAGGGGAATTATTGCAACTGTAACAACACTATTACAGTGGAACCACATTTTCATTGAAAAGTAATTGATAGTGAAAATTAATCAAAATTAAAGCAAACTATATTTAACAGTTGCTTTCATTTACCTGGAATTGAGAAACCAAATCTTTAAATAGCAGTTATGTGGCTAAAGAAATAAATGAAGCAAATACAAGATTAAAAGGTAGTGTCACCAGTAACAAGATAATGCATCAACTCCTTTAGAGGAGTTCTTTAAATGTATTCTCCCTTTTTCTTATAGAAGCGTTTTGTATCACTGTGAAGTATTACAAATTTACAATGGATGAGACTAAACTCAACTCCCATCCTTGGTTGCCTGGTTTGAACTCCAAAACAGGAAGATTACCAGATGTTTTTCAAGGGACAGATAAGATAGAATGGAGAATTATAGTACAGCTTGCTCTTGTTCTAACTTTGTATTCCAATGTAATTTGATACAAATTAGAAGTTGCAAAAATACTACAAGAAGCCTCATAATCCTTCCACCTGCTCCCTCCAGCTTTGTACCCTACATAGTTTTAGAACATGATCAACATCAGATTAGAATTGCCATAGAACTCTTTTTTATTGAATTTATTGGCACATTTAAAGTATACAGTACAGTTACATTCATCATTAGGATCTTGTATCTTTACATGACAAGTCTTGGTTCTCATTTTTTCCCCTTAACTATGCAGAAATAGTTCATTTCAGTTTGCTATGGGCAACTCTCTCTTTATTTTTTGCTATTATCACAATTATGGTAGCAAACTTTGCTCAAACTCAAAAGAAATACACTATCCAGTCATTAATATTTCCTCTGTTAAGATATACAATAGACAGATAAGATAGAATAGAATACTATTTATCAGGATTTTTTAGGGAAAGGGATAAATTATATTTTACTTTCAGCCTATCTTCTTTACTCTTTGAATTACTAAGCCTCATAATACAGCCTATTTTTTTACATGACCAAAGCTATATTTAAAAACAAGGGGAAAATGCTGCATGAGTGAAACTATGGCTTCCTTGAAATTAAGATCTTTCCCTTGTCTGATGGTTTGAAATCTGAAGATGAAGCTATGTTGTGAGTCTGAGAAAAGATTGTGGGAACTACACAGGAAAAAGCCATACCATAAATTTGTGTATGTTGTGCTACATTCTCATTGATTTTCAAAACTTTCTACATTTTTGTGATATATTTTCTGAGCCAAAGATTACCCAGAAGTATGTACTTAATTTTTTAATTATTTAGGGGTCTTAATTATTTAGGATAGTTTAATTATTTAGAGATAGCTCTGCTTTACATTTCTAATTTAATAGCATTGTGTTGAGACAACATAATGAAATTATTTTAAATATTGAGATTTCATCATCCTTTCCCAAGACTATGCTATATTTTGGTAAATAAATTGTGAATATTAGAATTAATTGCCAGCTATGTGTTTTGTAGAATATTTTGAAAATGTCAATTTGGTCAAGTTAGTTGGTGGTTTGTTTAAATCTTCAGTATTTTTATTAGTTTTTTGTATATGCTCTATAAATTATTGAGAGTGATGGTGAAAATTTCCATGGTACTTTTGGATTTATCCTTTTTTAAATAATTCTATCCACTACGGTTACTGCAATTTGAAATTTCTGTTATTAAATTAAATAATAATCTATCAGTAGATTAGTCAAAGTTTAGGAACACAAGTTTAAGGAAATGACACCATTGGTTTTAGGAAATGATTTCAATCAAAGGATTGTGATTGAAATGACTTCTACTATAGGACTTCCTTAAATATATTTTATAATGCAGATACATAATATAGATAATGTTCAGTTTTTGTATATTTGAAATATTTTTATTCATCTTCTTTTTTGGAGAGAGTATTAGACTTAATGTTTTACTTTTTTCGTTTTGTTTTCACTGTCCCATACACCAAACTTCTGTCTTTGTTATTTTTTATATTAACTTTATTGCTACATTTAAGGTGTACAATATAATGACATTTATCATTCATCATTGAAAATTTGCACCTTTACATAATCCATCTTGGTTCTTATTTTTTCCCCACCTTCCTGCCCTCCCTTCTAACTTTATCACACTCTGCCAATGAATGTGTTTGAACAATTTATTTGTTTTTCTTATTTCTTTTATTCTGAGATCATTGAACTTCTTGGGTCAGCAGTTTGTGTATTAGTCAAAATTTGAAATTTCTCATCTGTGTTTCATTCACACATAATTTTATGTCCCCAATTAACATTTTGGCAGTTCAGTTCTGCTGGCAGTGGATTTACTCCAGCTTGCAATGTTTGACAGTCTCCTCTTCAAAAGAATTTTCATGTCATAGAAGGTAACATTTTTAAAATTCCAGGTTCTTTTCCACTATCTTCTGGACTTTATAACTGATTGTAAGAATGTAGAGAAATTCTTTTTTTCTTTTCCTTATAATGTATATTTTTCCTGCTAACATGAAGTTTTTCAGATTTATTTTTTAATGATGTCTGTGTCTTAAGGTAGTATTCTTTGTATTTATTTCACTTGAAGTCACTGAGATTTCGAATCCATGAGGCAATAATTTTTCAGGAATTTTGACACTTCATATTTTACTTCTTTAAATATTTTCCAGTCTCCTTCATTTTCTTGACAGTCCCGTTACAGGTTTATTAGTTCACTTAACATTTTCTACAAATCAATAAAGTTCTAATTTTTCTGTCATTTTTATCTTTGTCTTATATCTATAAATTTTCTTTTTTGAAACTTCAAATAAATATTGAATTTCATATATTTTTATCTCTAAAACTTCTGCTTCTCTCTTATATATTCCATTTATTGTCTTATTACAACAATGTTGAATCAATGGCGTGTATTTTCAATGGATTTTTAAATTTATTTATATCAGATGGACCATCCCTTTACTTAGTGGTTTGGTGACATGTTTTACTCCTTATTATCCCCAGCAGTAAATTGTTTTGAAGTTTGAGTATTTGGTTTTTCCTCCTTTGTATGTAATGGACTTTGTCTCCTGCCCCAGTGATGGTCAGTTAATCTTCAGTTCACTCAGTTTGACCTTTTCATGACTTCAATAGGATAGTTTTTTTTTAACTTTTTTATCAGTGCATGTCTGCACTACATAATGTTGTACTCCTGTGGAGAGTTGGTGCACACCTCAGTTCTTTGGTCATTCCCATCCCTTCCTCCCCGCTCCATCTCTTAGTCTCCTTCACTTTTGCAAAAGATCTATCTCCCTATTTCCTGTTTTCTGTCCTTTATTCTTTTTATGTATATTTGGGGTTCCTCATAAAAGAGAAACACTGTGATATTTAAGTTTGTGTGTCTGATTTATTTTACGGAACATTAAGATTTTATGGTACATCCATTTCCTACAATGAACTCAAATTTGTACTTCTTTATGGCAGGGTGGTACTCCACTGTGTATGGCACCACTTTTGCTTTACCTGTTCATCTGTTGGTGGACCTATAGGTGGATTCAAAGATTTGACCATCAGGAGTTGTTGCCTTCGTTACTTTCTCATCACGGAGATGCAATACTTGATACACACAATTTAAGGAGCAAAGGTTCATGTGATTCACTGTAGAGGTTTTGGTTTATAGTCACATGGCTCCAGGACAGACAGGCATGGCAGGCAGGAAGAGTTCATGGCACAGCAGTGCAGTGCAAAGGAGGGCAGAGATCAAGGGAGGAGACAGAATGCATGTTTCCCGTCATACCTACAATCACCCATCGCTTCCCATCTTCCCACCAGGATTTACCTACCAACATTAGCCCAGCTATAAACCCATCAGGGGACTAATCCAGTATCCCACACCCATGACCCAATCACCTCTCAAAAGCCCCCTTGAGACTTTGCGGGGACATCTAGATATAAACCACGGCAATTGTGCTGCTATAAACATGGGTATGTATGACATCAGAAGACTAAAATAAAATCATGCTTTCTAGTATAGGTTTTTATCATATATAACATATATCTTTTTCACACAGATTCGGTTTATGTGTTTAAGGCTAATAAATATAGAAGGGCTTACTTTTAACTCCATATCTCGGATGCCTGGTTTGAGATTTCACTTCTGCAAAATAGTCAGAGGTCAATCTTTTCTATCGCTGGGGTTTCATTTCTTTGTCTTTAAATCTGAGGGGCAAAACAAATCACTGAAAGACTACATTGAAATTATGCAACTGATTTAAATATATTTTGGAAGTAACTACACAGGACATAAACATGACCAAAAATAGATGCTAATGTTAATGACACTGAATTATTCCCTTTAAAATGGCTAATTTTCTGTTACTGCAAATTTTGCCACACTAATAATAATAATTTTTAAAACTTGGTACTTAAGAAAATTCTACTTTTCACAAGACAAATTTGTTTCAAACTCATCATCTCTGACAAACACAAAAATTAACTTTTGTTAAAAACTTACTCTAAGAAACACCCCATGCCCAAAGCTTTCCAGCAAACAGGGGACATAATATGTAAATTATTACAGCAGTAACTACTATGGTTTTCTTTTCATTAAGTTTGTTGGTACATTTTAGGCATGCATTATGATTATATTTTAAATGCATGATAAATATATATTATTATGACTACATATGATATATATATATTTTACATATATATATATGTATAATTTGAAGTATATATAATCTTACTAAAAATAGCCTAAAAATGCTTTGGTTTTAGAAATGACCAAACAACTAATTTATTCACTGGACCAATAGTTATTATGTAATAAGCAAATCACCCTTCTGGGAACTGCTGATAATTTACTTAATAAAACAAACAAAGACATCTGCCTTTCAGAACTTATATTCTAGTGGAAGGAAATAGCATGAAAAAAAAATCAATGAATTGATTACCCAGTCTTGCACGGCAGATGGTGACGAATGCCATGAACAGAAGCAACTAGGAAGCAGGGTTGTGGGTATAAGAATTTGTACAGGATCTGAACGAGGTGAGGAGCAAGCGCAGAAGAATTTTTGCCAGAGAGTAGGAATGAACACTGAGTACTAGGAAGGAGGACAGAGTGACAAAAGGAAGAAGAGAAAAGGGCAGATGGGAGGAAACTAGTTAGAGAGCCAAAGGGAATTTGTAAGGCAGAGAAGAGGAGCTTCATAAGACATGTAAAAACTTCATTTTACTCACAGGCAGACAGCTGCCTGTTTTGTTGAGAATGGCTTTTATGGAGAAAAGGTCAAAGACAGAAGCAGGAAGATCTTTGAGAAAGCCTTCACCAAGCGTGACGACGATGGCCTAGACCTCAGGTGGCAGACTTGGATAGGAAGTCTTCTCAGGAAATCAGATTCTGGGTGGATTCTGAAGGTGGGGTTAAGAAGATTTGCTGACACATTTGTTGTAGGTTTAAGAGGAAGGGATGGTCAAAAGCAACTCCACATGAGTGAACTGCAGGACATTATACCGATTCAAAAAGCAGGACTTGTATAGCACTGCTCCTCCTACTCACACATGGAATCCATCGCAGTGCAATCCAGAAAAGCAGCAATCAGCGTGGTGACTGCCAGAGTCTGGAGGTAGGAGAAATGGTAAAGATGTTGGTCAAAGGGCACAGTTTCATCATAAGATGATTAATGGTGACCACAGTTCTTAATACTGTAATTTTATTTCAAATTGAATAGAAGAGTAATTTTGAATCTTGCCACATATAAATGGCAATTGTGCAGTGATGGGTGTGTTAATTAATTTGATTGTGATAATCTTCATAAATGTGTACACACATCAACTAAACACACTATGTGCCTGGAGCATACGTAATCCCTTTTTGTCAAATAAAACTTTTAAATTACTAAAATATTTTACACAAAGCCTTTTGGCCTGAGAAGTTACCATGAAATGGAGTTGGAAAGACTATCTGGATGTCTGATTTGGGTAAGTTCAGTTTTATACCTCAAATGGAAAAATCCCTTCTATTAGTACATCAGGAAAAGAAAAGCTTGTATAAATATTTTAATGCTAAATTTATTGAGACATCATGAGATTAATACAAGTTACCTTTGGCATTTAAATTACAAGAGCTGTTCAAAGTGGTGGCCATTAACCTCCAGATATTTAGTAGTAAGGCAAACTGCTGAAGTGTGCATGCGTTTTTTTGCCTCTCTTTATATAGATATATAAAATATGTATATGAAGTTTCATGTAAATGAAATTATATTTGATTGCTATATGAAATTTTGTTATGTTTTAGATATATATATATATATATATATAATAAAATTTCATTTAGATTGCTAAGGTAATAAAGACACAAGTATAAAGATGGGATACGACATTTTAAAAGAAATCTAAAGTAAGAATAAGCCTAGAGGGAAAATCTCTTGAGATCTATTGTTTTTGACAAGCTGCTATCTATTGAAACACACTTCTGTGAAGGCAGTATAAAGCACATATCATATTCATAGAAACATTCAGTGCTTATCTTTTTTATTTAAGTATTTCTTCTGTGCTGGAGATTGAACTCAAAGAATTACTTGGGCTAATACTACATTGTACTCCTGACCAGGCTCTTTTTATTTTAACTGATGGATGAAAAAACATAAACACTGTACATATTCATTGGGCCACATGCTGGTTCAATACCTACAGACATTGTGCAATGTTAAAATCAGGTTAAACATCTATTTTCTCAGACTTTTCATATTTCATTAATATGAACATTCAAGCTTTTATCTTTTGGCTTGTAAAAGGTGCAATGTACTGTTCCCTATTGTCTTCTTATACCAGAGGTCGTACTCTATCTAATGATAACTTAGTATCCCTTTATCTCTCTTTTCCTGCTCTCCCCTCTATTCTCCCCTGCTGGCATCTGCTATTCCACCCGAACTTCCATGAGGTCGGCGTCTCCATACTCACCACAGGAGCTTAATCACGGCATGTTTGTTCCTCTGAATTTAGAGTACTTCACGCAAAGTGATCTTCAGTACTATCTATTTTTTTGCAAGTGAGAAAGTTTTCAGGGAAGGATAATGGTCCTTCTGGTAGATCTGACACTTGTTTATCCATTTTCAGTTTGTAGACACTTAAGTTGCTTACATTTCATGGCTATTGTGATTGGTCCCTGTGACCATTAATTGTGCTTTGTCAACTTGACTTGAGTAACACTGCCTAAGAGAATTAGTAAAGGACTTGTGTGGGTGTGTTTGCTCATGCCTGACATATAGACCAGAAAATTGAGGGAGGAAGATGCATCCCAGACGTGTGTAGTACCCACCGGTGGGCGTGAGAGCTGAAGGGAATAAGAAGGGAAAGAAAAAGGACGTGTGCCCGTTTTAAACGAGCTCCAGTATTTGCTTTTGCCATTGGGCATTGGTCTCCAAGTTTCTTCAGTCTTCTAACTCAGATTTACAGTAGCTACTCTCCAGTGAGCCTTCAGGCCTCTGACCATTGAGTGGTGCTGCATTCCTACTCTTCAACTTCCATCTACTTGGGCTGAGCTGTAGCTGCTGCATCCTTCAGCTTCCCGCTCTATAGACAGCCACTGTAGGTTATTCTATTCTGCCTCTGATCTTGAAATTTTAAATATTTAGGTTTTATTTTAAGATCAGGTTTAGGTTTAGATTTAGTATTAGGATAATCTGATCTGCTAGAACAGTGATGACAACCTTTAAAGCTTTCAATGAAAGGCCAGGTGTGGTGGCACACGCCCATAATCCCAGCACTTGGGAGGCTAAGGCAGGAGGATCACTGTGAGTTTGAGACCAGCCTGGGCTCCATAGTGAGTTCCAGGTCAGTCTCAACTACATAGTGAGATCCTGTCTCAATAAACCATAAATAAATAAATTAAATTAAGCTTTCAATGATAACAAACAGCTCACTCCAGCATGAGTCCCATTAGTTCACCACCACTGCCCTTGAAAACTCTAAGTAATACAGTGAAGAATAGAGGATGTGCTTTGACACAGTGGTTTCAACTCCTTTAAAATGATAGATACTCCGTATCATAATATCAGGATTTCTTTTTTAAATTAATATTTATTGGTATGTTTTGGACATACGTAATAGACATACACATTTATCTTAGGGAATTTTTGCTGGTCTGTAATATTTCTTAATTTGTTTTTCCCAATCCCCTCTCCTCCCTGCAATCTTTCTTTTCCTCCCTAAATACAAAACTTTGCTTCCACAGTTTTCTTTTCAGTCTCTTTTTATCCCCATACTTCTTTGTTCTATCATAGCTCTACCTCTAATTTTCTGAGGAAATTTCATGCTGATTTCATAATGCTTATGTGTACTCATTTACATCTCCATGAACAATGTGCACATACTCAGCAGCATGTGTTTATCTTTTCCTCTTTTGATAATGGCTGTTCTTATTTGAGTGAGATGGGTTTCATTGTGGGTTTGATTTGTATTTCTCTGATGATCAGTGATGTTGAACATTGTTTCACATTCTTGGGAATTTATGTTCCTCCTTTGGAAAAGTGCTTTGGCTTTAAGGACTATAGTAATTTCCAAATGTCTACACATAGTACAGGTTTGCTTGCATTCTGATTTTTGCCTGTGCATAAATTTTCTCAGTATGCTCCACAGAACACTGGCAGCCTTCTTAAGGTTAGGCAGATTTCTAACTCATATTTAATTTGATTAAAGAAAGCTACTGCATAAATAGTGTCTCGTTCAGATGTTACCTAGTATCTTTTAACTCTATAATACTTAATTTCCCTAGATTTTTTATGAGTGTCCTAGATCTGCTTTGAACCCATGATTCAACATGTGGCCAAATCAGTAATGTAGCATTCAGGTTATGCTTAGATTGCTTTATTGTATTCTGTTCTTTCTTGATAAAATCATTTCAATGTTCTGTGTGTGTGTGTGTGTGTGTGTGTGTGTGGTATGGGGGATTGAAATCCGGTCCTTGGGCTTGCAAGGCAGGCTACCGAACCTCTCAGCTAAATCCCCCGCCCTTTTCAATGTTCTTTTATCTGTTAAAGAAGCCTTACAGAAATATTTTAAAAATTAAGGAACTCTGAAGATTATCATCATCTTTGTCTCTTACAACAAAAAACTACAGAGTACCTATAATCAATAAATTATTTCTCTTCTGAATAATGAAAGTCTGAGATCAGAGTGTTATTATAAACAGGCTCTACTGAGAGTCTTTTTCCAGGTAACAAACTGCCAATTTCTTACAAACTCTATTATTTTTTAAAAGATGTGTAAATATTCCTTAAGTTTTCTGAAAATTCTCTTTCATTGTGAGATAATTGATGTATTGTTTCTCTTGCCATGACTGCAGTCAAAATCCATTTTTTTTGTTTTCTTTTATGGAACATACTGGGGATCTGACTGAAAGCTTTGATGGTAGGAAGTGCTCTCCCACTAAGCTAGATCACACGTCCTTTTTGTTTCGTGACAAAATTTTATTAAGTTGCCTAGGCTGGCCTTGAACTTTCAATCCTTCTACATCAGTCTCCTAAGTAGATGGGATCACAGGTATGCTCCATCATGTCGCCACATAAATTAGCCACTATGGCCTATTTAAACAAAAAATTCTTAGGATAAAATCAAGAGGAAACTTGCAAGCTAGATGTGGAATAGAATAGAAAAAAGGACTCTGGGAATTTTGAAATTAACACAGATAATTTCTATATGGTATTTTCAGGTGGTTAAATTGGTTTCAGATATTTTAAGTCCATATTTAAAACAAATTTCAAGAAGAATGATTCACATTACCTCATTTGTCTTCTAAACCCACTGGGTGGTAATTAGAGGATCTGGTGGTGTATTTTGGTGTAACCACAAGACTACATGTGTGACTAGAAGGCTCCTCCAAATGAAACCAAGTTGTTGTCCTGAGTGTTTGAAAGCCAAAGCAACAGACACCCATTACAGAAGAATTTCTATTATTGTTTCTCATCCATAATTGTAAGGCAAATCATTAAAATTACAAGAATATATATCCATTTGGTTTTAAGAAATTATGTGTCTACAAGAATACATTTATCCTTTCATTAACATTTCCTGTGGTTATCTCTGTCATTCATTTAGATTTAATTATATAATTTGTAAGAATTTACACTTATATCTCTTTTTATAAACTGGCTTTGTTCCTTGTTATAAGGAATTCCATTGGCTCAGAATTATTCAAAGCTCGACTATAATTTTTTTCAAACATTTTCCTCCTATTTAGTATGTGGATAATTCAGTCTGAATCTTTTGGCTCTGGTAGATAAAAAATGGTTTGACCATATGTAGGATTAGGTAGCAATTCTGTTTTCTTGATAGTTTTTTGTTGTCTTATTTGTATTATAATCTCCAGTGATGCCAATTTCAAACTATTATCACTTCTTTTGTAGATTACAAAAAATTTGTAAGTTATTTTACTGATTAGCCTTTAAAACATTTTCCATTAAACGTGGCTTTCTCTTATGTTTAGAATAAATCATTTAAATAAACTCTAAAATTATGTACATGATGGATGATCAAGTAGTGAAAAGATGAGCACCTTCCAAAACAATTGGAGCATGGTTATTGCACCCTGAGGTGACAACTGTTGGATTCTGTTGGAGTCTTTCACAATGGATAGGGTATTAAAACATGGCTGCATTTTAAACTACAATTTTATATAAAAATTGTTATATACCCCAATTCCTCCTGATATTCCTTGTCAAAATCTTTTTAACTAAATTAACATCAGAATTTTCTCAAAAATAAATATATTCTACTATTTAAATGTCTGAGAGTCCCCAAGAATGAAATGCTGGCCTGCTTTGCTGTGGACATATGTTAAGGATGCTTTCTTGTATATTTCAATATTTAATATATATATATTACACATGGTATGTGTGTCAAACTCAAACTTTCTTTATCTCCCCACAGTTATAAAAGTTTTTTTAAATAATCATTTCAAAAGAGTAAATTGAACACTCTGTAGATATTAGAATTTATGCCACAATTGTAGTGCATCATCTCAAGGACTATGAAAGTCATCTAAGAAAACATTTAGCATGTTGCGTTTAATAAGGATCCTTATCATTCAATATTCCCATCTATGCCTGTGTTCTCCAACATCTCACCAAATGCACAATGCTGAAAAAGGATTTATTTTTAAATCCAGTTTTTATTTTCTGTAAGAACATTTTTGCATTGCATCATGATTACATTTCTTATGGGGCTGTTGTATGACTAATCTTAATTGTTTTTATTTCTCCTTTTCCCTCTTTCTTTGCAGAAGATCTATCTCCCTATTTCCTATTATGTATTTGACTTTTATCATCCTTTTTATTTATATATTAGGTTTCTCATATAGGAGAAACCACACAATATTTAAACCCGTATGTCTTATTTATTTCACCAAGCATTATGGAATCAAGGTGCATCCATTTTCCCACAAATGACTTGTTTTCCTTCCTAATGCTGCAGTAGTACTCCAAATAGAAATTCCACTCCACCCAGCCATTCTCCTCCCTGTGCCTTGTGAAAAGAATTAAAGACATCATATTATAGTGACAACTGCATGCTCATATTTATTGTAGCAGGATTTATCATAGCTGAATCTTAGGAGTAGCTTATGTCCACCAACAGATAAATGGACAAAATATGTATTTGTCTGGGGTCCACACTGTTTCTTTCTGCCAATGAAATTTATCCTTTGGATCTTGATCTTAAAGCTGAGGCTGGCAAGCAAAACTGGTTATAAAGGTAGTCAATGGCCAGTTTTCCTATCCATGATCTACTTAGTAGGTGTAGACGTGCGGTCATGGTGGAGGCTGAAGTAGTAATATCATTAGCAACAATGGAAGAGGAAAACAGTTGTAACAGAGGTAATTGGTTTCCTCAACCTAGTTTACAATTGCACTGACACTGAAACCTATTGGAACCTTTGCTCTAACAAGTCTAGGGATTTTCTAAGATTATTTTCCTTAAAATTTTTCTTATTGAAGCAGCTGAAGTGATTTCTGTTTCTGAAGGTGAATTTTAAGTCACACACAAACACACACACACACACACACACACACACACACACACACACACAAAATGAACACACCAGAGTTTGTGAGCATGCATGTCATCAAATATGAAATTGCATTCTTGGTTTACCACAAATTTCCATTATCACGTTGCTGAACTGCAACATTCTCAAATTATAATATTTATTTTAGCATTAAGTTTGTTGGCATATTTTAGGTATGCAACACAGTTGGATTCAACACTGGGATCTTGTACCTTTACATAACATATTTTGATTCTTATTTCTCTCCATTCCCCTGTCCCCTCCATCCTTCCCTGTTTAAAAAACTTTGTTGGCCGGGCATAGTAGCACACACCTGTAATCCCAGAACTCGGAACTCCGGAGGCTGAGGCAGGAGGATCACTGTGAGTTCAAGACCCGCCTGGGCTACATAGTGAGTTCCAGGTCAGTCTTGACTACATAGTGAAACTCTGTCTCAAAAAAAAAAAGAAAAGCGTGTAAAAAACTTTGTTTCTTGGGGATTTAGCTCAGTGGTTTGGTGGCCTGCCTCGCAAGTGCAAGGATTCGAGCAGTACCAAAAAAAAAAAACAAAAAAACCTTTGTTTCTTTTTTGTTGTTGTTTTTCTCATAATTTTTTCCTTCTTATGTTTCCCCTAACCCTCCCACTTCCCCTACTCCTTTAGACCTTTTCTTCCTATTACACAATCAGTTATACATTTTGATCCTTATTTATACTTTTAGTTTTTCATATGAGAGGAACTATTCTGTATTTACATATGTGTGTCCTATTTATATCACTTTAGATTATGGCCTCGATGTTCATCTACTTAGCTATAAATCCCTCTAATTTCTTGTTCTTTATAGCTGAGTAGTACTCCATTTTATGTATTAAAAAAAAATCTTCTTTATCCAATCTCCAACTGATGGACAATTGAGCTGTTTCCCAGTTTTAGCTATTACAAATTGTGCCTCTATAAACATGGGTGTTTATATCACTGTGGTATGATTCTTTCAATTATTTTGAGAAGATACCCAGCATAGGAATAGCTGGGTCAAATGGGACTTCTAGTCCTAGTTGTTTGAGATATCTCCATATTGATTTCCACAGTGGTTTCACCAGTCTGCACTCTCATCAATAATGGAGAAGGGTTCCTTTCTCCCCACAACCCCACCACCATTTGTTATTGGTTGATTTCTTGATAGCAGCTATTCGTTCTGGGGTGAGGTGAAATCTCAGCGTTGTTTTCATTGGCATCTCTCCAATGACCAGTGATGTTAAACATTTTTTCAAATGTTTATTTGCTGCTATTATTTCTTTGTCTGAGAAATGTCTGTTTGTTTCAGATGCCCATTTTTAAATTGGATCTTTATATTTTGGGGGTCTGAAATTTTGAGTTCTTTATATATTCTAGATAGTATTCCTTTGTCTAAGGAGTAGCCAATAATTTTTTTTCCCATATTGTAAGCTGTCTCTTGTTCTGCTGGTGGTTTCTCTTGCAGTGCAGAAGCTTTTTGAAAAGATGAAATCCCAGTTGTTGATTCTTTGTGTTAGTTCCAGTGCTACTGAGGATTTGTTCATAAAGTCTTTTCTTATACCAATGTCTTCAAGAGTTTTAGCTAACTTATCTTCTCACAAGTTTAGTGTTTCTGTTTTAATGTTTAGATCTTTAATCCACTTCTACTTTAGTTTAGTGCATAGTGAAAGATAGGGGTCTAGTTTTAATCTTTGGCAAGCTGAAATCCAGTTTTTCCAATATCACTTATGAAAGAGGTTATTTTTCCTCCAGTGATCTTTGGCAAGCTGAAATCCAGTTTTTCCAATATCACTTATGAAAGAGGTTATTTTTCCTCCAGTATCCTCACTGGATGGTTTGCTCTTTTGTCAAAGATGAGGTGGCTGAGTATGTCTAGAGTTGTTGCTGCACCCTCTAATCTATTCCACTGAACCATGGGTCTGTTTCTTTGCCAGTATCATGTTTTTGTCAGAGTGGCTTTGTAGCACAGTTTCAAATTGTTGATTATGACATCCCCTCCCAGGTCTCTGTTGCCTAGAATAGTTTTTACTGTTCTAGGTCTGTTATTGCATCAAATGAATTTTTTTATTGTTTTCTCTATTTCTGTGAAATATACTATTGGGATTTCAATAAGGATTGCATTGAATCTGTATAACAGTTATGTAAGTATGGTTATTTTCACTATATTGGTTCTTCTTACCCAGGAACAAGCGATGTCTTTCCATTTTCTTATAGCCTCTTCAATTTTTCAGTGTTGTAGCTCACAGTGTAGAGGTCTTTTGCTTCCTTAGTTAGATTGACCTCTAGATATTTCATTTTTTGGATGCTATTGTGAAAGGAATTGTTTACCTAAATTTTCTCTCTATGAGTCTGTTATTTGTTTACAAAAAGGCTATTGATTTTTGAGTATTGACTTTATATCCGGTGACTCTACTGAATCTGTCAGTTAAGTCTAGAAGTCTTTTGGCAGAGTTTTTTAGGTCTTCTATGTAGGGTATCATAACGTCAGCAAACAATGACAGTTAAACTTCATTCTTTTCTATCTTTATTCCCTTTATTTCTTTCTCTTATCCAATTGCTGTGGCTAATGTTTCCAAAACTATTTTGAACAGAAGGGATGATAGTGGATATTCTTGTCTTGTTCCTGATTTTAGCATCAAGGTTTCAGTTTTTGACCATTTAGAATGATGTTGGCTGTTGGTTTGCTCAAAGATAGCCTTTATCAAGTTGAGATAAAGACCATCTATTCTAATTTTCTGCAGGGATTTTATCATGAATGGGTGTTGAATTTTGTTAAATGCTTTCTCTGCATCTATTGAGATGGTCATATGGTTTTGTCCATGACTCTGTTGATATAGTATATTGCATTTATTGATTTACATATTTTGAACCATCCTTGCATAGCTGGGAGAAATCCAGCTTGGTCAAGATGTGTGATCTTCTTGATGACCCTCTGTATTCTGTTTGCCAGTATCTTATTGAGGATTTTTGCAACTATATTGATTAGGGAGATTGGCCTATAGTTCTCTTTTTTTGTTGGATCTTTCTCTGATTTTGGAATCAAAGTAACACTTGCTTCTCAGAATGAATAAGGAAGTATTGCTTCCCTTTCAATTTCATCGAAAAGCTTAAAGAGTAGGGGCAATAGTTCTTTAAATGTCTTTTAAGATTCAGCAGTGAAGCCATCAGGACCTGGGCTTTTCTTTGTTGGTAAATCTTAAATTACATTTTCAATTTCACTGATTGTAATTGGGGTTTTTAGAATTTTTATATTGTAATCATTCAACTTAGGCAATTCATATGTATCTAGAAATCTGTCTATTTCTTCTCTTTTTTTCACTTTATTAGAGTATAGGTTCTCAAAGTAGGTATTGATGATGCTCTGGATTTCTGATGGATCTTTTGTAACTTTACTTTTTTCATTCCCAATTGCATGGATTTGAGCCTTTTTTTTTTTTGATAAAGTTGGCCAAAGGTTTATTGATTTTATTTATTCTTTCAAAAGACCAACTCTTCAGTTTGTTGATTTTTTATATCATTATCTTCCATTTCATTGATTTCTGGTCATATCTGTATAATTTCCTCCCTTGTATGAACTTTGGGTTTGACTTGCTCTTCTTTTTCTAGGAATTTAAGATTCATCATTAGGTTCTTTATTTTAACTTACTGTTTTCCTAGTGTGGGCATTCACTACTATGAATAACCCACATAGAACTGCTTTCCTTGTGTCCCATAAATTTCTGTATGTTGTATTGGCATTATCATTAAATTGTAAAAACTGTTTAATTTCCTCTGTGACCCATTTGTTTTTCAGGAGAGTGTTATTCAATTTCCATGTGTTTGTGAAGTTCTTGCAGTTTCATATGCTATTGATCTCCAGTTTAATTGCACTGTGGTCTGACAATATACACAGTATAACTTCAATGCCTTTGTATTTACTTAAACATGTTCTATGAACTAGTGTATGGTCTGTTTTGGAGAATGACCCATGTGCAGCAAAAAAGATTGTATATTCTGATTTTGTGAGATGGAAAACTCTGTAGATGTCTGTTAGGTCCATTTGTTCAAAAGCTTGGTTCAGTTCTAGTATTTCATTGTTGATTTTTTTTGTCAAGATGATCTCTTTGTGACAGTGTAGTACTGAGGTCCCCCACCACAATTATATTAGTGCTTAATTGTGTTTTCATGTCCCTTAATATTTGTTTTACATGGTTGGGGGCATTACTACTTAGTGCATATATATTTATGATGTCAGCTCTTCCTTTTTGGATTGTTCCCTTTACAAGGATGTAGTGACCGTCTTCATTAATTAATTAGTTTTAGTTTGAAATTTAGATTGTCTGCAAATGAGATAGCTATCTCTGCTTTTTTCTGGGTTCATGTCACATGAAGAACTGTTTTCCATCCTTTTACTTTAAGTCTATGATTTTCTTTTTGAGCTAGGTGCATTTCTTGTATAGAGCGTATTGTTGGATTTTGTTTCTTAATCCATTCTGGTAGTCTATTTCTTGTTTGTTTGTTTATTTGCTTTTTGGTACCAGTGAATGAACTTGGGACCTTGTGCTTGTGAAGTAGGTAGCAGAACCACTGAGCTAAATCCCCAGCCCATGGTAGTCTATTTCTTTTCATTGGTGAATTGAAGTCATTAACATCGATGGTTATAACTGATATGCATTGACATCATTGTCATGGCATTTTCCTGTTGTTGGTGCTTTTTTGTTTTTCTCCCTCTCCCTTTAATTTCTTGCCTTGCCTTAGGAAATATTTTGAATTTGCTCTGTTATGCCTCATGGAGTTGTGACCTTCTCTGTACTTTCCTAGGATATTTTTAAAAATTATTGTGGAGTGTTGGTTTGGTATTCATAAAGTTTCTCAGGTGTTCTTTGTCACAGAAATATCTTTTTTCCCCATCAGTTTTGAAAGAGTTTTGCAGGATACATCAGCCTAGGCTGGAGGTTGTTTTCTAGGGCTTGAAATACCTTAGTCCAGGCTCTCCTTGATGTAAGGGTTTGTGCTGAAAATTCTGCTGTGATTCTGATGGGCCTTCCTTTGCATATGATTTGTTTCTTTTCTCTACCTGCTTGTACTAATTTGTTCTTCTGTTGGGTCTCTGGGATCTTGACTATTATATTTCTAGGTGTAAATTTTTTTTTTTTTTTATCATGCCTAGTTGGAGTCCTATATGTCTCACTTATCTGTATGTCAAATTCTTTTGCTCTGTTTGGGATGTTTTCTGTCATTAATTCTATGAACAGTTTTTTGTTTTTGTTTTTGTTTTGTATCATCTGTACTTTCTCCTGCCTTTTCATGGACTCCTATCAATTTGTATTATTCTTCTTTGCTTCATCTAGGAGCTGTTGGGTTGATTTTTCAATGTCCCTAACTATTTTTAAGAGATCTCTCTTTTCATTGTCACTGACCACCATCCTGTAGTTTATGTTTGATATTTTGTCTTCAGGTTGGCTCAGTCTGCTGTGTGTACTTTGAATAATTTTTTATTTATCTATTTTATTTATTTATTTATTTATTTATTTATTTATTTATTTATTTATTTTGGTACCAGAGATCGAACTCAGCTCCTTGCACTTGCAAGGCAGCCAGCGGAATCTCTGAGCTAAATTCCCGGCCCTCAATAGAATTTTTAATCTCCTGTATATCAGTTTGAATATATTTCATGGACTTCATTTCTTTCCTGTGTTGGGCATTTATGGTTTCCATTTCTTTCCTATGAGTTTAGCATTCATTGCTTATAATATTTATAAAAGATGTTTTATATTATTGTTAGAATGCAGGTATGAAATATTTTTAAGATGCCTGTACCAGATCATAGCAGTAAATAAATTGAGGCAGGTCAAATGGAACAATTTTTATCATGATGTGAAAATATAAGTTAAACAATATGTAAACTAGTTTCTATAAAATTTAAATATTTTTGTGGTTTATACAATTTTTCACTTTTCCAACTTTCAGTAGGTTCTTAAAAAACAATAAAAGAGCAAAAACAGATGTGAAATTTTCATGAGTTCCAGAATATCATTATGACAGGTAATAAGTAAACTAAAGACAGTAAACAGGAAAATACACTTGCATAAGTAAGTAGAGTTTTGTTAATGTGTGCCCAAATGGCTTATATTACTAGAGAGTAAACAATATTCAACTTAGATGTGATAATTAAAATGCATATTCATTGCATTCATGGAAAATTGAGTCACTTTAGGTAAATTATTTCATTTTAGTATGACAGAACCTAATCAAGATATAGGTGTCATTCTGAGTGAATTAAAATGAATTTGTCTAAATATTCAATTTGTTTGTAAATGAACTATTTGTTTGAAAAGATTTTTCTTAATTTCAAAAATCTTTCCACTAGAAAAAATATTTTTCTCTATTTATATAATCCAAATTTTCCTTCATGTTGAACATCTGCATGAATTCAATTTCTTTGAATTGATTTTACTATAAATATATTTTACTGAAGTATTTACTTTTTTAATGTATTTTCTTTACTTGATATACTAAATGAAGGAAAATAAGATTACAATTTAGAAATTATTTCACAATCATAACAAGCAAATATAAATATATTCTCCTAAGTTATACTAAGATGCTATTTTGCGGTAAGCTTTTGGCTAAAGCAAGTTTGATAACTGATTTCTCCATTGTTTGACCATATTCAACATTATAACTTCAAAATCAGACAGTATACTGGAGAATATAATAATAATCATAATAATCATAATAATAATGAGAACAATTAATTTTAGGTAAAATTAGTACTTTCAAAATTGGAATTTTGACAATTCATTCAGGCAATATTTTCTCAGACTTTGATTAATTCACAGGTTAAGATTTTTAAGATTTCCAAGGTTAAAGTATTTTTCAAAATTAGATTTTAGTGTTTATTATATTTTCATTATTTATTCATAATAAAAAATAATGATTTTCAAAATATTTCATTTTTATTTAAAAATATTGCCATGTAAAACTGCATTTATTCTCACAGTTGTAGATTGACTAGCTAGTTGAGTAACATATGCAATATCTTTTTTTCCTATTGGTCTTTTTTTTCTGATGATGATTTTCTGATTTCAATCTGCCAAAGATTAAAACTAGACCCTTATCTTTCACCATGCACTAAACTAAAATCCACATGAGTTAAATATTTAAATATTAAAAAAGAGACACTAAATTTCCTGGAAGATAAGTTTGGCAGAACTCTTGAAGACATTGGCATAGGAAAATACTTTATGAACAAATCCTCAGTAGCATGGGAACTAGCACAAAGAATTAACAACTGGGATCTCATCTTATTAAAAAGCTTCTGCACTGCAAAAGAAACCATCAACAGAACTAAGAGACAACCTACAATGTGGGGAAAAAAATTATACCAGCTGCTCCTCAGACAAAGGACTATTATCTAGAATATATAAAGAACTCAAAAAGATCAGCCCCCCCAAATATAAAGACCCAATTCAAAATTGGACATCTGAAATGAACAGAAATTTCTCAGACAAAGACGTAAAAGCAGCAAGTAAATATATGAAAAAATGTTCTACATCACTGGTCATTCCAGAGTTGCAGACATACCATTAAATTTTTACAACAAATTATTATGCTTTGGAAGATGAATAAAAAATTGCAACAATGAAATATGCCATTATTAATTAATATTTTTGTGAAAATATATGTGGCAGAGAAGGTGAATTTGTCTTTCAGCAGCAAATTAGATCTTAGATCTTTGATGTCTGTTTGTGTGTATGTAAAGTACATATGTGTGTTGTGTGTGTGTATATATATGAATGCATGTTGTTTCCATTTGATTAAGTTTAAAAGTAGTTGGTGTGCATTTACTACTGAAAATATTTCAGTTGTGATTACCTTTAGTTAGTGTATCTGCAGAAGTTTTAGTGATGTTAATGTGATTTTTTTCCTTCAAAAGATTGGGGTATTCAGACTGAGGAAGCAACAGCACTGCACAGTGTCACTATCTCATCACCTTATTTACTCATTATTAACAGAAACAAATTTGACTTTTTAAGAATAAAGACCTTCAGCTGAGATTGATGAATATGTAAAACATGACAGAAAATCAGGAAAAGTGTGGAAACATCTCCTAAACAGTATTAGGAATAATTCATGTATTTCCACAGCATGACAATTTAGAACACACGGACTCTTGTCATCTACTTTATAGACTTTCAGTGTCATAAAGATTGAATCATTCACTTTCTTTGTTTGTATTTTTACTGCTTTCTTCAACGTTTTTATCTTCTTTTCCTGATAAAAAAAAGAAAAAGGATAATTTTCCAACAAGATCATTGTGTAAAACTACACAGAGAAGGCTGCAGCATAAGAACACAAAGTTCTCAAAATTCACTGCATGATGGGGGGCAGGTAGCTTCTCCGAACTGATGGCCACAGTGTTGAAAGTCACGTGCATTTCCCTGGGGTAGTAGAGCAACAGGACTTCATCTGGAGGATTCTAAGAAGATAAGGAATAATTTATGAGTAATCACAATAAATATACACTTAAGCTACCAATAATCAAAGGAACTACATTCACTGAACTGAGAATAGGTATTATTCTATAGGACTTTATACAAATCACAAAAGTTTAACATTTCCTTCTTTAACTGGCACTTCACAAACCACATTTTTTGTTTTGTTTTCTACTTTAACAAAGACTCAGTGAAGATTTATCTTGCATGCATTACTTATGTCCTGACTAATCCTGATCAAAGAATAAGAATAATGATAGGTAGATGTGTGTGTGTGTGTGTGTGTGTGTGTGTGTGTGTGTGTGTGTGTAGAGAAAGGGAGACAGAGAAGAGAGAGAGGATAAATAGAGTAGATTAATAAAAAGAGCTTTATATGAACAAATGCAATGTAAGAAAAATGTACAGGACGTTTTTTTTTTTCAGAGAATAAGAATAAAGAGAGGGAGATGTGTGTGTGTGTGTGTGTGTGTGTGTGTGTGTGTGTGTGTGTGTAGAGAAAGGGAGACAGAGAAGAGAGAGAGGATAAATAGAGTAGATTAATAAAAAGAGCTTTATATGAACAAATGCAATGTAAGAAAAATGTACAGGACGTTTTTTTTTTTCAGCTGCCTGCCTGCCTGCCTGCGATCACCGGCGGCGTGCGCGCAAGCTCCCGGCCTGCGGGGGAGCCCCCGG
>NW_022900915.1:28600070-28651600 GCF_012274545.1 Fukomys damarensis | reverse complement strand
ATTCATAGGAAAATGGATACATATTGAAGATATACTCCTAAGTGAAATAAATAAGTCCCACATGTGTAAATACCAAATAGTTTCCCTGGTGTGAATATTCTGCAACAATGCATAAGATTCTAATAAGATTACTGACATTTAGAAATGGGAGGAAAGGAGCTAAAGGTGTAGGGAAGGTGTGATACGTAGGGGAAGAACAAAAAGGGAAAAGAAAAAAATGTGAGAGAATGAAAAGATGAAAATAAAGTGTTTGTAGATGGGGAGGGGAGGAGGGTGTGAAGGGAGGGCAGAGGTAAGGGGAAAAAATGAGAATCAAGACTTGCCATGTAAAGGTACATGATCCCAACAATGAATGTAACTGTACTGTATCCCTAAATGTACCAATAAACTCAATTAAAAAAAAAAAAAAAAAAAGAAAAATGTACAGGTGCCATATACTTTCGATCTAATAAAAGATTAATATCTTCTGTCATATTCTCCTTAGGGAAATGTATTCAGATAAGGAATATATTTCAAGACAGTAAATTTTGTTAACCTTTGCAATACATGTAATTTTTCTTTTATGCTTTTTTTGGAAAATCTGCTTTTTTATTAAAATGTTTACATTAGAGATACTACAGAGCTCATGATTTACTGCATTTGTTTTAAATATGCTTAGTATTGTAGCCATTGAAAACAACATTTTATGAGACATTGTTCATTACTGAACATAAATTTGTGTTTACTTCAGCCATTATTTGCTCTATTCATTTTGTTTTCTTTCTCTGAAGAGTAATTACCTATGTTACAACTCAGTTTGAATTATTTCTGGCAGTTTAATATGTGATCTTATATTTATATATTTATAACTGGTCATGAAATGATAGTTTCACATTTTATCCAGAACAGTGGAAATATCAGCTCATAGTTCCAGCCCTCTTAGCTCTTGGTCTTGCTATGTTTGCCAGAAATAATATACCTTTTTAAAGACTCATCTTGTACCTAAATAGACAGAAGTAAAAATACCTTAAATTTATAAAAAGGAATTGATACAGTGGTGCAAACATACAAAGAAATAAATAATGCAAAATCCAATGATACAAACCCAGTATATACTGTGTGTACACATAATATGTAAATTATTTCTTGAGTTAGATTATACTATCAGTTCAATCTTTAAATAATTATTTTTGAGGCAAATGCATAGAAAATGAAAGTAAAAATTAAAGGCAAATGGGTAAACACAGAATAAGTCTTAAATACATATTTCTAAATGGAAGTAACCAATCTGAAAGGCTACCTCCTGTTTGATTCTAACTATAGGATATTCTGAGAAAGGCAAAACTATAAAACTGTCAAATGGTCTGCCAGAGGTTGATTGGAAGGGCATGAAGAATGAAATAGAGCACAGAAGATACGGAATTGTTAGAACAGTAAAGTTGTTATCTTTATGACACTATCCTGGTGGATGTACAATACTGTATGTGCTTTCTTGAAAGATAGTTTGTTCAAAACAGTCTGGGTAACACCAAGTTTGAACTCTAATATAAAATGGGGATTTTAGTTAAAAGTTATGTGCCAGTATTGAAATGTTAATTACAAGAAGTGTACTATGCTAATAAAAATGGGGTATATAAGAAATCTACTTGTCATTCACTTTCTTATACGGAGGTGAAGTTACTCAGAGCCAGCTGACTAAAGTGATACTGAAGACAATGGAATTCAGCTATTTGCTCACAATTTTCTTTAGATTATTTTCATTTTGAAGGGCTTGTAATTCATGGTCTGAGAGGAAATTGCCCTGCCCTCCCTTCAACCCCTCTACCCCTCCCTATTTGCAAAGAATTTTATTTGTTTTTTTTTCCTTTTATCATGTTTTATTCCTTTTCCTTCTTTTGGTTCCCTTACCCCTCCCACTTCTCCTTCCCTTTTGAACCTTTTCTTTTGTGTGAGAAACTAAATGTGTAAATAAGGATCAAAATGTATAATAGATGATGTGAAATAGGAAAACAAAATGAACTACATTTTTTACTCATGTATCTGATTTGAAGCAAGCTGGAGTAAAACAAAGAACAAAACAGAAGAAAGATAACAGGAAGGAGGGACCTACATCTTTCTCAAAGGGGATGTGGATGAAGAAAGGGAAGGAAGAGGAGGGAAAGGAAGGATAGCGGATTAAAAACAAAAGGAACTGGGATGCTATGTACATGTACCGATTCCACACAAGAAATATAAACATTAGGCACTGCAAACATATATTAATAAAAAACCAAAGAGGAAGGTGAATACAAAAAGAATATGGCAACTCTGAAACAAGGGATGATGATGCAAAATGAATAAAAACAAAAGGTTTTCCCTCAAAAGGCTAATCTCTTGAGAAAAAGAAAAGACAACATAATAAGGCAGAATTCCCATCTTAAGAGGTTGCAATCAGGAACCTCATGAGGTGGAAACAGAGAAGGTCAACCTGGGATCTGAGCCTTTTGGTTTCACCAGTTAATGTTAAGAACCTACTCTAACTTGATGTCAGTAAAAGCCAGCTAGGAAAATCGACCTTCCATTTCCATCTCACATTGACAAGTCGTAGCTCTCCCAGCCCTCTTATGTGGTCTCAACGGATCACTCTCGGAGAGCCTAGGTCATGAGGCCTCACTCACAAGGTTCACCTGGGCCACACAGGAAGCAGAACTCTCGCCCTGCCCGATAGATCCGAGGAGCCCTACTTTCAAGACTCAATGACCTTGCTTCTGTGTTCATTTGACAGAATGCTGTACAGTAAACCACTTTAAACCTGTGCTTATATAAGGTCCAAAATCTCACAGCGTAGGAGAAAACTAGGTTTGGAAAACACAAACGACTTATGGTGCATGTGAAGAACCCAGGATATCTCAGACTACCAAAAACACAGCTATCAAAGTTCCAAGTATCTTGATGTCAAAGATGCTACTTTTGTATGGCACATTTTGAACAGCTATGATTTAAAATGAAAAAGAAAAGTGTTTTAAACAGCAATTGTAAGAAAGTGTAAAAAATATATTGCATTTCTCAGCACAGGAGCTAGAATAAAAATGGAGAAAAAATAAAATTTCACCAAAAAATTAGGATATCTTAGCAAAGAAATGATATACATGAGGAAAAATTATGTAGAAATTTTAAAATTACAAATGAAACTATTTAAAATAATTCTTATTGTAGCGCTATGTGAATGTATTTCACAACAGAATATAGAAAATATCTAAAATAATAATTGAATTAGAACAAAATACCCAGATGGAAAGCAGAGAAAAATTAACCTGAAAGGAAATCAAATTTACACAGACCTATGGAGTATAACAGAAGATATGACTTTTATATTGTGAGTCTTGAAAGTACAGGAGAAAAAAGGCAGAAATTAAAAATATACTTCCAAGGGAAAAGTGAGTGAAAACTTAGCAAATTTAGAAAAGCAATATAAATTTTTAGACAAAAGACATCAGAATCTAAACATCTCAAAATTAAACTCTAGAAACTACACTAAAAAATGTTGAAAGTAATCAGAGAATAAAACAGCATACATACAGGGAAAAAAACAAACAGAATTTCTCATAAACCACAGAGACCAAAAGGAAGTGGTATTGTAGTTTATAAGTAGTAAAAGAAAATAAGACAAACACAGGATTTTGTACCCAGAAAAAAATATTCTTCATAATGGAAAGGAAATAAAGACACTCCAAGATGTACAAAATTAAAAGGAATTTAATTTACTGTGATCAGAATTATCCTAATAAAATGACTAAAGGAAGATGTCAAATCAAAAAGACAAAGATGTCCCAAGATGGTTAAAAAGCAAGAAACCACATTGCAAGCCAAACTATAGATAATAGGTTTTCTTTATTTTCTTGAGTTTTCTGCATTATAGTTTAAGTTATAAGTAAGAGTTATAATTCTATTTGAGGTTTCCAAGAATATGTAGAGAAAAAAATATTTGATAATTGCATTTTAAGCATTTAATAGGAAAGAGACATAAAGGCAAATACATGTTCATATATCTTACCTGAATTTGTAAAGTATCACCAGTGGTGTCATTTTATATTATATAATACAATGTGTAGGGAAGCCATAAAATTTATATGAAGAGATATTTTAAAAATTGCATATATACAGGGAAATAGAATTCTAAAATTATGTTTGAGTAACCCAGAAGCAGGCAGAAAATAATGCAGGCAGAAATAAAAAGACAAATAATAGAAAAAAGAAAATAAAACAGACATAGCATCATGACAATAATTACATGAAATATACATAGCCTAAATAAAAAATAGAACACAGTTTTGCATAGATGTGAAAAATAAAAACTACAAATGAAACTTATTTTTAATGTAATTATAGATTTCACTGAAATGTAAAATAATGGGAAGTATATCATGTGATTATTCATCACAGTAAAAGAGAAGTGACTATAGAATTATCCAAAGTAGTAAACTTAGTAACAAAATAAATTACCAGTGAGGAGGAAGATATATAAAATAAAGCATATATTATTATTTTCATTCTCCAAGGAGACAAAATAAACAGAAATGTATATGTACTAAAGATGGAGCTATAGAACGTCAGAAGAAAACACTGCTACAACTGATATGAAAATTAGACAAATCTATAATTTTAGTGGGAGAGTTCTAGATACCTCTTCCAAACCCGACAGAGTTAACTAGAAAAGAAGTCACTGGTAAGCATATGGAAGAACTCAACTTCACCATCAACCAAAAGGGTTTTATAGAGCCTCATGGAACACTATAAAACAACAGCAGTTTAATTTAACAGCAGAATAAATACCATGGTGGGCCACATATTGGACCTGTAAAAATACTCAGCAAGTATAAAATTATTGAAATTATTTAGAGTGTACATGTTCTGATCACAATATACCCAAACTAGAAATTAATAGCAGAAAAAAGTAGGAAATATCCAAACACTTGGAAAATAAGCAACATAGTTTTAAATGATCTATCATGAAGACAGAGCCTCAAGTGAAATAAAAATATGGGACTAAATAAAAATGAAAATACAAGTATTTGTGAAACCATCTAAAAGAATACAAGAGGTCAATTCATAGAATTTAATATATAAATAGCATTAAGAAAAGAAAACAAATGCCAAAGAAGTAACACCTCAAAAACCTAAAATAAAAGAAACATCAACCCAAAATAATCCATAAGATGTAGGAAAGATAAAATTAGAAATCAATAAATGGAAACAGTACAAGTAAATTTGAAAATCAATAAAAATATCAATTGTCCTTTGAAAGATCAATATAATTAAATACTTCTAATAAACTAAAATGATTATCATACTGCATATGGCTGATCTAGGAAAAATACTGAAATTTGAAGTTTGAACTGCGGTCTCAGCAGTACATATATCATCTTCACACTATCATACAATTGCAAAATTGTTAAATCAAACAGTAGTCCTTTGAGATCTTTGGTATAATCATTCTAAAAAATAAGTATTTTCTTTACAAAACAAACAGCCTAAATATGCAACTATCTTACCAAGTGTACTACTCAATATTTATCTAGGAGAAATGAAATCTTAGCTTCACACAGAAACTTTCAGGAAAATGTTCACAGCCACCTTGTCCATGATAGTCCCAAACGGGAAACAATGCAGATGGACTTCAAAGGGTGAATTGCTGAAACGGATATGTTTCAATACTGTTGAACATTACTCATCGGTAAAAAGGAGCTATTAATATACACAGCCTACATGAATCTCCAGAGAATCTTGGTAAAAAAGGTTAAAAACCAGAAATTACATAATGTAGGGTTCCATGAACATAAATTTCTTGATATGACAAAATTATAACAAAGGAAAAGATATTATTGGTTGCCAATGGTTAAGGGAAGATGAGCGCAAAGGGAAGTCGTGTGACTAGAAAGGACAACAGGAGCGTGTCTGTGTCAACGCCAAAATTCCGGTCGTGATATTGTCCTACAGCTGGAAGGCTTTGTGTAGCAAAATGGATTGTGTGTACGTGGATCTGTCTGTATTATATTTTTCAATGATATGTCATTCCATAATTATTTCAAAATATTGAATAATAGAGTATGATAATTGTTTCAGAATTTCATACATATTTTACTGTGGTATTTTGGGCTTTGAGATCAGAATTTCTTTCCAAATTTTAATTGCAGAAAAGGATGAGGACATCAGAGATTAACATAATCTGCTTTTTTATCATTTCTATCAGTTGTTTTGTTTTTATCCTATGTAATAGAACATAGAAATTAGTAGGAAGGGAAAAGAAGATTAACAAAATTATAGCTGCAGTTGGATAAATCACATTAAATATAGACAGCATTACTCAGGAAAAATATTGCTTTAAAATGGTTATTTTTCAATATGATATGAATAACTCATTAAATTTTAAAATTACTGCATTGTCTTTGAATTGAGTCAACCTGGTTAGCAAAACTACATTTCCCAGAATCCACTTTTTATATATTTTCATTTTAAGGATGGACATGATGGTAACCCTTTCTATAGTTGATGGCCAGAAGTGATAGTAACTATTTTGTAGTGAAAGTGCACATACACACAGCTTTTATTTTTGCTATTTTACTTTGTTGATATGAAGTTTCTGCTGAGCCTACAATTGCTCTACTTTACCCTAGATCCTCCTTGAGTGTGTTGTACTGTTGAGCAAGATGCATGACTAATTCCCTGGTGAAGGGTGCTTGCCGAGAATATTAGTTTCTGCAGTACAACTTGTTACCAAGGTAAAATGCAACAATAATGGACACAAACTGCTGTTTTCAATTCTTTTTGAATGCCAGTTTGTACTGATGGGGTTCAGCCTATTCCTTAATCTCCCTTTCCTTATTACACCTACTAGTTTTCAATTTCCAGCATCAGACAGTGAGACAATAGCTTTGCAAAGACTACTTCACCAGTGCTATAATTATGCGCACTGATTCCCTCTACCAATATTCCTACTGTATTTCTTACTGTCCATTGTTCAATGAAAATTGATACAATCGTGATGAATATTACCAAAGATACACACAGCTGAACTGCAGCTCAAGTGTTAGGTACAGATTATGAGGAGTAATATACTGCAATCAGGAGTACAGTATGACTCCCAATAAATATAATATAAAGAGTCCAGTATGAACTGAACTCAACTTCAATTTGTGCAGTGCTTACTGAAAGCTCTAAAGGGAAAAATGACAGAATTAGGATGGGGCTTAGGAGGCATTCAGAGTAATGAATGAAGTGAAAATTATTTTAAAAGGGACAGAAAGCTCTTGATAATCAGGAGAGGAAGAAGGGTTGAAGGGAAGGGAGGGGAATGGTAAAAAATTACACGTACAAATCCCCGTGATGAATTGTGATAATTATGTATATAAAAATGTACCAATAAAACTAATTTTAAAAATTTAAAAGGACAAAAAGAATAAAATATTTGTCCATTTGAAACCATTCTGGATTTGTTTACTGGTGCTTATAGAAATTAGACTTCTCCCTTAACACAGAGATTAGCGAATAGAAGTGATGCATCTTAATTCCCTCTTTCCATCTCTTTTTTCACTCCCTCTATCTCTTCATCCCCTTCCCACTTGAAAGAGATGCATTACTCTACTTCCTATTTTCCATCTTTTGTTTTAATCTTTGTCTATAATTAGGATTTTGTAAATAAGAGAAACTTTGATATTTAATATTTTGTGTCTGATTTATTTCACTAAACAGCATGGTCTCACAATACACCCATTTTTCCATAAATTATTAAAATATGTCCTTCTTTATGGCAGAGTAGTACCTCATTGTCTGTAAATATCACAGTGTTTTAACCATTCATCTATTGACAGATATATAGGCTACTTTCAAGATTTACCTATAATGAATTGTTCTACTAAAATCTTAGATATGCATGTATCACTCTAATATAAAGTCTTTAAATCATTTGGAAATGTACCAAAAAGATGAAAAGATGGATCTGACTATATTTCTACTTTTAGTTTTCTGAGGAGTCTGCATACTGATTTCCATAGTGGTTGTCCTAGTTTACTTTTTCACCAACAGTGTAGGAGGGTTCTTTTCTACCAGCAGCCTAACAAGCATTTAGTATTTTTTTAATTTAATTTATTGGTACATTCTAGGTAGACAATACTGGGATCTTACCTTTACATTCTGGGATCTTGTACCTTTACATGCCAGGTCTTGGTTCTCATTTTTTCCCCTTGTCCCCACCCTCCCCTCCCCTCCCCACCTTCAAACACTTTAATTCCATTTTTATATTTTCTCATATTTTTTTCCTTTTCCCTTATTCCCCTTTCCCTACCCTTCTCACTGTCCCTACACCTTTGGTGCTTTTCTTCCTATTTCATATTGCTAATTGCCCCATTAGGATCTTGACTACTATTTTAGTTTTTCACACCAGAGAAACTATTTGGTATTTGCATATGTGTGACTTATTTATCTCACTTAGGAGTATATCCTCAAAATGTACCCATTTACCTATGAATGAATCTACTTTCTCATTCTTTATGGCTGAGTAATATTCCATTTTATAGAAAAACCACATCTTCTTTATCCAGTTTCCAACTGATGGGCAGATGGGCTGTTTCCAAGTTTTAGCTATGGTATCTACATTTTGTTGGGTGAGATGGAATCAGTCCTGTTTTAATAGCCAATGAGTTGAGCATTTCTTCATTATGTTAGCTTTGAGTGTTTTCTACCAGCCACTTAAATGGAATTGAAGTCAGAATTGATATGTGGCCTTGTGTTATTAGAAAACATATTAATATATTGTTCAAATTTTTATTAAAACAAGGTTGAGGACAAATGGGGAATAAAATTCAGAGGTGTCTGGCTAATGTTTATCAAGGAAAGGATGTGTCAGTATAAATTAATGTCAAGTAATTAGTACCATTTTTTTAATTTTTTCAGATTTATGGAAATAATATGTCATGCACTGAAGCATAAAGTGTTACTTCTTTACAAAATAAAAAATAATACTTCATTCTGAAATACTTTAAATATTCTATAAAATAAGCTTAAGAAGTATTTAAATAGTAAGAATTTAAGTTGGAAGTTATTTTGCAATTTTATTATTCACATTTATTTACTCACAGTTGCATCCCTGTGAGTAAAAGGACTTATACTGCAGGTTCTGCTTCTCATGTGATAAAAAATATAGGTCATTCTTTGGTGGTATCCTTTAGTAATGTCTGATTGGACAAACAAGTGCATTGATTTCAAGGTTTCTCAAATGACTGACACATGTGACCAAGCTATTCAGAATACCAACCACAATATGTGGGGACTTCTAAAATGTGCTTGTATAATTCTAAGTTTAATTCATTTCTTCTCTTTTCCCTCTCTATTATCATCACCGCCTACTTCTCCACTTCCAAGGCATTAATTTTTTCACTTCAAAATCACATCTATGTATGTGTGTCTATATGTATATATGTATATATGTATGTATTTGTGGTTCTGGGCCCCAGGGCCTTTGCAGTAAGCTACCTACACAATCCTATTTTTATTGATTTCAATTTTCAGACAGGATCTCCTTAAGTCACTAAGTTTTCCAGGCTGATTTTGAATTTGTGATCCTCTTACCTCAGCCTCTTTAGCCCCATATATTATTCACATGTACCGTGACAATCACATCTTTGACATAGCACATCCTTGTATCAGAACATTGACAGCTTCACTACCAGAGATTAACATTATTCCCCAAATCTTTGAAAACAAATAAAATGAATATATACATAGTTTTACAATGACAGAAAAATGCAAATGAGCAAATTAGTGAGATTCTCTAGACAAATTAGCCATAAATTAACTCATTTTTGTCAATTTCTATTAACTTGTCCTTGGTATATTTGGGGCGTATCTGAACAACTTAAATGCTCTTGGGACCTTCTGTTCTGTTGATGAAGTTGAAGACATCATGCAAAATACATGTGCACTTATATTACAGAAGTTCAAGGAAGTGCTCCAGGATCAGTCTTCTTGAAATCATGAATATTTTATTTTGATTGATCATTTCCTTATTCTATTCTGTTGTTCTTGAATTCTGGCACACTCTACCTTAAAACTTTCCTCCTTTTTTTTTTCTTGTTCCTTCACTAGCAATACTTAATAAATAAAACTGATAGAATTTGCCTGCAGATTATAGTCTACTGAGCTGTTTTATAAAAACATCCACTTGTATGCAGCTAGTATTAATTTAGGCCATGTTAATACAAAAAGACTAGAAATAATGTCAAGAGTACAAAGAAGTTTTAGATATACAAGTATTTGTTTAATTGAACCAGAAAGCACAAACTCAATATGTTTATAAGGACAGATAGATTTGACTTCGTTAGATCTCATAGTTTTTAATGAATTTCAAAAAATGCTTCGAAAAATACCATAGCTACATAATAGATATTTGGTCAGTTTTCATTTGTAGATTCTGATACATAGATATGAAGTAGGAAATTTGCACTTTTAAAAATCATACAGAAAAGTCAATGATGCTTTTTAAAATTTACTTTGGTATTCATAGACTCTCAACATTTCAATATTGTGATTTGTTTTTATCTAATCAGTACAGATGAAACTATTTTTAAACAGTTTTTATGTTGAAATATACATCAATAATACAGAATTACAGATAGATATGTATTACAGCTACCAAGTTCACTGCAGATCAATTTATTAATAGAAGTAACAGGTATGAGCCAACATTTGAGGCTAGGTGGGTCTTTATTCAGTTTGAAACTATACTATGTTGAGCCTTTTATAATGCTATTTTTATGCTTTGAAAGCAAGATTTTTCACTAGAGTTATAGATTATAAAATTACTAGAATATTCTTATCAGCAGTCCTTTTGAGAAACATCTTGAATAAAAACAAAGGGAAAAACAGATACTACAGAGATATTTTTAATAATTATCTCAATGTACTACTGACATACTTATTGAAGAATGTTAAAAACTTAGAGTTTTTTTTGTTTGTTTGTTTTTCCAGAAATACCCTCTCATCAGATTATCGTTCCTCCTGGTGATTTTTCTTCCTTTTTTGTTGTCCCCAGGAAGTAAGTGATCCTTGGTTCAGCAAGAAGCCAGAATGCCACCTAGGGGTAGAGTCCCAGACTGAAATGCAGAAAGCTAGCTTTGCAGCCTGCACTGAATCATTCATGTAATGATGGAGAAAAAGCCTTCACTGTTTCAACTCTGTAGAGAACAAAGCACATTTAAAAATGACCAAAACAGTGGCAGAGTACCAGGAAAGGATAGTTAAACTTCACATTACTGCATTAACAAAGATAAATTTATGAAATTTAGGGAGTGAACTCACTAAACTCTTACAAATTCTGAGTGTTCAGCAATATCACACAATTAAAATTTCAGGATCTGGTCCTGTTTATTCAAATTAAAATATTTACAATTTATGATTTTCAACATTAAAACATGAGATTTATAACCAAAATTAGAGATGTTAATTTGGAAAATTTCAACTAGTCATATAAACTACAAAAACAATTAGGGCCCCTGAGTCTGTTGTGGTAGAGAGGGAGATGGAGTTGAAATATAAAGAGAAGCAAGGACTGTTGTGTGACCATAAGGACATGCCATTTTTGTATTTATTAGAGAAAAATTATACTATATTCACATAATGCTATTCTCTACAAGAACAGATGCCTTGTTAAAATGAATTATTAAGTTATGGTAAGCAAAAAATATTTTAAATTGAGGAAAGAGAAGTCATTTTTCCAACAGTGGCACATGTGGGTATGAGTGAAAACTTTCCTTTATGTTAAAGCGTTCTAAACAAAGTAATGAGCACTCTTCTTACATTTGCTGTCTTGTGTGGGCCATGTTGTTTCTCCTCTGTGATTCCTGTTTGCCAAGCCTACCTTGGAGCCAGCTGATTCTGGACTGAAACTTCTAGGAACTTTCTGGTATGGTGCAACTTCTGACTCTTTCCCGTAGTCAAAACAACCATGAAAGCTAAATGATTGGAATGGATTCTGGACATGAAGGCAGCCATGACAGCACAACTAAAGACATGAAAAAAGATCTTCAGAACTACTTCAGAAAGTGACAAGAACAATGAAGTCTTGCTCACTCACTGGATGGAGAAGAGCTTCTCACTCATTACTATGCTTTGGAGAACCAAGTTGATATTTCAATTCGCCTGGTAGTACACGATATCACAAATAATATCCAAGAATCCTCAAACAGTTAATGTGGTAAGTGGTTATACATTTCCTTGGGAATGGATCGGAGAAATGCCTATTATATGCATTTGTGATTTGCAAGCTTTCTCCAAAAGGTTCTTAAATCCATGGGCTCTGGGTCAGTGAAGTGGCTCTGATCTAGAAACTGAGGAAACTGTGAGTTTTCCATCACAAATCTTGACATCGGCCTTCTGTTTTCCAACTTTTGAGAATACATGTATTTTTACACACGTGAAATCACACCCAAATTAGTCCTTTACCTATCTCACCATTTGAGTATCATGACCTATTAGCCCATTCAGATGTCAGTGAATGAAAACATCTTAAAATAATTGTACAGCTCTTGCATGAGGCAATTAAGTACCCCCATCTGGCCTCTGCAGCTCTGGAAGAACATCGTTTTCTTTATCCAAGGAAGCCTATGAATTTCCTGGAGTTGATCCCAGACTGCAGTCAAAAGCTGTTGCCCAGATTTACCAGTGCTGATGTTGTCCTCGCACAATATTCCACTGTGTGAGTGAATCAAGTCTGTGTGACATGCTAGAGTGGAAGCAATTTAGACTTTGTAATTTTATGGGTCATTTTTTACATTTAGTCCAATATTCCCTGTGACATTAACTTTGCTAAACTTTGATTTTTCTTGTCACAACTGTTGAGTTAAAAATATCTATCTTTCAAGACTGTTTATAAGGTTTTATTTAAACCTTTTTTGTTATGTTCTTAAAGTTTTAAGAAGTCTATCATAATGCCTAAGACATGTATACCTAAAGTGTTTAGTGCCCTTTGTGTCTCAGCAGAAAAAAAACTATAATATCTTTTCACTTTTTATTTCTACAGTTTACTACTTATACACAGTCTACCCATTTTGTCTGAAAGTTTGGCTGACAACACGCAAAGCTGTGACAGCCTTAAGCGTGTCAGTGTTTCTGACCCTTTTTTCCGTGGTTTCTTTATTCAAGTTTTTCCAGCTCCAACCCCCACACCCAGTTTTCCCTGTGAGTGCAACATGTATGAAATTTGTAATGATGATGTGTCTTATAATTTTAACAAATCAAGTGAAGAAGTGTTAAGACATTGCTAGGACTTGAAGAAGCTGCCAAAGTATGTGCTCACATTTCTTTCTAGCTCAGAAATTTAAAATTCAAAAAGAGGAGGGAGTGAAGCTTCATGGAGGAACAGAGCTCTCCATCCATTGCCTCCATGAAGAAAGATCAATTTTTAAAAATTATCAATCTGAAAAGATGCCATCATAAGAGCTATGAAAATCGGGTGAGAAGTTATAGTACCAAATTCTAGCACAATAAGAAAAGATGCATCAAAGAAGGAAGGAAGGACAATTTTATGTTATTCGGGTCATCTTTTCCCCAGGCGTAGGCAGTAGAGTATGAAGAGAGATCCTGTTTCTGTAAGGGAAGCAGAAAAGTGGCCACAAAACACCAAGCATTTCACAGTAACCAATCACTAGGCTTGCATTAACAGCTGCAGACTTTACGTCAGAACCCACAGAGTGAGGATGAAAATCATCCTAGTGCCAAGCAGGACCCCATAGCCTCCAGCTTCTGGCCTACAAAATGGACTGAATTTGGTAGCCCTAGAATCCAGAGCAGCACAAGCAGCAGGCAGGCCGCAGGGGAATTCTGATTCCAGGCTTCTCAAGCCCCAGACCACCTTCAGAATAGCACATCCCAGTATCATGCTGGCTTGGAGGCCTGAGGCTTTGGAACGATATAGAAAGCACTCCTGGAATCTCCAGAAGGCAGGACAGGTGAAGAGAATCTCGATAAAATCAGTCTGCGATTACTGGATAAGTACAAACTACTTCAAATGCAGAAACACCAAACTCGGCAAAAAGCTCAAAGAGAATCACTGAAACATCACATCACCAAAGAGACAAAATAAAGTGCCAATGACTGACAATAAAAAGTAAGAATGTGTGAACAGTCTGACAAATGATTTCAGGTAACTATTCTATGGAATTCCAGCAAATTTCAAAAACAAAAACCAAAAAAAGCTGAGAAACACTTCAACAACATGAGAAAGCAACAAATGACCAATATTTGATGTTTAATTCAGACATTAAAGCAATTTTAGCAATTTAATTCTAAAAATAGCAATGATAAAATTAAAATCCAAAAAAGAAAATCAACAGCAGGATTAAGCAAGCAGAATAAAAATCTATAAACTCAAAAAAAATATAGGCCAAGCAAAACAAAACAAAACAAAAGCTTATGAAATATAAGGGACAACATCAAAAGAGCAATTACTGAATCATAAGAGTGCAAAGGACAAGAAAAAGATAAAAGAACAATAAGAAACAATTGCATAAAACATTTCAAATAAGAAAAAATTATGTAAATATCCAGATACAGGTAGGCAAAAATATCTCCAGGCAGATTTAATCTAAGCAAAATTAATGCATCACAAATTAGAATCAACTGCCAAAAATCAAAGCTAAAGACAAGATTCTGAAAGTAGGAGCAACAGGAAAAAAAGCAAGTCACATACAAGGGACTTCTGATAAGTCTAGCAAAAGATCTTTCAGTAGCAATATTATAACCAGGAGAGAATAATACAATATATTCAAATTTATATACCAAAAGACTTCCAACCAAGAACATTGTAACAAGTGAAGCTGTCTTTCAGGAAGCACATATAATGATTTTCCCATATATACAAAAGCTCAGGGTATTAATCACCACCAGACTTGTTTTAAAAGAAATGGCTAAGAGATTTCTTCAAGCTACAAAAATAAAATATCAAAAAAAAGTGAAAATAAATCTTTAAACTTTAAATGTAAGTACACAGACAAATTCAAGATATTCTAGTACTAAATGGTGTATGTCATTTCTATCTCTTAAAAACCAAAACCATTAAAATAATAGCTACAATAATTTGTTAAAGTCTGTGCAATGAAAATTGTGACATGAAAGATTCAAATGGGAGGGCCAGGGACATAGCCCAGTGGTGCTGCCTCCTGCCTTTCAAGCTCAAAGACCCGAGTTCGATCTCCGGTACCAAAAGAAAAAAAAATCAAATAGGAGAGGAGCGTTAAAGTGTTCATGTATGTGTGATCAAATCTAAGTTATTATACATTCAGGACAACCTGTTTTAACTCTAATGTGCTGCTGTAAACCTCATGGTAATGATGAAGCAAAAGCATACTATTTACATGACAAATGAAAAGGAAAGCATCAAAATATAATACTAGAGAAAATCACTTAGCAACAAAGGAAGACAGTAAGTGAAGAAAAAATAGATATTAATCAGATTAAATAGAGTTTAAATAAGAGACAAGATGGGGATCAACTTAACAAGATGATATGCCAATTATAAACATGGCTGCATATGGCATCAGAGGGGCTAAATATTATAAGGCAACTGTTAATAAACCTGAAAGTAGAAGATAGACTGGAAAACAGCAATAGTAGGAGACTGTAACACTTCACTTTCAGTGATAGTTGAAAAGTTTTTCTGGGCAGAAAAATTACTGAGGAAACATTACATTTAAAGTATGCGCACCTATGTTTATAGCTGCACTGTTTGTAATAGCTAAAACTTGGAAACAGCCCATTTGCCAATCTGTTGGAAACTGGATAAAGAAGATGCAGTTTTTCTATAAAATGGAATACTACTTAGCCATAAAGAATGAGACATTAGATTCATTCATAGGAAATGGATACATACTGAGGATATACTCCTACGTGAAATAAATAAGTCACACATGTATAAATACCAAATAGTTCCTCTGGTGTGAAAAACTATAAAAGTACATAAGATCCTAATGAAATAAATGACAATGTGAAAAAGGAAGAAAGGGGCTAAAGGTATAGGGAAAGTGAGAAGGGTAGGGGACAGGTAATAAGGGAAAAGAAAAAAATATGAGAAAATTAAAAAAATATAAATAAAGTGCTTGTAAATGGGGAGGAGAGGAGGGGGTGAAGAGAGGGCAGGGACAATGGGAAAAAATGAGAACCAAGACCTGCCATGTAAAGGTACAGGATCCCAACAATGAATGTAACTGTACTGTATACCTAAAATGTACCAATAAACTCAATAAGGAAAAAAAAGTATAAGCCAAAATGCCTAAATTATAAGGACATTCTGTCCAAAAACTGCGGACTGATATTCTTCTCAGCTGCCAATAGACTTTCACTAGGATAGATATGTTAGACCAAAAAACTAGTCTTACATTTAAGAAGACTGAAATCATATCAATTACATTTTTTCTCTGCTTTTAATATTTCATTTGTTAATTTTGTTTTTCTTTAATTAAAATTATTTTGTTTACTTTAGGTACATAATGTTTTTTCTTTGTAACTTACCTATAATATGTTTAATTTATTTGCATTATTTATAGAAATCAATAAAGCCAAAAACTTTTAGTTCACAAAAGTATAGAAATTGAACAACATTCTCTGAAAAAATAAATGATCAGTGAATAGATTTAAATAATAAATGTCTTGAGAAAAATGAAAAAGGAAAAAACGTATGAAAACTTACAAAATAAAAACAGTTAGAGAGGGGGTGAAGGGAGGGCAGAGGTAAGGAGAAAAAAATGAGAATCAAGACTTGCCATGTAAAGGTACATGATCCCAACAATGAATGTAACTGTACTGTATCCCTAAATGTACCAATAAACTCAATAAAAAAAATTAAAAAAAAAACAGTTAGAAAAGGAAAGTATATAAAAACTAAAGTAGAAAAGTAATCTAAGAAAAACTTATAGCTCAAAGAAGTAGAAAAAGAACAATCTATGATGAAAGTTAGCAGCTAGATTAAAATAAGAGAAAAATGAAGTAATAGGAAAATAGAAAATATCCCAAAGAATTGGTATTTTGAAAAGATACGCTTTTGAAATATTTAGCTAGATTAAGGAAAAGAGAAGAGCCTAATATCAAGAATAAAGAAGAAAATTATAAAAGGGACATTGCAAAAGATGCAGCATAAATGCAAAGGATTATGTAGCATTGTGTTGCGAGCCAGCGATGCAGAGAGCACTGTCCAGCAGTGCCTCAAACCTGAAAGAGCAGCTGGGTGGAGATGAGGCAGAGAGAAAGCAAGGACGCCAAGACAAGAGTCTGATCAAGGCGATGTTTATTGCAGGCAAGCACCGGCCTTTTAAAGGAAAAAAAACACAAACTATTATGGGCTAGGATTACCATAGTAACCTCAGCACCTGTTCCACAGAAATGAGAGTTCACACAGGAAAGAGAAAACAAGCTCAACAAAAACAAGTTAACAACACTTGCAACTAATAATCATGATTCCCACAATAGGTGGAGGAACTTAACAAAATGGAGTTACTAAAGTTAACAACACTTGCAACTAAAATCGTGTTTCCCACAGCATTGTACCTATAAATCAACAAATTGGATAGCATAGAAAAAATTAATGCATTTCTTGACATATAAAACTTGCCAACATTTAATTATGTAGAAATAGTGAACCTGAAAATGCTGATAATAAGGAAGGTAATTAAATAAGTAGTGAAGCCTCCCATCAAAGAAAAACTCAGGACCTGATGGCTACATTATTGCATTCTGACAAATATTTAAAGAATTAGCATCAGTTTTTCTCAAAATACTTCAAAAATGGAAGAGGAAGGAATAATTTTGAACTTATTTTAGAAATTCGGTATTACCCTGATACCAACGCCAGACAAGAGCACTACAAAAGTACACTCCAGTATTCCTGATAAATACAGACATGAAACTTCTCCATGAAATATTGGCAAACAAAATTCAATACCATTTTAAATATATCATTCACTCTGATCACATCAGAAATACAAGTATGGTTCAACATACACAAATCAATAAATGTGATACACAGCATTAATAGAATGAAGGACAAAGTGATCTGATCATGAAAATGAATGCAAAAAAAGCCTTTAAAAAATATACAACAAATTAGCTATCAAAAGAATGCACCTTGCCCATCCACTGGAAACTGGATAAAGAAGATGTGATTTTTCTATAAAATGGAATATTACTCATCCATAAAGAATGAGAAAATAGATTCATTCATAGGAAAATGGATACATATTGAAGATATACTCCTAAGTGAAAGAAATAAGTCACACATGTGTAAATACTGAATAGTTTCTCTGGTGTGAATAATCTGCAGTAATACATAAGATTCTAATAAAATTACTGACATTTCGAAAAGGGAAGAAAGGAGCTAAAGGTGTAGGGAAGGTGAGATGAGTAGGGGAAAGCTAATAAGGGAAAAGAAAAAAATGTGAGATAATGAAAAGATAAATAAAATAAAATTAAATTAAAATAAAGTGTTTGTAGATGGGGAGGGGAGGAAGCGGTGAAGGGAGGGCAGGGTTTAGGGGGAAAAATGAGAATCAAGTCTTGTCATGTGGAGGTACAAGATCCCAACAATGAATGTAACTGCACTGTATCCCTAAAATGTACCAATAAACTCAAAGCTGGAAAAAAAAAAAAAGAATGCACCTTAATCCAGTGAAGCCCATACAAGAAAAAACTAGAGATAACATCATATAGGAAATACTGAAATCTTTTTTAACATGCAGTGCAAGGAAAAGATGCCAACCCTTTTCCACTAAAAACAGTTCCAGAAGCCCTAGCCAGAGTAACTGGAAAAGAAATACACAAAATTGTGTGCAGATCTCTGTGTGCAGATGATATGAGATGATATGATATGATATGAACAAAATCCTGAAACTCATTGGGACAGCAAGACACTTCATCATTCACTCAGAATAGCACCTTCCATTTCAACACAAAGATTGTTTATTTCTGGACTCTTTCATTTAATATTCTCAGATTGCGTTTGATCTCAGATATCTGAAACTGTGGAAAGGGCCATCATGGAAAAGGAGAATTACTGTGGTATACAATTTCCAAAACTAAAGCACAGAAGCTGAACACACATCCTGCTTTGCTACACAAGTTCTGAAGTAATTTATGGAAAATGCTTATCCCCATTATCATCAGTTATGTCTTGGAACTTGGTGAGATTTTTATTTTGTATTTTGTTAAGAATGAATAAAATGCTAAAGCAGCAAAAGAAAGAAGAAAGAAAGAGAAAGAAAGAAGTGAACAAAAGGAAGATACAGATATTAAATAAGATACATAAGGTATGAGAAAATAGATTCATTCATAGGAAAATGGATACATATTGAAGATATACTCCTAAGTGAAAGAAATAAGTCACACATGTGTAAATACTGAATAGTTTCTCTGGTGTGAATAATCTGCAGTAATACATAAGATTCTAATAAAATTACTGACATTTCGAAAAGGGAAGAAAGGAGCTAAAGGTGTAGGGAAGGTGAGATGAGTAGGGGAAAGCTAATAAGGGAAAAGAAAAAAATGTGAGATAATGAAAAGATAAATAAAATAAAATTAAATTAAAATAAAGTGTTTGTAGATGGGGAGGGGAGGAAGCGGTGAAGGGAGGGCAGGGTTTAGGGGGAAAAATGAGAATCAAGTCTTGTCATGTGGAGGTACAAGATCCCAACAATGAATGTAACTGCACTGTATCCCTAAAATGTACCAATAAACTCAAAGCTGGAAAAAAAAAAAAAGAATGCACCTTAATCCAGTGAAGCCCATACAAGAAAAAACTAGAGATAACATCATATAGGAAATACTGAAATCTTTTTTAACATGCAGTGCAAGGAAAAGATGCCAACCCTTTTCCACTAAAAACAGTTCCAGAAGCCCTAGCCAGAGTAACTGGAAAAGAAATACACAAAATTGTGTGCAGATCTCTGTGTGCAGATGATATGAGATGATATGATATGATATGAACAAAATCCTGAAACTCATTGGGACAGCAAGACACTTCATCATTCACTCAGAATAGCACCTTCCATTTCAACACAAAGATTGTTTATTTCTGGACTCTTTCATTTAATATTCTCAGATTGCGTTTGATCTCAGATATCTGAAACTGTGGAAAGGGCCATCATGGAAAAGGAGAATTACTGTGGTATACAATTTCCAAAACTAAAGCACAGAAGCTGAACACACATCCTGCTTTGCTACACAAGTTCTGAAGTAATTTATGGAAAATGCTTATCCCCATTATCATCAGTTATGTCTTGGAACTTGGTGAGATTTTTATTTTGTATTTTGTTAAGAATGAATAAAATGCTAAAGCAGCAAAAGAAAGAAGAAAGAAAGAGAAAGAAAGAAGTGAACAAAAGGAAGATACAGATATTAAATAAGATACATAAGGTATTTTTGCTGACCTGAATGAGCATATCAGAGATTATAAAGAATAATATTTGCATGATAACTGTTTTGAGTGCATGCTTAATTCAGTGGACAATTTTAGAGGACAATAGAGAATAGAACTGGGTGATGCCTAGTTTTGTAATTGATGCAGTGACAAAGTAAACAGGGATATGTCCTAGGAGTTTATCTTGATCCTTCCTTTACTGGAGGAAGTTAGTATTTATATCTGAAATTTAGGCTCATGTTGATAGAGTATGGTATTTTTTTAACTGAGTTTGGGTATTTCACTTAAGGAAAAACTGGCTTAATTACATAAGTGTGCAAGTATTAAGAAGCCCCTAACTGGGTAAACAAATAAATAAGACAAATCTATTGAGCTTGTCTTAGTCATGCATTAGTCTTGTCACCTTGGGTGTTTCTTGAGACTGAGATGGTTATTCTTTTCATCCACAGGATAGACTTTAATATGCATACCTTTTATTTTCCACTCAAACAACTAATTGACATTTAATTTATTCTATGCAGTGAGACATTGCTCCTGTAATTATGGTAAACATTTGGATTCTCCTGGGATAATCTTGGCTTACTCCATAGTCTTGCTATATTATCACCACTGCTTCATTGCAAAAGTTTCTCCATTGACAGTGCATTCTATCACCAATGGTGTGGTGGTTAAAAGAACAGGACTAGACTTTCTCCAAGTGAAAAGTAACTTGACTACAGTATGTATTAGCTGGTGATATGAAAGGAATATAAAAATCTTAGGTTTACAAATAGGATTACTTATAGTTATGCTTGATTTTGAGCTGGGAGACAGAATGATAAGGGAGATACCAATTGTTTGATAAGTATATCTAATTTTTCACAAATTGAGATAATATACAAAAAGGCAAATATGTAGTGAGATGAGGGTCAGAGATAAAACATCGGTTCTTCTTTGATCTTATTAACTTTTGTATGTCTACAAGCTATGCATACAGACATTTTAAATAAAATGGATATGTAGCTATGAAGTCATAGTCTACAGACTGACCAGGGTAATTGAGGGAGGCACTGAAGGCTGTAAGAAAATCTGTCTATCATCTATCTATCTATGTATTTATCTGTGTGTGTTATCTTCTTTCCTCTGAATTCAAATATATTTGAAAGTAAAAATCAACCAGAATTAAGTGCTTAATTTTCATTTTATCGCATTTCTCTATTTTGACTCAAGTTTCTCAAAGATTATATAATCAATATAGATTCATTCTGTGAAGTTCAATTTGCACTTTTTGACACTCCATAACTCAACTGGACTTGATAGAAAATGAACAACTGTTGCTGAATTTAATGAAGATCAGCTGATTTGTATTATCTTGCCATTGCATTAACTGGCCTAGGTATAATCCTACTTTTAGGGTTTCTTTGGCTAGTGAGGGTTTCCCCATATCTTAGGAAGTACATCAGAATTTCATCCTAGAGTCAAATTACTTATCAAATTACTTATATACAGCTCCATCTTGGTGAGTCTACACCATTACTGATCTCAACTTGAATTTATATAGAAATATATATTTTGAAATATGCACTGATGGTTTCAAGCTTATTCTCCAGTCTTGACTGACCTGTTTGGCTAAGCTTTAGACTTAAAAGATCGATTGCCTTTTCAGATGTCCACAATATCCAAAAGTAAAATGAGGATTATTTTTTATTTACTACTATAATTCACCATAAATGTTTGAAAAAGAGGTAACTTCACCAATAGTATTATAATTTTCTAAGACTCACACATGCTCAATTATCCTGTTGAAAAAATTGTTAAAAATATGCCAAAATGCTACTAACTTGTCTTTGCCATCATCAACCCTGTTTAATCTACCATCTTCAAAACCACTCCAGCAAATGTTTTGCCATTATTTTCTCTTATTTAAGCATTAAATTTTTCTACTAAAAATAAGGGGGTTTGCTAAACTTCAGTAAATTTATTCTATGTGTTTAAAAGTGGAACTTAGGACCAAAATAGCAATAAGAAGGTGAATTGTAATATAAAAATAAAGGCCTTAATAAATTTGGTCTGAGTAAAATTGGAAAATGTTAAGTATTTTGTACAGATTTGCCTGCTTAAGATATCTTATTCCTCAAAGTACAACTAATAGATAGGTTAAAGTTGTTTGTGTTGGAAGTGATGGTTAATGTGACAAAGGACTTGAAAACTGTTGGCAATTATGGTTATGTTAACAAGCAATTGAACTAAAATAGAGTGACGCTGGAAAGAAGACAAAATAAAGACATCAATCTATAGCTTGAATGACCAAAGACAAGGCAAAGGGCTGGCTCATGCTGCTAATAGAAAAACAAATTAATGAATCACAATTTTCTAAAACAATATTATTTATAAATTTATTTATCATTTATAAAAGTCATATCTCCAAAGAAAACTGGCTGCCTCAAGAAGAAAAAGTGTATAATCACAATATTCATGGAGTCTATTTAAAATATCACATATTTTTCTGTGGAACTAAATAAATTTAAATCTCTTAACTTCAAATAATAACTATATTAAAAATTTTGATAAAACTATTATTATCAAACTAGCCCATAAATTCCATGACTTGGCCTGTCATTTGCTGCCTTTAGTGACCCAGGACATTCTACTGAAAGAGTCACTCACACAAGAGCATGCTCTGAACTGTAATAGAAAAATGTGCTTTTAAATTAAGTATATAATTGACCATAAAAAGCCCATGGCCACTAATCCAATTCAAAATACTTTTTTTAAACATACTTGTCCAATCAATCTTTACCATTTTTTTTTTCCATTAATGGAGGTCAAACTCAGGACGTTGCTCTTGACAGGCAGGTGTGGATTCTTGCCATTTTCTGAAGCAGCTCTGCAAGTCCTTTTGCATGATTATCTTAAATTGGCTGCCCTGGCTGTCTCTATGTCCTGAATCAATTATAAATATTTACCTTTTATGGTTCTTTTGACTTTGAGGAAGAGCTAAGTCACATGGTGCCAGATCTGTTGAGTAATATGGATGAAAGTGCACACTTAAAGTTCTGTGGCACTTGGTAGTAACATTGACCATACTTTTGATCATCCCTTGGAAAGACACTCACCAAATAGAATTTCAAGAATAGCTATAGAAAGTGGCAATAATGAGGAAATGACTGTGTTCCACACAAGAGAAAGTACCTGTATGTTATTAATAGCAACATGCCTTCTACTGTTAAATTTTGTTTAACGTATATTCACCATATATTTTGAACACGCATTTTGTATCTTTTTCTGGCAATAACATTGCTCATTTACCAATATTGTATGCATTTATTAGAAACTCCAGGAAATCTTGAGTTGAGGAATTTAACTATTTTAAATCATATTTTATAATGTCATTTCATGAATTTGCACATTTGTTAATATTAATAATAAATAGTGTATTTTGCATATAAAGTGAAAATTCTGAAATGGAAAGAAAGCCCATAAACTATTCAAGAAGAAGAAAAGATGGATCATTGCAAACAAGTTGGAAATAAAGTCAACTTGGAATGTTGGTGTCAAAGAGGGAATATTGCATTATATCTATGGGAAGTAAGAGCAAAGTAAAGGACAAAATAGATTTTAAAATAGTTATCAAGAGTATAGGAAGTGGGCATGGGGTGCATGTCTATAATCCCAGCATTCAGGAGGCTGAGGCAGAAGTATCTCCATGAGTTTGAAGCTAGCTGGTCTACAGAGTGAATTTAAAGCCAGGTTGAACTACATAACAAGACTGTCTCAAAAAAGCAGTAATTCAATGAACACATGCAGAAAAATTCAATGAAATACATGCAGAAAAGATGGGTTTAATGCTTTTATCCTATCAATAATTTTCAAGTTAGACTTCTAAATATTTCTTGGTTCTACTTTTAAAGGCTGAAACCACAAAACTAGTTGTAAGCCAGCTTTCTGTGAGGCAGAAAACAAAAATTGAGGGAGAAAAATGTAAAATCTGTCCAATTCCTTTAGACAGATTCAGAAATAAATATTTTAATGTTACATAATTTTATTAAACTTGAATATGAGGGGTTGAATCATAACATAAGGGAAATGTGTATTAATAGTGTTCTACTTTTACAACTATAAATTGTACTATTAAATACTTTTCTAAAATCTCAAAATATCACTGACAAATTATATTTTTTTCAAGTCAGAATCTATTAAAGGCTATCTTAGTCTATATTTCCAAAAGAGAAAAAATTCAAACATTACAAATCTGCCACTAAAATCATAAATTTTCACAGGTGTGATTTTTAGCACAAAACTGCATATTTTCCCAAAAGTGAAACTGTATTTATTTTTGAAAACATAAACTCATATTTAACTTTGCTCAAACAGAATTAAAAAATATTTTATAGTGTACAGCTCTTTTCAAGTAAATAACATCTATCATATTATGCTAGTCAAGCATTTTCTTTTAGGAGACTAGGGAACAGCTGGAAAAAATTGAAAGAAATCAAGCCATTTGAAAGTATTTTAATGAGAATGATAATTTGTGTGGTCCTCTGAAGAATGCTGTAAAGAAAATCCTCCTGTCTGCCTCCTGATTCCCTGTCTAGTAGCTGATCAGCCCTTCCCTTTCCCATTCTACTGTACTTATCATGTTCGACCTTGTCTTAACTTTGATGTGGTCACCAAGAGGAAAAAGACATTCACCATCACCTTCATACTATCCAAAGCGTGATTCTTCAAAAGTAGTATTCACCAGTAAGTATCCTTAAAATATTACAAAGCCTGGGGGACTCAAGGTGACCTTACAAATTTTTCCATATTTGATTCCTGCCACAAACAGAAGTTTACATGGAATATGTGTGGACAGTCTTGATGAACTTATTATTTCCATACAGACTTAGGAAGACCCTGATGAAGTGGGAAAATGTGGGGAATGAGTACATTGGATTGGGGAGCATAAAATGGCTAACTCTCAAATTCTTGTCTATTGTCAGTACTTTTTCAATGTCCTTGAATAGTCAGCTGACTCTTTGATGTCCAAAATAGCTGTGATATTGAGACAAATATCAAAAGAACTCTAAATTACAATTGTTAATGATGAAATTACATGTGATCATACCTCATAATTTGTTCTTTTTAAAATTTCATATTACTTTGTTTCAATAACCAGTTTTCAGTTGTCATCTTTTTCAGGTACTATTAATTTCTTTCTCTGCTATGCACTGAATCTGAACACTTCTTAGTATTTCCTTTTAGTTACTAGGCTCATATATTCTTTATGAACATAAGTAAATATGGTGAAATGATAATATAATTTGAATTCAATTATGATTACATTAATTACCATAGTTTTGAATAGATTGAAATATCACACTTTAGATTGGCATTAAATATCACTGTGTTAAAGGTGGCAAACTATGTCACATATATAAATTTTTGTTTCTATCTTCACTAAAACTCCGTCCACATCTGTGAAAAGTAAAATTCTCTGATTAAGTGATATATTTTTATTTTAGAGTCATATTTAATATAATTATTTATATCTGGCTAAGTATAAGAGAGCTATACTTTTTGGCTAGAAAGAATAGCAGAATCGTTAAACACAAATGAGAAATATTTACGCATTGATTCTGCCACTTAACCAGCTATATGATTTCATCCAAAATGTGTATCTCCTGAATACTGATTTTTGTTTAACTCTGGAAAGGGTTTCCTGCCCATACTCACAAAATCCATTTAAGTTAATGGATGCGAATTCACAGAGAAATGCTGTTCTTTACCAACCTGTGGGAGAATCACCGAGGATCTAGACAGAAACAAGAAGATAAGGTTGAAATCACAGAGCAGAACACAAACTGGGTAGAACTGCGATTTATATCTCATCCAGGCAAGTTTAGTTTGACAGTTGATTAAGAAACTCAGGGCTAGGTTTTCAGTTATGACCAAACTCTTTGTCAGACCTAGATTTGGGTCTTCAATCACCGCCAAGATGTTAGTCAGGTCCAGATAACAATATCCTGTTTGGTAGCATAATAAGGAATTTATGTATCCATCATTTTGATGATCTGGATTTGTATTGGGAACTGTGATTTTTTTTCTTACAATATTTTCAGCCTTGTGAAACTTGCTTTAAAAGCTCCCAGATTTATTTGTTTACTAAATTTATTAATAAAGAAATGAAATATAACAATATTAACTCATTAATCAAAGGTAAAGGTATCAAAACCCTTATTAATTGTCACTATATCAAATCACAAATTTTTACATTTTTCTTTTGGCTAGCTACAGAAAGTCTGCCTTGATCTCAGGATAATTGCTTAAATCTTGCTATGATGATTAAGATCCTTCTTCTGAAAAGGCAAATCATAAATCAGTGCTTTGGTGTGATTTATTGTTTGCCATCAATTATTTAAGATCTCTTTGGTCTAGAAACAGAGTGTGCCTGAGGCTGGCATACCCATGGACTTCTGTGGGTTAGTTAGTACAATACTGTTAATCAAGAATTATTACACTGATAGGATAAAACTGGCATATGTGGTCATATCATTTCAAAATTGCTGATTGGTTAGGATGATCATTTCAAATATGTATATATAAATGAACCAAATGTGATGTGCTCATGTCTTCTTGAGTTTTTAATACTGTATATTATTGATGCATAATAATGTGATTTATTTACATGTATTGGTACATGCATATAACTTATTTTGTTTTTAGCCTTTTTACCCTATTCTTTTCCTTTCTATCATGACCTCCTTCCCCATCTGTAAAAGTCTATCTTCTAATTTCTTCTGTTTCTGACCAAATTTAACTTAGCATATGTTTTTGAAGTGTATCTCATTTGCAACATATATTGTATTTCAGTTATTTTTATTAAGGATTATTCCACTGCATGAATGCATCATGACTGTTTATCCATTAATCAGTTTATGGACATTTGAATTACTTCCATCATTTTGGAACTGGTAAGTATAATGCTAACATTCATGTACTAGTTTTTATTTTGTATGTGGCAAATATGTGTTTAATAATCTTAGGTATGCAGCTAAGACTGGAGTCTGAATCTTATCATAACTCTGTTTAATGAAGTCAGGAGTTCAAAGATTTTTTTCAGGGTGGATGCACCAGTTTACATTTCCACCAGCAGTAATTGAGTGTTCCAGTTACTATCCAAGTTATCGATACTGATTTTCTGTTTTAAATTTTAGAGCTCATATAGCATGATGTGAAATTTTACTCTGCTTTTGGTTTCCATTTCTCTACTGACTAATGATTTTTAAAATATTTTCATGTCTTTTAGGGCATTTATGTATCTTCTATTTAAATCCTTTATCTTTTATATAATTGAATATTTTATATTTTAATGTCAAGTAAAATATTTTATATATATAGATAAGATTTTTTAACAGATACATGATCTACAAATTTATATTTCAACTCCATAGGCTGTCTTTTCACTTAATACTGTCCTTTTTAAAAATAATATTTTAACTTGGATAAAGTAAAATTTATCTATATGCACTTTGTTCTTTTTAAATCAGGGGCTATATCTAAGATACCTTGCTGAATTCATGAACTGAAAGGTTTATCCTCATGCTTCTGGTAAGAGCTTTACAGATGTAGCTCTTATATTTAAGTTTTCTTACATTTTGGGATCAATTTTGTGGTAGAAGACCAACCATGTTGTATGCGTGTATGTGTCTGTATCTACAAACTCCAACACCATTTGTTGAAAAGATTATTTTATTTCTGACTTGGTTGTCTTGACACAACTGTCAAAAATCAAGATAAATAAGATGCATTTATATAATTATTTCAACAGCAGCAACTCTATTTCATTGATCTATATGTTTGTCCTGAGATCACTACAAGTTTGTCTTGATTATTGTCATAAATTGTGAAATCAGCATGTGGGTTGTCTATTTGATTTTTCATTTCAAGATTATTTGGCCTATCCTAAGTTCTTCGATCATATTGTCAAGATCAAAATGTGAACTACTCCAGAAGCCTATATGAGATCTTTAAATGAGTTGTTTAGAAATTATGGGATAATTTGGGGGCATTGTTGTGTGAGCAACATTATAATACTCTAATCCATACACAGAGAGTGGTTTTATTTTTATTTAAGTCTTATGTAATATCTTTCAGTGATATTTGTACTTTTCAGTAACTGTCTTTCAATTTAATTTTTTCATTTTGTTCTGTTTAATGCCTTTGTAATTATTGTTTCCTGTTTTTTTACAGATCTTCATTAAGATTCTATACAAAAACAATAGATTTTTGTATTTTTATCATAAATTCTACAATCTGGATGAACTGTATAAGATTTAATGCTGTCTTCTGGATTTATTTGAATGTTCTATGCATACGACAATGAGAGATAGTTTTATTCACATAGAATCTGTCATTCTTTTACACACATAGTATTTATCAGTCTTTTACAGGTCTTTGGATATCATAGTGTATGGAACTCTGACAGAAAAAGGAAAAGTAGAAGTGATGAAAAGTACAAACTTAAAGTAAGAATTTGAGGGTTCCGGCAAGGAAAACTTCCTATTACTTGTTTCACTCTGTGCCCATAGATCTTGATTTATGCAAACTCAAGTGTAACTTTCCACCTGTCTGCTAATATCTCAAACCTAAAAACAAAGACTTTATGATACATATTTTCTTCTCTTCTGTAAGAGAAAGAAATGACTATTATTATTATTATTATTATTATTATTATTATTATTATTATTATTATTTTAAGTAAAACAAAATAGACATTATATATGTGTTTGGCCAGATAGTATAATTGTATATTGCCAAGCATTATTGATCAAATAGCAGTAAATAAAATATAGTGACTTACAATGTTTCAATTATAAATCAAATACCTAAACACATACCACAGGTTGCATGCACTCCTTTTCTTGACAACTAAGGAATTAAAGCATTTTAAGGAATTAAAAGCAAGATTTTTGTTTCCATAGGAAACTCAGCAAAGTTGGCAAATGAGTAGTAAAAAATATACTGCAAATCTTCCTTACCTGAGGCCACTATTGTTTCTTGATCTTTTAAGTTATAGCAAAAGATTCCTACAGCTGTGGTTTGGATTTACATTAAATCTCCAGAATAATTTTACCAAAGCATAAAGTGGCAATTACAGGGACATCAAATCCTGTACTGCCTGAATCAGCCTTGCATGGTAAATAAAGATGGAAAAACAAGAATAACAAAACTGCCAGCCAAAACTACCAATAAGGTAGAGCCCTATAAACATTCAAATTATATAGAGGACACAGTACTATATTATGAGAGAAGGTACATTTTATTTCTACCTCTAATTTTGCCATTAATTAATTTTGGCTATCACACTTGTAATTTCTGTATATGTGATTTTGTAATTTCTTAGATATTTATTTGTTATATGGGCTAATGTTTAAATTCTTTCAAAATTAAAAAACATATTAAATTGAGTTAGACATTCTCTTCTATGTATCTGGAAAGTATCCTTGCGCCTACACCACCTTCTTCTTTCCAAGTGATTAACTGCAAAGAACATACACATCTCTCTGTTATCTGAAGCCAAGCATCTTGGTACCCACTTTAATGTGTATTTGTTTCCATGCCTTTCTCCTCATTTATAACATTTGTAAATTAGTTATCTTACAAACTGTATGCACAGTAAAGATATTGAAAAATACTACAAGTAGTGAAGAAGCTGTTCTCATGAACACAGAGCATATGCTAAAGATTCTTCCTCATACTTTTTCATGATGTTATCTTTTCTTTTTTTTTTCTCCAAGTCTAAAGACTGCAATTTCATCACTTAGTCTCTTTTATTATTCAGAATGCTGGAATAGATTTCTAACTCCATTTCTGATTTAATTTCTGAAAATGTTTATGACCCTTAGCATGGTATTTCATCTTTTATCTAAGTTTCTTCATCGTAGAATCTTTTTTTGCTAGAAGTAAATGTATAACGCATATGTAAATAGTTTATTTGATAATCTAATTTTGTGCACACAGGAAAACAATGCTATTCTTTTCTATCTCTTTAAGTCCTTCCCCTGGATAAATTATTTGGCATAGTTCATGGCTACCTTACAATATTCCTATGTATTAAAAAACAATTACCTCATTTCCAGGTCTTAATAGTCGAATTCCACCTAATTTCTGATATTTTCTGTTGTATTTTGTTTACTCTCCCCATCATATTTTAAACTCATTGTAAAGTATTTCATCTCAATACTAATGAAAATTTCTAAGAGTTCCACAATTTCTTTTATTTCTGTAATAAAACTAGGTAGTAGAAGAGCTGGTACCAGTGTGGAGGAGCATAAAATATAATGTTCAGATTATAAAGCTTAAGCTTGAGCTAAGAATCTAGTTGTAATGTGTATTGACTTTATAACCATCCACAATGACTTAGTGAAGTCTGTACTTTAGATTTTACACCTGCATTTTGAAGTCAGTAGGACTGGCCTCAAAATGTATCAATTAGAATACAATAAATTAGCATCAGTAAAGCACTGACAATAAGAAATATATCTTGATAAACACTTAAAAAAGTAGTATGAACACATTAATTTAAAAATATAAGCTAGAGTTTTAATGAACTGAGTTTATATAACAGAAAAGGTCAGATGTTAATCATTTAAAAACCCTCAAATTGTCATCTAGAGTTTATAAATTTCAAAGGGCCTTCAGATTGTAAAAGTGTCTCAGTTGGTATATGAATCTGCTTGAGACCAAGTACTGCACGTGTTTTTAATTTAATTTTATACCTGGTAATTTTCCTATATACATCCATAATTTTAGGATGTATGTGTTAATTTAATGAAGGAAAGCATAAACTAACTTATTTTAAATTATTTACAGGAGTTTGAACTAATGACTTTTCTTAGCACCATTGTACAAGATCGAGTATGTGAAAACTCTTTCACCAATGAGATTCTGTTTCTGTCACCAAAAAATCTATTCATGTCACAGTTATAATTTACAGTTTAGTTAAGGACATGGTATGGTTTCTGACATCTGGAAATATGGAGCACCATATTTCTATTGTGTTCTGAATAAAATTTTCCCAGCCAGGGGACTGTAGATTTCCCTGCATTTTCTCACTGATGTGATGCTTTGATACATAAAAATCAACTTGTTGCATCCAACCTTAAAATAGAGTACTTCAGAATCAGAGATTTTATCTTTTTATCAGTATCCTGCTCAACATGATGTAATGTTTTGATTTTCAGTCAATTTATGAATATCTAAAATTTGATACTTGAAATATTCAATTCAACCACAATAATGGAGCTTTTTGTGCAAACACAAACACATTAATGCAGCAGGAAGGCAGGGTTTGAGCCAGTTTGTTGAACAGAAAACATAATTTTCCTAAAAACAAATGGTGTGTTAAGTTCAGCTGCCTTCACAGTGACAGAATAAACAACTAAAAGATAGAATTGTTGCCAGGAGTTCCACTTTGCTTGATAATGATTGAAAGGAATTTCACTGTGATACCACCAGGGGATGTAAGTATTTATAATTTATGCTTTATATTTATAATTTAAAGGAAACAGTCACACAAAACAAAATGTGCGTTGATGTCCTTGGTGGTAATTACTTTAAAAGGTGTAAAAATAAACTAATGATTTGATATTCATTTCTTATTTATCCATATTTTTCAATTTAGAAGAAATCCCTCTTTTGTACATTTGAGGTCATAGCACTTTTTACTTCCACACAAATGAAAAGAGGCTAAAATATTCTAGTCATATGTTGTTTTGTTCTCTATTCAATTGGAAGTGTAAACTCTTGCGAGGAGATATGATGTCAAAAATATGCCATGGTTGAGAAAAATACATTCAACTAGAAATTTTGCCCATTTTTCCCCTAAATATTGTGTTTAGTGTATAAATTCAGTAGATCTATAAATTACCTTTCCTTTTTTAAATACCTCACTATTTAAAATGATTTTCACTTGTTTTTTACTAAGTGGCTTTACTAATTGACATTTCAACCAGAGTATAGAAACATTCTTTTCATTCCAGGTCTTCACCCTCATTCATTGCTCTTTGTGTTTGTTAGTTTGTTTATTCTGTTATGTCTTATTTTGTTTTTAGTCTTTTTGCCAGTTTTTTTAAATCAGAATATGTTTCTAGTGCATAATGATTACATTTCTTGGTACATATACATAACTCACATAGCTTAAAACTTTTGTTCATCCCTCTCCATTACCCTTCCATCTTTTCTCATCTTTTGTTTACTCTTCCTTTGGCAGCAGATCTAAATCTTCTTTGAATTATATAACTTTGATTTTGCTTTTTATTTATATTTTATGTTTTCATATAAAAGAAACCAGGCAATATTTAAGCTTGTGTGTCTGAGTTGTTTCATTTGAGATCATGATCTCAAGATGCAGCTGTTTTCCTACAAGTGACTTAAATTTATCCTAACTTATCACAGTAGTACTCCACTGTGCATAAATATCACATTGTCTTTATCCATTCATCTGTTGATATATATAGTCTGCTTCCAAGATGTAGCTATGAGTTGTGCTACTATAAAAATGGATGCCCATATGTCAGTGAAGTATGATGTTTTTAACACATTGAGAATGATATCTAGAGGGGAATAACTGAGTCAAATGGAACTTCCAGTTTTTATTTGTTGAGGGCTCTTCATATTGATTTCCATAATGGTTGTACTAGATTATATCCCCACTAACAGCATAACATTTGTTATTTTCTGACTTCTTGAAGATGTACATTCTTTCTGGGGTAATAGAGAATCACAGTGATGTTTCAGTTTGCATTTCTCTAATAAAAAACAATGTTGAACTTTTATGTATCTATTGGGTATTTATCCTTCTTCTGAGAAATGTTCATTCATTTCAATTCCCTGCTGTTTGATTGGGTCCTTTATTTGGGGGAGTATAATGATGTACCTCAAGATCCTAGAGAAAGAAGGAAAATACAAACCCAAATAAGGAAGGAAATTATAAAAATCAGAGCAGAAATTAATTGAATTAAGACTAAAGAAATTATACAAGGTATCAATGAGAAAAAAACCTAGTTATTTGGAAGAATAAATAAGCAGACAAACCCTTAGGCATTAGCCATTCTTACCAAAAAAAAAAAGAGAAGGATCCAAATCAATGTAATTAGAAATGAAAAAGGCACATCCCAAGGAGAAGCCCACATAGACCAGAGCTGTGAGAAGCTGCACAGATCTCAGCCAGGACCCCACTGTGAAAAGAGCTGCACAGGCACACAAGCAACAGCCAGAGGCCCACCCAGATCCCATCTGTAGGACAAGGTAGAGGGTATCACAATCTCCAACTTGAAACTATACTACAAAACTACAGTGACAAAAACAGCATGGTACTGGCAAAGACACAGACCTGAGGACCAGTGCAACAGATTAGAAGATGCAGAAACAACTCCAGACACACTCAGCCAAATCATCTTTGACAAAGGAACCAAACAATTAACATTGGAGGAAAGATAGCCTTTTTTTTTTTTTTTTTGTACCTGGGATTGAACTCGGGTCCTTGCACTTGCAAGGCAGGCCACCGAACCACTGAGCTAAATCCCCGGCCCATAGCCTCTTTAATAAATGGTGCTGGATATGCTTGCTTTTGCATCACATATGATAATAAATGGTTCTGTAAAAACTGGATTTCAACTTGCTAAAAATTAAAACTAGACCTATATCTCTTGTCATGCATTAAACTAAAATCAAAATGGATTAAACATCTAAACATTAAAACAGAAACACTAAACCAGCTAGAAGAGAGGTTAGGTAAAACTCTTGAAGACATCTGCATAGTTGAAAAGACTTCATGAACAAAAGCTCAGTTGCTTGTGAACTATCACAAAGAATCAACAAGTGGGATCTCTTCTTATTAAAAAGCTTCTGCACAACAAAAGAAAACAGGTATTGGTGATATCTTTACTTATGCTATTTTTCTTACAATTGGTTTGGCTATTCTGCGTTCTTCCTTGTTTTCATGTGAATTTTAGCATCATTTTTTTCTACTTCTATGAGGAACGTCAATGGTATTTTAATATGGATTGCAATGAATTTGTAGATCTCTTCAGTCATTTGGCAATTTTGACAATATTAATTCTGTCTTTCCATGAACAGGTATGATGTTTCAATCTTTCAGTGTCTTAATTTATTTTAACAGTATTCTAAAATATTCATTGGAGGGGGATTTCACCTCCTTTGTTAGATTGGTTTCTAGGTATTTTGGTTTTTTAAAGCCATTGTGAATGAAATTGTTTTCCTGATTTCTTTCTCAACTCATTTATTATTGGTAGATTGAAAAGTAAATTGCTAAAGATAGATACTAGGAAATAGGCTGATAGATCTTTTGTAAATGGGGACCAAGAGATGCAGGGAGCGCGAGAGAAGAAAGAGGAAAGGGAAAAGAAGAATTGAGATTTGTTAGGTACATTTACTAACTCCCCACAAGGAATGAAATCATTATTTACTACCAGTATGTACTAATAAAAAATTAAAAGTATTTATCTTTAATGTTGATTTCATATCAAGCCACTTTGGAGAATTTATTTATCAGTTCTAAAGGTCTTTTGGTACAATATTTTCGGTCTTCTAAGTACAGAATCGTACCATATGCAAATAAAGATAATTTGACTATTGACTTTCCCATTTAAATCCTATTTATTATTTTCTATTACTTAATTGCTCTAGGAAAAGTATCAAGAACTATACTGAATTTAGAGTGATGAGTGAATATCCTTCCCCTTTCCCTCATTTTAGAAGAAATGATATTGGCTGTGATTTTGTCTTTTATGGTTCTTACTATGTTGAAGAAGGATCCTTCATTACCTAGTTTTTCAAGGCTTTTAACATAAAGGGATATACAACTTTGAAATGACTATATGATTTTTGTCCTCATTATGTCATATATTACATTTATTGGTTTATATATGTTGAATCATCTTTGCGTTTCTGGATGCATCAAAGTTGATCATAATGTATGATGATTTTAGTGTGTTGTTGAATTCAATATTTCACTGTTAATTTTTGAATGCATATTCAGCAAGGATGAATGTTGTTGTGCAGTGTTGTTGTTGTTGTTGCTGTTGTTTCCTTTTCTGGTTTTCTCATCAAAGATTTTGACCTTATTTAATGAGTTCAGAAGTGTTTGCTCCTCTTCTATTTCATGGGTTTAATTGAAGAGCACTGATTTTAGTTGTTTTTAAAAGTTTTGCAAAATCTAGCAGTGATCCCACTCAGCCTTGAGCATTTCTTTGTTGTGAAACTTTATTATTACTTTAATTGCTTTGACTGTCATTGATGTGTTTGGGTTTTTAATATCTTCTTGGTTAAGTTTTAGCATGTAGTGTGTGTGTAGATATTTAACCAATTCCTCAACATTCTCCAATTAGTATATAGGCTTTTCATGCAGTCCCCAATAATCCTCTTGATTTCAGTGAAGTCTGTCTTAACATTCCCTTTGCCATCGCCAATTGTATTCATTTGGGTCTTCTATCCTTTTTGGTTTGACAATGGGTTTATTAATCTTGTTTTCTGTTCAAAGAATTAATTCTTTATACCACTCTGGATCATTAATCCTGTGTATCCTTCTATTTGTCCTCTAGCTCATTAATTTGTGCTATCACCTTTATTGTTTCTTTGTTTTTGTTGGGTTTGATTTTGGTTTGCCCTTGTTTTTCTAAGATCTTGAGCTGCATCATCAGAATACTGATATATGTCAGATTTTTTGATATAGGTACTTAAAACTAACTTTCCTCTTAGAACTGCCTTTTTATCTCAATAATGCTGGTACATTTTATTTTTATTTTTATTTTTATTTCACTTTAGGAATAAAAAATGTCTCCCTGATTTCATCAATAACTCACTGAAAATTTAAATGTGAATTGTATAATCTCCATGGGCATGTGTTATTTCTATGGTTTCTCTTTATGATGTTGATTTATAGTTTTGTTTCATTATGATCTAGTAAGATGCAAGAAATGATTTCAAATTTTTATCTCTTAAGGCTTGTTTTATGTCCTAAAATAGCATCTATTGTGGAGAGCATTCCATGAGTTTTTGAGAAGAAATATGTGTTTGTTTGATAGGATGTTCTGTAAATAGCTATTAAGTCAATTTGTTTTGTTTTGTAGTTTAACTATGATTTTTTTAAACATTTTTTTTTTGTCTGGATGACGTGTCTATTTGTAAGTGTGGAGCACAAAGTTACCTGCTATTATTGTATTGCGAACCAAGTGTCCTCATATGTTTAGTGGTGCTTCTTCTATCTGTTTGGGTACATCATGTTTAGTTCATATATTTTAACAATTGCTATATCTTTTCAGTGAATCATTACCTTAATCACTATGTGTGGTCTTCTTTGTTTCATCTCTCTAGTTTTGACTTAAAATATACTTCGTCAAATGTGAGTAGAGATAACTGTGCTTGCTTTCAGGTTCCTTTCACACGGGATGTTACTTTCCATCCTTAAATTTTCCATTTGTGTATGTCCTTGCTAATGAGATGTGCTTCTTGTAAGCACCAATGAGTTGGGTTTTATTTTTCATCCAGTATGTTAGAATGTGTCTTTTAATGAAATAATTAATACTATTTGATTTTAAATGTATTATAGAATGGTATATCAAACTCCTGTTCTTTCCTTATTTTTCTAATGTTTGGTATTTTTAGTAATTCTGAAAAACCTCACTATCCTTCTTCTCCCATGCTCAGGAGTCTTTCATTTTTGTGTAAACAGTATTATTAATTGTCACTGAGTTTTAAATTTCTGATTATCTTGGGAGTTTTAAAATTTCTGCTTCAGTTTTGAGGATCAGCTTTACTGCATACAGTGATCTATCTTGACTTTTATTTTCTTTCACGGATTGAAATACATCTTTCAGTGCCATTCTAAACTTTAGCATTCTGTAGAGAAGTCTAAATTTATTCTGATGGGTTTGTCTGTATGAGTGACTTGGCAGTTCTCCCTTGAAGCTTTTTATTTATTTTTTTTGTCTCTTTGAGTTTATTGGTGCATTTTAGGTATACAGTGCAGTTATATTCATCATTGGGATCTTGTACCTTTACATGACTTATCTTCGTTCTCATTTTTCCCCATACCCCTCCCTCCCTTCACTCCATCCTCCCTTCCCTAGTTATAAAAACTTTGTTTCCATTTTTTCATATTTTTCCTTTTCCCTTATTTCCTTTGCCTTACCCTTTTCACTTCCCCCTACATCTTTAGCCCTTTTCTTCTATTTCACATTGTCTAAGACCATTTGGGTCTTATTTACACTTTTAGTTTTTCACACCAGAGAAACTATTTGGTATTTACACATGTGACCTATTTATTTCACTTAAGGAGTATGACCTCAATATGCATCCATTTTCCTGTGAATGACTCTACTTTCTCATTCTTTATGGCTAAGTCATATTCCATTTTGAATGGTTTTTTGTATGTTTGTTTTTGTTTTTCCTGTAGTCATGGTATTTTAACCTTATGTAATATAGGTAGGTTTACTTCTTGTCACGCATATTCCTAACCATGCAGATGGGTGGGGAAAGCCAACAGTCCACTAAGTTCTGTGCTGGAAAGAGGCAGCAAAATGAAGTAAGAAATCCCATCACTTTTACACTCAGTCCTCCAGAAAACCACATGTGTAGCCCTGGCTCCTCATCACAAAAGGTGGTGTTACCAATCACTGGGTGCTCTACAACCTGAGGTTCCTGCTATTTAAACTTCTCGAGGGCTGTGACTAGTCCTTCTCCTCTCTTTGACAGTTTCTTGTTGTTATCTTATATCCACTAAACACAGTAGGGTGATCTCAGAGAGACTGAAATATAGTTATGCTGTGACTTTTAATTTCCAGTGTACTTTAGTTTTAAACCATAAAGCCCTTTTTAAAATGATTATACCACTCCTAAAATATGATGCACACTTCAGTAGATTTTCTCTCCAAAAGTAGAAAGACTTGTGGAAGGAGCTACTTTCAGAGTTAAACCCCACACTGTATTTGCAAGTCACAGTAATAATGGGTTTTCCCTGAGAATTCTGGTCTGTTGTTTATTTCTGGGGCTGCCAGATTTCTCTGGTTTTACCTCTTGTTTGGGCAATCAGGTTCCCCTCCCCAACCCCTAGCCCTAGTTAATTTTCCAGACTGCATTGTCCTTTTTTTTCTTTCTCTGAGTTGTCTTGCTTTTATCCATGATTTCCAGTTTTCCTCTTTCTCCTCAGAAACTTTCTCTTTCTCTTAAATGCAGTTGTTTTTCAAGCACCTAAATTCTAGGTCCCAGAGTGACTGTGATTTGCTGCCACATTCTATTTTGTCATGTTTCAGTTGGAGCTACTTTCAGAGTTAAACCCCACACTGTATTTGCAAGTCACAGTAATAATGGGTTTTCCCTGAGAATTCTGGTCTGTTGTTTATTTCTGGGGCTGCCAGATTTCTCTGGTTTTACCTCTTGTTTGGGCAATCAGGTTCCCCTCCCCAACCCCTAGCCCTAGTTAATTTTCCAGACTGCATTGTCCTTTTTTTTCTTTCTCTGAGTTGTCTTGCTTTTATCCATGATTTCCAGTTTTCCTCTTTCTCCTCAGAAACTTTCTCTTTCTCTTAAATGCAGTTGTTTTTCAAGCACCTAAATTCTAGGTCCCAGAGTGACTGTGATTTGCTGCCACATTCTATTTTGTCATTTTTCAGTCCTCTTGAGAGGAGTGTTAAGGCACAGGTATTTGTTAGCCAGTTTACGTCTCAAGGATTTATAAAGTGGAGCTGACTCTAAATAATAGAAATCCATCTCATATTTTCATTGCACAAATTTATATGATAATACACTGCACCACATAGTTCTGCTAAGAATCTCTGAAATTTAAATCATATAATGCGAATAGTTATCTTTCTTGTAATGCAATGTAAATCCAGAAGTTGACACTCAACACATTCTTCTTCTATATTTCTTGATTATTCTACCTCCTGTTTCATCATGTAAGTGAAAGCTTTTTAAATTTCTGGAGAAAAGGATTCATTTGAAATTCAAGCAATAAGATATAGATGTTCTGAAATCAACACCTTAGGAGTCAATAGCTTCACAGTGCTGCTGGAGATGCAGGAAACAAAATGAATTCTGTCTTCAAATATGTGTAAGAAGGTTGGAGATGGTTAAATACTTCTTTTAAGAAGTATGTAATGCCATTACCACAATAATTAGTGTTTATGAAACTTTGAAAGGTGTTAAATACAGTGTCCCAATGCCAAAATACACACACCCATGATGGTTTATTACAGTTCTCATTAGCTCTGTGGGTATAGTGATGCAAAGAAATTTCATTATTGTTGTCAGCCCAGGGGAAAATATTTCTAATCACAGAATCTGATTATTTTCAGCAACTACAAATAGTAGGTGCTTACATAAAATTGCATCAAATTTTCTCTATTAAGCACTGACCTGTCAGGGCATTAAGCTCATTAAACTAAGAGATTTTATTGAATGCAATTAATTTATCTATGACAAATCATTTATAGTACATGTTTTTTATTAGGTGAATTCTTATGAATGCAACTATTAAAATAACCTCAGTAAACATAAATTTTCAACATCTATAACATGTTGTATTTAAGCATACACAGACTGTTCCAGTGTAGATGTTTTCAGATATTTGTCTACTGAACCACTGTAGTATAAACTATAGGTATACCTAAAGGCTCTTAAGCAGAAGAAGGATGATTTAAATTTTTCTTAGCAATATGGAGGATCTTAATGGTTTTACACAAACACATACATGCATATGTACACACACATTTATATAAAGCATTACTAAATCTGTACTTCACTAGTTTTCTCATACTATTTTGATTATTTTGAAATTTTAAAATTATGAATTAGTAAACTAAATATATTTGTAATCATGCATATGAGCACACTTTAAGGTAACATAAGAACTACAATTTGTTCAGAACATTCTAATATGCCACCTTTCTAAATTATATAGTTAGAAATAGATATAGGTAGGGATATAATATCCAGAGTTCACTCTGCTACTCTCTCCATAAAGAATAGCTATATTATTTTTTACATTGCTCTCCTTTTACAGGCCTGGGAAAGATTTTCCCAATGATATTAAACACACCAGGATATGAATCTTTAAGGGTCTGTTAATATCTACACGTTTATAAGAGATTCACACAAGGTTTATATAAGATAACATTGCCTATCAATTTTCTTAGTAGTCAGATGATTTAACATTCACCTATATCTCAGAATTTTAACATTTATTATGTTATCTTAATGACATATGAGGAACTTGTCATGTCAGATTTTTATCAATCAAAAGGTGTATTTCTACAATTTTCATGACTACATAATTGAAGGCATAACTCTAGATCCCTTGCAGAAATTATATTCCATGGTTGAATGCTTTCACTTCTTTAGCCTTTTCTTTGATTTCATCATGACCATTTTACTGATAGAAACTTATGCTCACCACATCAGAAAATTTCAAGAAGGTTTCATTGCAATGCATGTTAATTTGCTAAGGTTTTATTTAAGGACCATCTGAGCAATTTATGTCTTCATTGAAAATTCTCAGCAAGTTTATCCCTTGCAGAATTAACCTCATAAGCTTTAAATGTATACAATTTGTAGAGGAAATTTTTGGATGCTGGGAAGAAATGTTGCAAGGAAAGTGGTAAAATGACACCCCTAGTCCAAAGCAAGGTCACAGGCATGGGTTCTTTTGATTTAATAATAATGCAAAGAATGTTAATTAGGGGGTTTATAATAAACCTTTCTTGGTTGCTTATGAAAATCAAGAGATCTGGACTTTTGTGCATTTTTCACTGTAGCTGGGGATGAATTCACACTGCCCCCTTTCAGAGTGGCACAAATCCTTCTGTTGCTCACTTTTCCAACTGATAACACTAAACTGAGCCAGGTTAGTGAGGTGGCTTCCCTGTCTCTGTAGGTCTTGAAGGACAGTGACTATATCCTCGTTGTCATGCGAGCCTCAGCTCCAGTAGAAGGTCTATGTCCTGAGTCCTGACTCAATATGCATAGGATTCTTATTTCAAACTCTCTTTCCATCCTTTTTCTCTCCAATTATTTTATCATTTCACAGAACTACAAATGATAATCTTACTGAAGTACACATGCTCGTTTCGATGATTCAGTGTACAGCAGTGATAGGCATAATATTTTATTAACATATTATAACTGAACTAATTGCTTCTTTTTCATTACTCACACTACTAAGAAAATCTAAGGAGAAATTGGAAACTAAGAACTATTGTCCTAATACACTATTTTCATTTATTTTGCTTTTAATTAATACAAGTTCTTGTATTTGCATACAAGGGAAATCAACTGACATTTGTAATTTCACTGATAATGAGGATGTTAAAATGCAGAGTGGAAATGTGCTTGCCTTGCAAGTGCAAGGATCTGAGTTCAATCCCTGGTATAAAAAAATTAATCTTTTTGAGAAATGGCTTATTCTTGAGAAAATGCAAGTAAAGTCTGAAAGAAATCATATTGCCACAAATGTAGAGAGGTGCTTAAAAACAACAAAAAAAAATAGAGAAAAGAAGGGGTCTATGTCATAAGGAAACACAAATAAACTGGAAAGAGCTCTCAATGGCTGAAAATGAAATGATTTGAGCACAAAATAATGTAATACTAATCCTAATTGTAAGATATATATTCTGCAGCCTTACTGGTATAAATAATTCAATAAATAAATGGGGAATGTGGAACAATTCTGTCTTACAGTAGAAATCCAATAAGAAAGGGAAGGAATAAAGAGCCAAACTAAAAATCACTATCACAGTAGAAATTTCTATATGTGAGATAACTTAGTTAATGCTAACTCAGTGGGCAAAATATGAAGAAGCAGTAGAATAAATGCATAGCCCCAAACATTTCCCTAATGTGTTGCGTCTGTGCTGTCTTCATGCTTAGCCACAATAATTTGATATTCACGTATCCATGAATTGAAGTTCAATTTTCCTCACTATGAGGGATGGATTTTTTATCTCATGTCCACTAAATGGAGTTTGAATTTGACCATAAGAGACCTGTAATACAGTACCTTCATCAAATGATTTAGTAACGAGAAAGAAGCAAAAGGAGGAGGTGGAGAAGATGTGGGGGAGCAGCAATAGGAGGAGGAAGAACTAGGGGTCTGTTGTGCAGACACCACGCATCCTTTGGAAGATGCAAACGCATAGGAACATAACTTCTGAGTTCTTCTCCTAACATTTGTAATCTCAGTCTGTTCTTGAGAATATATCTGCCAAATACAAATTGAAACATGTTTTACAAAATACTATACTGCTATTCTTCAAGCTGTTTCTGACATAAAAATTCCTAAATTTTTCTACCAGAAAAAGTAGTTATGGTCTTTTTTTCCCCTTCTTTTTATTGAGTTCTTTGGTACAATCTAGGTATACAATACAGCTACATTCATTACTAGGATCCTGTACCTTCACATGACAGGTCTTGGCTCTCATTTTTTCCCCCTTGTCCCTGCCCTCCCTTCACCCCCTCCTTCCCTCCCCATTTGCAAACACTTTATTTCCATTTTTTCATTTTCTCATTTTTTTCTTTTCCCTTATTCCCTTTCCCCTACCCTTTCCACTTTCCCTATACATTTAGCCCTTTTCTTCCTATTTCACATTATTAATTAGCCCATTAAGTTATGGTCTTAATACGATACTGATTTTATAAAGTACCTCTTTATTGAAGTTGATATTAAGTGTCATTCTTTAATAGATCTAGTAAGGCAAATTTAACTTGCAGTTCGGGACATGATTTTTTTAATGCATTTGTGGTCCGCATGCTAATGCTACTTAAATAGGCAATGATGAAAGTCTGGAATGTAGGTCCTCCTGTTTCCTTAAAAATATTTACTGAATTTCACATACATTTATAAAAATCCAAGTTTACTGCAAACAACATGTGGGTGTTTTCTGTTGTGTTTAAAAGTGAAAAATAGAAAAATAATTGCCCAAGAAATTGCATCAAGAATCATCAAATGGGACTGGGATTTGGTTCAGTGGTTTCTCTGCCTGCTTCAGAAGCCCAAGGGCCTGAGTTCGATTTCTGGCACAAAAAATATCAAAAATCATCAAATGGAATTATATCAAATTAAAAGCTTCCACACAACAAAGGAAACACAATCAACAGACTGGAAACAACCTATCGAATGGGAAGAACAATTTTAAATTACTCCTGTGGCAAAGACTTAGTATTTAGAATTTTTAAGAATCCCAAAAAAAGGCCTGGGATTTAGCTCAAAGACCTAGTATTTAGAATTTTTAAGAATCACAAAAAAGGGCCCGGGATTTAGCTCAGTGGTTCTACTGCCTGCCTCGCAAGTTGAATCCCAGGTAACCACACACACACAAAAAAAACAACAACAACAACAACAAAAAAGCAGAACTGCCTGAAAGACTCAATCATAGAATGGGCACCTGAAATGAATGGACTTTTTTCAGAAGAACTATAAATGGCAAATAAATACATGAAAAAAAAACTCTCAATCTCTCTGGACACCAGAGAAATGCAAATTAAAACACTGACATTCCATGTTACTCCACAATGAATTACTATCATCAACATATGAAACAATTACAAATGCTTGTAAGTCTTTGGTGGAAAAAGGCAACTTCTACATTGTTGCTAGAAATATAAACTAGTACAACCATGACGGAAATCAGTGTGGATATTCCACAAAAAAAATGAACCTAGAAATTCCATCAACTCAGACATTCCCTTTAGTTATCTTTCTGAAAGAGTTAGAGACACCATGTTATCGTGACACAGTGAGTACCCATTTTTACCACAACTCTACTTATGCTAATAAAATATCAGAAGCACCTTATATAATAACAGATGAATGAATAAAGAAAGTGTGCTGCGTTTATGTGGTGTAGTACCCTGTTGTAAAGAATGATACATTTGATTCATCGGTAGGGAAAAGAATGCACCTTAAAACAATAATGTTAAGTAAAATAAATCAGATACAGAAGCTTACATTTTGCATAATATCTTTTATATGAGAAATCCAAAGTATAAATAATAAAAAGGTAAAAGATAGTCAATAGGAAACAGGCACACAGATCTTTAGCAAATGGAAAGGAGATCTAGAGCTGGAGGAAGAGGAGAGAGAGGGGAACAAAAAGTAATAAGATAGGTTAACTAAGTGTACCTACTCCCTAAGATGTAAACATAAGAACACTATGGATTGGAAACATCTTCTAAAATCCAAATTTTAAAAAAGAAATGTGAAAATAAAATATCCCCTAAAATATTCAGTTTTATTTAACCATCATTTAAAACATTTTAAAATTTATTTAAAATTTATTTTAGTACATGTTTGCAGTACACATGGATGATATTCATCATGGAGGATTTGTTCATTTACACAACACATCTTAATTATTTTTTTTGTTCCCTTCTCTACCCTTCCCTCCAATCCTTCTTCCCCTCATCATTTATAAAAGCTCTATTTTGATTTTCTTAAATTTTTTCTTTAAATCCCTTTTCTCATCCTTTCCTCCTGTTTCCTTATCTCTAGTTCCTCTTACCATTTAAAGAAATTCTTCCTACTGCTTAATATCTATCCTTCACTTTTCTCCTTACACAAGGGGAAAAATCTAATGTTTAAACTTCTGTGTCTAATTTATTTCACTTAAGATTATGATCTTGAGGTACATCTATTTATCTAAAAATGTTCAAGTTTATCAGTATTCATAGTCAAGTAGTTCCCCATTGTATGTAAATACCACATTTTAAAAAATCCATTCATCTGTTGATGGGCATATGGGCTGTTTTCAAGATTTAACTATTATAAATTATGCTGCTATAAACATGGGTGTGCATATGTCTGTTATGGTGTCTTTAACTTTTGGGGGAAGAATCCTAGTACGGGGAATAGATGGGAATAATAGAACCTCTAGTCTCATTTTGAGGGGGAATTTCCATACTAAGTTCCATAGCATTTCTACCAGTTTATATTTCTACCAAAAATGGAGAACACTCCCCACCACCTTACCAGAATTTATTTCTTGATTTCATGATAATAGCCATTCTTTCTGACATGAGATGGAATATCAACATTGTTTTAAATTTGCATTTCTCAAATGCCTAGAGATGTTGAGCATTTTTTCATGTATTTATTGGCCCCTTGTATGTCTTTCATGTGAAAAGTACCCATTCATTTCAGATAGCATTTTGTATTTTTGGTACTGGGAATCAAACTCAGGACCTTGCACTGGGCAGGCAGATGGGACACCACTGAGCTAAATCCCAGGCCCTTGGATAACATTTTAAAAATTGGGTCCATAAGTTTGGGGGTGTTTAATTATTTGAGTATCTTATATATTCTAGATATTAATCCTGTGTATGAGAAGCAGCTGACAATTTTATTTCCATTCTGTAGATTGCCTCTCCACTTTCTTGGTAGTTTCCTTTGGTGTGCAGATGGCTTTTAATTTTGTACGATTTATGTTGTTTCTTGGTACTATTTCTTGTGAAACTGGAGATTTCTTCAGAAAGTCTTTGCCTACAACTATGTCTTCAAGTGTTTTACCTATTCTATCTTCAGCAGCTGAAGTATTTCATTTTATTATTTAGATTTTTGATCCATTTTGATATTAGATTAGGACATGGTGAAGATATGTGTCTAGGTACAATATTTAGCAAGTGGAAAGGCAGTTTTCCCAACACCATTTGTAAAACATGCTGTGCTTCCTACAGTGAAGGTTTTTGATCCCATTGTCAAAGATAAGGTAGGTGAGTGTGTCTGGAGTTGTTTCTCCATCTTCTCTATCTTCTACTCTGTTCCATTGATCCACAAGTCTGTTTTGTTGTTGTTGTTGTTTTTCACAATTCTATGGTGCTTCCATCACTGTACCTGTGTAGTACAACTTGAAGTCAGGGTTAAGATGCTCCCTACCTTCCCATTGTTGCCCAGAAGAGCTTTTCCTAGTCTAGGTCTTTTCTAGTTCTATATATGTTTTAGTATTTTTTTCTCTAGGTCTGTAAAGAATACTGTTGGTATTTTGACTGGGACTGCATTAAATCTGTGTAACAGTTTTGGAAGTATGGCCATTATCATTACATTGGTTCTGCCTATCCAGGAACAGGGCATAGCTTTCTATTTTCTCATATGCCTTTTGATCTCTTTTGTCAGAGTATTATAACCACCATTGTGGAGGTCTTCCACTTCCTCCATTAGTTTAATTTCTAAGTATTTCATTTTTCTTGATTCGATTGTACAAGGTGTCATTTTTTATTTCCCTAATTCCTCTCTCAGTGATTTTGTTATTGGTGTGGAGGAATGCTATTGACTTTTGAGTGTTGACTTTGCAACCTACTATGCAACTGAATTTAGATATTAATTCTTGAAGTCTTTTGCTGGAGTTTTTGTGATTTCTGTAGAGAATCATGTCTTCAGGAACTGATGACAATTTAATTTCTTGCTTTACTGTCCATATCCTTTTATTTCTTTCTACTTTTTAATTGCTCTGGCCAATGTTCTGAAGACTATATTGAACAGGAGTGGTGAAAAGGGGGATCCTTGTCCTGTAACTTTAGAGTGAAAGCTTTTAGTTTTTTTATGTTGGTTGTTAGTTTGTCGTTAATGTCTTTTAATGGTTGGGAAAAATACCCTCCATTCCAATTTTCTGTAGAGTTTTTATAACATTTTTAGAGCAACTTGAAGATTAGTGTGTTCTGTACTACTGTGAATACAATTTCTCTAGCCTATTTATTTCACTACTGGATATTTGTTTTCTTATAATTAGATCATTTTATATTAGTGAAAGATAATAAGATATATTATAAACATAAGATGATTCTTCTAAAATATTAAATTTTACATTTTCTTAATATTAATATGTAGGGCAGGGACACTAAAGTATCTGAAGATATCTGAGAAAAAAATAATTAAATTATTGAGCTGCTAGTTAGCAAATTGTATGACTGAATCCTCAAGAAACAGCAATGACACTCTAGAACCCACTAATAGTGTAGATAAGTAATGATTATAATAAATGACAAAATAATCATCTAAAACTGTAGTATAATACCCATCAGTTATATGTAGCTATATATCTTTAAACTTAAATATAATTTAAAACTCAATTCCTAAATGTAAATCTAGATAACTTTTCAATCATTGAAGAGACACATAGTACCAACAATGAAATCAGAAACACACAGAGTATTTGAATTAAAGCAAAATGCTCTATTAGACAATCTGATTTAGACTATTTTCATGTAACAATGCTTATAAGGTTTTGCTTTTATGCAACATCTATTAATGTTGAATATCATATGGATCTATAAAAATTTAATTCTTTCAATCTTGGAAGAAGCACAATTGTGTGGATTAATAACAGACTTAGAGGTATATTTTAATCTGGACAGCATGCCATTGCCTTATCTCAATAATGATTGACATCTCATAATAGATGAGATTACATTGTGTCCGGAATCTTCAAAAGCTTTTTAATAATGGATTTGGTAGCTGATTTTATAAGTATACTGGCCTGAGCCAAAAAGTACACAGATAGCTGGTATAACTTTATTTTCAGGGTTTTTGAGAGTGTTTTCATGAGAGGTTATCATTTGAATTTGTCAAATGAGTAATGATGATCATCTGCACTAACATGAAATAGCACCATCCAATCAGCTGATGGCCAAAGAAGAACAGAAAAAAATGAAGGAGGGAGAATTCACTCCATTGCTTGAATTGGAATCACCAGATGTGTGTACACTACAGCCCCTCTCTGGAGAATCACTGGAGACAAATCTTTCAGTGTGAAGAAGTCTAAGCAAAGCATAGTGTATACTTTGCTTGGAAGGAGAAATTGCCAGGTGCTTATATAATTGCACCCCAGCTATGATCTGTCACTGATGATTTGGATGGATAGTTGAGGACTTAGTACGTGATTGGAACACTGGTGACAAAGAAATTTAGGGAACTTAAACAAAGACAGATATCATCTCTGTATGCAAAAAAAATGTGATGATATATGTATCCCATACACATTTTCACCAACTTCTAAATTCAGCAAGGGGGGGGCTACTAATCAAATAGATAGACTGATCATTCTATGAATACCAGTCAAAATCTTCCACAAAAGTCCTTGTCATTTCCCAATGGGCAGAAAAAGCAGCTCTGTATAGAATCATCATCATGGGCTGCTACTTGCGAAGGCTGATCTGGCTGCTACCACTACAGAATGCCTCCACTTTCAACAACAGAAACTGACACTGAAGCTTCAACTTGAATTTGTTTTTCCTAATTGCAAAATTATAGTCTGCTATATTTAGCAAGATACTACCAATTTCAATATAAAATTTTATTTCATTAGGTTGCCGAAGTTTTGTTAGTACAATAAAATTCATGAATGTATATAACACTAGAAATTTTATAAAATTACTTTCCAACATTGCTCAATACAAAAGAAATGAAGCCAAATCATAGAATATGATTTTCTAGGATATATAGTTAGTGATATAAAACTGTGTATTTTTAATGTAATGAAACAGTACAAAAATCTATATTTGTCCAATGGTAACTAAAGAAGGAATATTGTAAAGAAGACTTACCTTTTCAAATGATTGCTTTCATTCATTCATAAGATATGAGTCACATGATATACTGTTTAATTTCAAACAGAAAATTAAACTGGGTCAAAGAGTGATACTCATGGGAGAGTAGATATACTTATTCATTACTGCATTATAATCTTCCACATCTTGTTAAAATGTTCCAGTTTTTTTTTCTTTATTGATCTGAATATATAGAGTGATGCTTTGTACAAATGACACAGTATTTTTTAAAAAGTAGGAAATAAAAGCCTGGTATTCATACAATCTCTTCCATAAGAGTTGATTTTAACAAATATTACCATAAAAATGTTGCTTAACAAAACGTTAAAACCTGTAGGTCAAGTAGCCCTGGCTATGAAAACGAAATTCGGTTTACTGTGTCATTCATTTTAATCAAAGATGCACAGGGACAACCTCCTGCTTCTCATTCTGACTGCGACTCACGGTATTCTCACAAAATATAAACAAAATCCCTACTAGTTTCACCAATCTTATATGATCCTACAAGTCCAAAGGCAGAGTTTGTCATCTTATAATCAAAATTCATTTTCATGCTTAACCTAGCAAGATGAGGCTTCCATTGTTCTTGTGGTCAGTTATGGCAGAACTTATATTTGAACTGATAAATAAAATGAGAAATAGTGCCGTTAGATCCACATATATTTCACAGATTAAAATGTCAATTTTAGGAGAGAAAGAGGAAAAGCTTGGAAAAAATTAAGGGGCACAGAAACATTTTGGATGTTAATTTATTTAAAATGATTACACATCTGTCATTCTGTGCTATGCAATGAATATTTGTGGTAGCTACTAAAATATCAAAAAAAAAAAAAAAAAAAAGAAGAAGAAGAAGCATCCACAAAGGAAGCTGTACTAATCCGTAAATAACCAGTCAGGTAAGTGAGTTTCTTCATGGGCTTTGGAAAGACTACAGTGACTCTGAGTCAGCAGTGAGATGAATTAAATGGAAGTCCAAACAGAGAAACATGTAAAGTACATATAGTGCTAATGTCAGGCTCCTATAGATAAATGACTCCAATAAATCTGACAAGAGTCAACAATGTAATTCTCTGGAGACATAGAGCACAAATTTTATGAGCATGGAAGATGTCTTTAATATAGTTTCTACTAGAATTCTTTATTATAAAAAGCTACCTTCTGTTGGGCAATAAAATTCTATTAATAAATCTTAAATTTCTGAAAAATGTTTTAACTTTGGCTTGCATACAGGTATGCTGATGGGAATAAATAATTATAAATCTATCATAAAGGAAGGTACAGACACTGTTTTTCTAATTCCCAGAATACCAGCTAATACTTTTTTTTTTTTTTTTTTTTGCCCTTTGAGACACATAATATTAACCCTTTAAACCTTAAATTAACTGAAAGGTGTAACCTGATGTCACGGCACACAGAAGAGCATGACGGATGTTTCTTGCGCTGTGTCTTTTGTAGGTCATTTGTTGAGAAATGTTTCTAGCAATACAAAATTCACAAAATCATGGACTCCAAATGTCTTCCAATTTAAAGTTGTTCCATTTAGACTTTGGGATAGCTTGTTAATTCTTCGAAGATCATACACCTCATGGAGGCAATTTATAAAAATCCCTCCCTCCTCTCCTCAACCCCTACCCTCCCCTTCCTTCCTTCCTTCCTTTCTTCCTTCCTCCTTTCCTTCCTTCCTGTTATAAAGATGGATTGTACTAAGATTATGGGATCAGAGTCTAATTAACATAATGCAAGACATATAATTGGAGCTGATAGAAATATCTATAAACTCACTAATTGATTCATATATTCCTTTAATATGACAATCCAATAAAAGCAAAGTTCATGGTTTATTTGTGTGCAACTTTTCCTAATTTCAAGATTAAACACTTCTCTCAAAAAATAGAAAAATAACATTTATCAAACTGTACAAATGCTCTTCAATGAATTTATAATATTTGCAAAACCTTGAAGAGAGAAAAGATTTCAAGAGTGTTCTATGAATTCAAAACTGTATTTGAAAACAGAAGGAAATAATTGTTTCATAAATTCATAAAGCAATTACAGCAAGTGATGATATATAAGTACAAGATGGGTTTATAAAAGGAAATTATGTGATTACTCAGTGGTAATGTATCATACAGTAAGAGAAGATAAAATAAAAGCACAGTGAAGGCTATTTCCAGTACAAGACAATGTAGTAATTATCAAATAATAATAGGGACAGTAAATACATAGGAATTCAGTGGCAGTAGCCATCTCTGGGGCAAACTTCTCAAAAGGAAAGGTAAGATACAAGGTGAAATTTCAAGAGATAGTGATTGTTTCAAAATAAAAATGTAAATATTTTGGGCACATGAGGAATTACATTCTGTAGGATTAAGAAGAATAAAATATTAAAATGTCCTCCCAATACACAAATCACCACTGAAGTTCATTTAAATGTGCATTTTGGTACAGAATATAGCTATTTTGGACTGGGGGGGGTAGCTCAGTGGTGCCACACTTGCCTTGCAAGTGCAAAGCCTTGAGTTTGATCCCTGGTACAAAAAAAAAAAAA